>NC_044908.1:86219964-86535517 GCF_001633185.2 Quercus lobata
GATAAGGAAGCACTAGTAGCAGATCATATGCATCTCCACAAGGGATCTGTTCATTGGCAAATAAATTTCATTCAAGCAGCACAGGACTGGGAATTGGAGTCACTCTCATCGTTCTTGGATCTTTTGTATTCTATTGATGTGCAAGGTCATGAAGAGGATAAGCTGTGTTCGAGCCAGTCAAGTTGAAGGGTTTCAAGGTTAAAGCTTACAACAGAGTTCTAGCCCCCGCTGAAGTTGAGCATTTTCCTTGGAAAAGCATTTGGAAGCCTAAAGTCCCAACAAAAGTGGGATTTTTTTTCTATGGGTTGGTTCTTTGGGAAAAATACTAACAGATAACCTGAGGAAGTGGAACATTGTGTTGGTGAGATGGTGCTGTGTGAGCAAGAGGGGTGGGGAGACAATGGATCACTTGATGCTGCATTGTTCTGTTGCAAGGGAGATGTGGGATATGGTTTTTGCTCTTTTTGGGTCCAATGGGTGATGCTTGGCAAGGTTGTTGACTTACCACCTTGTTGGCAGTGCATCTACAGGGGAAGAAATGCAAGAAACTTTGAAGGATGTGGGGAAAAATTCTATATCTGAAATTGCACTTCCTAAGAACTTTGTTCAAATGGCTTAGCTGTCGTGTTCATCTAGTATACTTCCAGTGTACTAGGTGAATTCTAATTGTTTTTCTAATAAAACTTATTACTTATCAAGAAATTGTGCAATCATTAAAAAATGAAACCACTATAGGTGATGAATTTGGTACCTTTTCATAACAATACAACGGCCAAATCCACGATCTAAAGATGACTTGTTCATGACAATTGCATCCTCTATGTCATAGCCACTATAGCTCATCACAGCAACAGTGGCATTTTGCCCTGCACCAAGCTTATCGTTTCCAACCTAAAATAGCAGTAATTAGTTCACAGCAAAAAGTTGCCTGCAATAGTTCAAATAATGCATACTAACCAGCTCAATTGTTTTTGTTGTCAACAGAGGTCGTTGAGGATACACCAGCAGGTATATAGTAGGGTGTCCATCTGACGTAACTAAAAATCAAGAGAGTTGGGCAGTATTAGTCATACAGATCAAAATTATGAAGGTGGCCATAATAAACAACTATGGATGATCTATTCACACGGGAAAAGAAAAATGCATACATAAAGGTAGTTTTCTTATTTTGTGGAACTTGAACCCACAGAAGACCATTGGAAAGGGAATTTATCACTGAAAAGGAAAAGACCAAATAGACAAGATCCACCATAAAATGTCAAATACAACTACAAAAATAACTAATAGAACAGACTGTAACGTCCCATCAGTTAAAAAAAAAGATCAGATTGTTGGTTCCCACGTGCTCCCCACCTAACCCCACTACCCATCACACAATCCACTCTCTCTTTTCTCTCTTTGGCCGGTCGCTCTCCCTCTTGTTCTCCTTTTCTTTTTATTTTTCAGTCAACACAACACACAATACACACACTCCTCTCCCTCACCCTCCCACCGGTACATTCCTCATCATCACTTCTACCATTTTTTCCGGCAAAATCACTAGAAAATACTCAAGAACATCACACCTTCACATAAGTTAATTGAGGTAAAAGTTTTAATCTCTTTTGATAAGTATTATGTTCTTGTTTGAGGTTATTTTACCCAAATTTTAATAATGATTTTCATGTGATTTAAGAGTTTTGGAAATGATATTCATGTGTTATACGTATGAGTTTTGGTCTTGGTGGATGTATTTGTTGAGTGAGTTCATAATTTTTACAATGTTGGGTATCTAAGGCTTGTTATGGTGAAAATTTAAGGGTTTTGAGGTATATCTTGTGAAATAAATTGTGAATATAATTTTATGGTTTATTTGGAGCTAGTTAAAGATCTAAATTGTTTGTTTGAAAGGATATTGTGATTTTGGTGTCATGGGTCTCTTGATAATGCTGTGAAAACCTTGTGGAAACTATTTATTAATTATTGAGGTTTTGATGTTAGAAATAATACCTTGTATGATTCATAAGTATAATGAGAGTCTATGTCTTGTAAAGTAATTGGTTGAGAAACTTTGGAGATGGAAAATATTATTTGTGAGGCTAAATCTAGGCTTGCCTAATTTAGTGCTTATTTGGCAATTCCTAATATGTAGCTAGATACAATTTCAAGCTTTATGCTTATTTTGATAGGTTTGCTTGGTATTGTTTAGGTTCTAGCTAATTTCTTTTGGAGCTTGGAAAATTAGGTTTTTTACGGGTTGCGAGGTAAGTAGCTTTTTAATGGGATTTTTGGAAAAATAATCACGTTGCATAACCATTATTTTTGGGTCAAACACATTTTGGAAAATTAATGGTGGAACTATGTTTTTCTAAAAGGTGTTGTGTTATGACCCTACTATATATGATTATATATGAAAATGCATATTCTTATTGCATATGGGGGATTTGCATGATTTGTTAGCAAAGAAAAGACTAGCATCTTTGATTAAATTCTAGAAAATGCGTAGTATGGATTTATTGCATTATTTGCAAAAATATAAAGATGCTTTATCTTGGCCTATGTTATTTGGAAAGTTAATACAAAATCTCTTTGGCAAGAAATGAGTTGAAGGCTTTGAGAACCTTGTGAATATCTTGGGCATTCAAGTATTTTATGAAACTACTTAGAAATGAATTATGTATTTTGAATTAAAGTTATGTGAGCTTTTTATGTTCTACCCATGTGCTGTGACATGATATTACTCGGTGATTACCTAACTAGATACTATAGTCTGTGTGACATTAGTATCTTAGCACCCGTCTTTGTGCTGGTTATTAGTTCTAGCTTTGTGTCGGCGATGAGTTCCGGCTTTGTGTCGGCGATTATCATGTGGCCTTGGGTTAGATTTTCTGGTTTGGAACGGTGTTGGTATTGCTCACAGTATAGTAAGTAGTTTCATGTTGAGATATTTTGAGGAATATATAGTATGTAATCTCATGAGAACATTTTGAGAAGCTTTGTGCTGTGTCAATTTATTCATTCTTGTCATATTATTTTTGGGAAATGGTTTTGTAGAAACTATTTGGAAACTCCCGAATTAAAAGCATGATTTGTAAATTGTTACTATCATGAAACTTGCAAAGTAGACAACGGTCTACCATCATTGTTACTGGGCTCTGTCTCAACCCATTATTTTATAACATTTCAGAGTAGACAACGGTCTTTTGAGACAGCTTTTTGGAGGCTAATAGTAGTTAGACTAACTACTAATGGAGGCTGAACTTTGGTAATGGGTATATTAGATGATGTACATCTTAGAATAGGCTTGACTCATTCTTTTGTATATTATAGTGGCTGTGATATTATTTCCCACTGATGAGACAAGCTGATGATATGTAATTAATTATTCAAACCTCTATTCTTTTGTGGCCAATGGTCTTTGTAATTATTGCTTAGAACTCTGACTTACTCTGAGAGTATATTCAATGGAATTATTATGATAATCCTTGATATTAGAACTTGATATAATTTTGTGGATTGGATTGTCAAAAAGGAAAGAAAGAAAAAAATCTACAGGTACCTTGAGATGTCTTTCTCATGCTTCAAACCCTTTGGGGTTTGGGGTGTGACAACAGACAGTATCTGATTAATGATTTATAATTGTGACGTCTCAGCGCATTGGCCTTTTTCTTTTGGCTCCTAATGAAGTGGTTTTGGAAGTTTCAGATTAAAGTTGTAATTCAGCCAAGTTATACACACAAATTATACAGCTTATACAAACAATTGAATTATACTTGATGATTTAAATTTATCCAACACGCATTAAAAGAAGCCACAGAACAACAAAACTATCAGTAATTTCTGTATGAAGCAGAGGAAAGCATATTTTGTAACTTCATGACAAACATGCTGGAAGGTAAAGAAAGAACAATCGGGCTCCTGCCACAAAACAAAAAATAAAAAAAAAAAAAAAAAATATTGACAACATAGAATAAATCCACTTGCCTGGTTATATGCAATATTTCCCATAGCTTGCTTCCCCATTGCACACTATGAAGATAAAAATAAGTAATTTCAGGACACAAGGGTGAAACATTTTTGATCACTGAAATTTAGAATCCAAAATAGCAATCGGAGAAGTTATGCACATTAAAAAAAAAAAATAAAAACCTGATAAGTATTTCTAGGTGACTGATTGTGATGAGGAAATGGAATAAGCCCAGCACAAACACCTAGGAATCTAGGATGGTGAAAGGCTCAATTTCAATATGTGTTGTTTCTGTTGTAGCCTCTCCTTCGTATAAAGCAATCTATGAAATAGATAATTATGCAACAAGAGAAATTGAATCAAGTAATGGCAACATAGCATCAAAGGAATTTAAAAGTTATTAGAATGTAACAAACCGAAGCATTGTTCTCCTCATTAAAATCAAGATACTCAATCAACCCGTCTTGTAAAAAACTATCAAACGTACGGACTCCAGCCTTGAAAGAACAAAAAATAAAATCAGTTCTGAAATTAAAACTCTTAATTAAGGAAACAAGGCATAAATTAGACTTACCAACAACTCCTTCATATGATGTTCTTTGATCCTCGATATGCCCTTGTCAGCAATGACAAGTGGACGACAAACTCGACCTCTATCAGAAGCAACGTAAACACAGCACTGAAAACATATTTCCCCTCAAAGTCAGCTGTGCAGTTATGATTTTATATACTGGAAAAACATTGCAGAAACAAGATGATGCAGAGGGAAGCAACAAAAGACATAATTGCCTCAAAGTCAGCTGTGCAGTTATGATTTTACATACTGGAAAAACATTGCAGAAACAAAATGATGTAGAGGGAAGCAGCAAAAGACATAATTGCCACACGCTTAGTTAGAAAAGTAACCTAATCAATTATTAAAATGCCAATCAAGACAGAGATCAAAGTGATATAAAATTTGATTATGACAAGAGAGTCAATCATAAACTGTAGTCACATTGCATTAGCAACTACTTTCTCAGTGTCCAAGTAATTATGCAGAGCAGCATCTCTTTTGTTTCATGAGTTGTGATGAAACATTTTCCATGTTGTCCACTTTTATTAATATATCTAGTTTTCACTCCACTAACACCTCCAGTTTTCAGTGGTCAACCACCACCATTGGTGGCAGGTCGCCACCAGTGCCCGATCTCAATTTTTTTTTTAATCTAAAATTTTTTCCCATTTTTTATCATATATGTGCTTGGAAGATGAGAAAATATGAAAAAATAGGAAAAAGTATGTTTTCTTCGGCATTTACAAAAAACGTTACCAAACACTAAAAAATATATTTCGAAGTATTTTTTAGGAATACAACTAAACACTTAAATATTTTCCGTCAAATTAAACACAACCTAAATAAATTGTTTTTATTTTTCACAATGTATTCTTCTTTCACGTATTTTTCTAGAAATTTACCAGAACTTTTAGGACTGCTGGAATTTATGGGCCAGTTATAGACTTTATACCAAATGTGGAATTTAAGCTATAGCCCATTTAGTTTGGTTTTTGGACATAAAAGAAGGGGAATATACTGAATTGTCACTCAAGGTTTTGGACATAAAATGCTAATTGTACATTATGGTTTAAAAGGTGATTTAAAGACAAATTTGAACCGCATGTATCTTAAACTCAAAAAAATCATTTGATGCCTTGACTTAACTGTAAAAATAATAACCACTCCTATCAAAAAAAAAAAAATAATAATAATCACTATAGAGAATATGCTATTAATTTGTTACAAATCATATTGAAATTAAAATTAAAATAAAAGAAAAGCCTTGGTTAGTTTTTTTTTTTTTTTTTTTTTTTTTTTTTTTTTTGAGAGAGAGAGAAGAAAAAGCCTTGGTTAGCTGGTGGTGTAAGTGTAAGTGTGTAACCAATCAAATTTCAGTTCTTGCACTAATCTTTGTCAAATCACATTTACAAGATATTTTTGGTTGCGGCTCATTGATCCATCTTGCCGTAAAAATAGGTATAGAGCCCATTCAGTCTTTTTTATTTTTGGAATTTGGGCCCTTAAAACCCATGATCGAGTAACTGACTTGGGCCCTATTTGAGCCATATTTTTTGTGGGCTTTTGAAAGATAAATAGCTGCCACGTAGTAAAAAGATAAATAGTAAAAAGTAAGAACACGAAAGTCACTGGAAATTTGTTCCAACAGATTAGAAACAATTGTTAAGAAAAGGAAAATGCTAAAGAAAAAGCAATGGTATGGTTCAAGTATCTGGCGGTGTTTCCATCAAAAAAAAAAAAGAGTATCTGGCGGTGAACTTTTGAAGTGATAACTTTAATCTCCTCAAAGATGAAATTTCTTAGCTTAGACAAAAGACAAGTAGCAAATTTTGATTTCGGTAAAGACCAGGGTCAAAGAATTAAAAGATCTAGACATCTAGACCTAGCTAGTTCCACTGTTCGAGTCTTTAACATGGGAGAAGTATTTCATTGATGGTGATATTATTATTTCCAGCCATCTTTGTATCAATCTCTCTCTCTCAAAGGCGTGATAGTTATTACAGTGAACCTACCCAACACATACCGGAACTGGAAGTAGTAAAAAGTCATGGTTAACACAGAGGTTAAGGTGTAAGAAATTTCAAGCAGCGGAAAAAAATAAAACATACCTGCAGCTAATGTTGTTCAAATGATTTAAAATAAAATAAAATAAATATATAAAAAATAAAAAAAATAAAAATAAAAAACTCAATTTAAAGCAAAGAATTAGAAGAGCTTCTAGTCTATAGGTCTATGACCTTCTCCTTAGAAATTGTTTTGATGGCGAACACAGGTTTTTTTAAGGCTAGACTAGAGACTCCTAATAGGATAGATCTTTTATCTATCACTCTTATTATCAAATAAATAATAAATTCAGATAAATAATATCAAAATAAAATATATGTGGGCCACATTAAGTCCCCTAATGAAGATAAATTTATGTAAGGGTCATCCACATTTTGTTACAGCTGAATTAAATTAATGTCACAAATTTGTACAACTCCCATCTCCTGCTTTCAAGTATGAGGGAGTATGATTCCCTTCAAAGCATCGATTTTTTTATATTATTTTCTTAGATTTTAGTTAATTTCATAATTAAGTAAAGAATATATATAATCTTGTAAAAAATGAGTAGCACTGTAGCATTGGGAAAAAACTGGGGAAAAAAAAGGCGAAGATATATATATATATAACTGGTTTCACTACGACTCGTGTAACTATGACTTTATCAATTTTGATGAAGCAAATTAGCTAGATAGTCATGACAAATTCCTAGCTTAAGAAATCAGTGACCATGGATTCAAAAAAATTATCCTTGTGCCTTGCTTTAGTAGCAAAAGGGAAGAAGTGAAAAATTAGATATACGTCTTTACTGTCTTAGGTTCAATTATTCAAAAATAATAATTGAATCACTTCAGTAAATTTTTTATTTGCAGAATTACTCAAATGGTTTCAAATCCTTTTTACCACCACACCAACAGACTCTCGCTCCAAATCCAAACCCCTTTTACACCGCCAAAAAGTTAACTCATAATCCATTGAATATTGTTATAAACCATAAAATTTTAGTTGGATTCAAAGGTCACTAATCCTACTGAACATGAGAGAAATAGACTGTTTTTTGTTATAATTCTGCTTGATTCCCTCTTCCATTCAATGTAGATAAATTAGACTGAAATAATCTTCTGCAATAATATTGACCCATGGGTCAATTTTCTCAACAAAACAAAAAAGCCAACATTTTATTTAATGACTGTAAAAACTGAAAAGAGCAGTAATTTTTTCCTCAAACTCTGGAACACCTAAACAACTTCACGTAAATGATAGACCTACCATCACAGCATTCCAAACATCTTTAATTTGGCTAACAAACTCATCATAACAATAGGCTGCATATGATAACACCTAAGGAAACCAAATCATAACATTATAAAATAATGATTAAGTTTTTCATACTTAATCATAGTTTTAACATTCTTAAAATTATGATTTGATAAAAAAATGTTTATTAGAATATAATTTTTACAATAATATTACTTTAGAGTACCCATTTTATTTGTATAGTGGCATTAATTTAGCCAAGATTAATTGGCTAAAAGGATAACTACAAGATTAACCGTAATTATATTTAATGCATGTATGATTGTAATTACATTTCTAAATTAAATAATAGATATTCATTGGAACAATATTAAAATTATTATATAATCAATAAATTTAGTTGTAAAAAGCATAATAAAGTCACATATTGATAGAATTAATTTTTATATTTGCTAATATTTGTATTTATAAAAAGAAAAATATGTTTGAGTACATTTTTTTTTTTTTTTTTTGTTGTTGTTTATGTTTGTTTATAATCTAGGGATTCAGTCCATGATATTGAGCATTTACTTGGTCTGGTCTGTATGAACATGTGCCATTCTTTCCGTGAAATAGTATATAATTCAAAGAATTGGGAGTCAATGTCACACTACTTCATAGGGCCAAATTTGAATTTACAAAAACATTGAAATGAAAAATAGTTGATTTAAAGTTTAAAAATTAGGTAATGGAAATCCCAACTTTGACAATTGAGGATTGAGCAGAGTGTAACTTTCAAAATCTAATTACATATGAGCAATATTGCCATGATGTTGAACTGGTGTGTCTCAAAGGAATTGTGGAAAATTGGATTTGGTGATTATTAAGCAATCTCCTTGATATTCAAGCTTGGTTACTTCGTCAACCCATCTAATGAATTACTCTAAAATCTTCAACAATGTGAATATGCACTATAGATGACGTTAGAAGTATGGATTGCAAAACTAAATCACAATTATTTCATTAGTCCATGGGCAATGATTTCATTTCTTGTTGCTACAATGTTACTTCTCCTTACTCTACCACAAACCTTAAATTTAATTCATTTGTATACTTCCGCATAGGGGATGTAGTGGATTCTATTAGATGATCTATTGGGATTTGTGTTCTAAAATCCAATTTGTATGACAATTTCAATTAATAAATTGTTTTATTCTCCCAGATTATATAAGCCTTGGACATTATAATCAACTCAATGAAGAGTCAATTTATTGGATTCATTTTTTTTGCATGTTAAATACTTGTTAGTTTGGCACATGCTCTTTTATTTAATTACTAAAAATTTAACATATTCATTTGCAAAACATTTTCACTTGGTACTTGAGAGTTGATTTAAGAGTGGTCAAAAGAACTAAAGACTTCCTAAGGAATGTGCCGAACATATTATGCACCAAAAAAAAATGAAACCAATATTCACAAATATCAATATTGATACGAAAATTCAAAATACACATGATACATATGACATTACAAAATATATGTATTAAATAAATTTGTAAAAAGCCTAATAAATTCAAAATTGATATAATTTTTTATATATAAACATTTTCTAATGCTTTTATTTGTTAAAAAAAAAAAAAAAAAACTATATATTATGAGTACAATAAAATTCTCCTCTTATGTTTATGTTTATATTTATGTTATTTTTTCTTTTATTTAAATGTTATCTTCAAAAAGCAATTCTAAATGTTACATACCTATAACCATTTTACAATTAAAAAAAAAAAAATTCGTACAACTAATCAATTAGAATGTTTAGAATATGGTCACTATAAACAAGTTCATTTGCTTCAAGTTTTTGCCTAGATTACAATAGTTTCCTCAAGAGTCAGTAATAATCTCTATTGACACTTAAATGTATCCTCATTTTCTGTTGCGTTTAGATTCAACTCCTTATCTCCTTCCTGGTGGCTCAGCAGTTGTGATATCTCTTGTGATGTCTGTATTTCGTACCAAACAGAAAACTTGTTACCAAAAGTGTTGAAAATTTGTCAATAATATCACACCGGATTTAAATACAAAATATTAATTTTTGCTTCAACTTTATTTATTTCCTAAAAAATTCCCTAACATCCCCCTATGGCAATAATAACCTAAACAAGTTGATACTTGATCAAAATTTGGGATGCATGCAAAATATCTAAGGTTTTCTTGAACAATTACCTAAGTTAGACACTTAAAGATGTAATGCATCTTGATAGATTGGTATGGAGAATTTTTGTACTTATTCAATTCAATATAGTGTAATTTATTGGGATCAACCATAGTTGTGTAAAAGGACAGTTACGTAACTAATGGAAAGTAGAGGGTTTAAGACACGTGTTTTCATAAAGCAGAGTTCACTAAGACATGTTGAATCAATGAAGAACAAAAACAGAGACATGTTCATAAAGTTGGGACTAATAATGATGATAATAATACTAATTTAGTCATTTTGGAAAAAAAACGATGAATGAAAAAGAGGAAAATAAATAACAACAACAATAATAATTATTGGAATGACGTGGATGGTAATAACAATGATTAGGATGGTAGAGAAACAATTATTACCAATTATATTTGAAGCTACCTTTGTAATTTAACCATATTCACTGCACCAGTCACACACGCCTTTCTTTGACATAGTTCAGGTACTTGAAATAGGAGATTTGCCATGGCCTGTTTAGTAGTAATGTGCCAACCACCCCCCCCCCCCCCCCCCCACACACACACACACACACACACACACACACAAAAACCAATGACAAGTCTGAGGGCTACACAAACATAAAACCCTAGGGTTATAAACCCATCTTCCTCATCTTGCATGCTTGCATGTCCACTGTTCATAGTTGAGTTTTGAGTTATTTCTTCTCCAAAATTGATAGGCCAAGAATGTATTGATCCCTTGTGATAGATTAACCAATTAATTAGCCAAGTTGATTAATTAATTAGATTAACAAACAATATGTGTGGCAACACAAACAAATCACCAATTAAACTAACTGCAACAAAAATTAAATTGACACGGTGATTTGTTTTCGAATGGAGAAAACCTACATGGCAAAAACCCCACCGAGTGATTTTAAGGTCACCACTCTCGAGAATCCACTATTATCAAAACAAGCGGTTACAAGTAAAGGAATCCCAGTACCTTATATCAACCTATAGTTGAACCCTACTCCAGTACCCAATTGGACTTGTTCTGTAGTGACAGTCTCTCCTTTCAATGCACAGCTCCTAGTACGTAATTAACCAATAGATGCACAGATCCTAGTATGTGACTTAATCACCAACTTGAGAAAGATGTTGGCTGCAAAGTTCTTCAATTCATCACACGATGAAGGTCACTAAGCTCCTTGGTCACAAAACCCTACGGTGTATAAACATGGCAGCTTCTTCAAGAGAAAGATGAACTAGGGCAAATTTTGTCTCTAATCACAACTTACATGAACAAGACTTTGCTTCACATTTGTGCAACTGTGTAACCTTTGACGACCCTTAAAATAATTCTTATATATGTTTAGGGTTGTGAGAAAAGAAAACCTAAATACATGTTCACGGATTGGATGAAAAATTGAATTTCATTAACCTTGATAGATAGCCATCTATCGAGCTAGCTGTCAAGTCATGGGTTTCAAAAGCTTTTAAATCTCGATAGATGCTTGCTGTCGAGTTTTAAAATCCAGCACTTTCTCACTTGATTCTTGGACAGACTTGCATGGCTTTAACACTTGAACTTGAAACCTTGTTCCTTGAAGTATTAAACACATCCTAGATCTACCCAATTACAAGTAAAGTATGTTTTGTCAAAGGATTAGCCAATTACATAAAAATAGTAACATATATTCCTAACATTGAATCACATATGTCCTAACAAAAACATTTCTTTGGAAGTAGGAATCCACAAATATTTGGATTCCCCTCATATGCAGTGGCCTTAAAGGTACTGAGTTGAGGGCTTATTGGAATTCTGCCTAACAAGTTATTGTTCAACATGTCCAAAACATTTAGAAAATTAATAAGAGAAATGCTTGAAGGAATTTCATCGCACAACTGGTTCTTAAATAGATCTAGGGAGTCTAATGACTGCAAAAAACCAATCTCCAATGGAATTCATCCTGTTAAAAGGTTTCTTGAGAGATTTAAAGAAATCAATCCATCAAGTTTCAAAATTTCTCTAGGAATAGTCCCAACTAATTTGTTGCTCGAAAGATCAATGCTTTTTACTAGTGCAAGAATACTTTGGTACTCACGCTCTCTTCCTTTCCACATCCAAATTGCACGATCATCATAGCTACCAGCCACAAAACCATTTGGCGTGACATAATCTTGATATGAATGGTGATGGTTGAATTTGGAGTCCATTTGTGAGTCAAAGCAATAATATTATTGAGGCATGTTGGTATACTTCTTGAGATTTGGTTTACAGCAAGGTTCAAAATTTGAAGTTGGGTTAGAAGGCATAGATGTGAAGGAATGCGTCCAAAGAAGCGATTAGATTGAAGAAAAAGTACAATTAAATTTGGATGGTTGCTCCCACGCCACATTGGTATCTCTCCCGACAAGTTATTATCTTGAAGATTAATAAATTTCAACTTTGTGCAATTCTTCAATTATGGAGGAAGCTCTCCACTGAAACTATTGTTGCTTAAATCCAATGTTTCAATCCCAAGTAAAGAGCCCACCAAGCTTGGGATTTTCCCTTGAAAATGATTGTTTGCCAAATTAAGAATTTTCAATCTCTCAAAATGGGTCATTTTTAAACGGGTTAATCGGGTTACGGGTCAAACGGGTTACGGGTCAAACAGGTTGGGTCAAATGGGTCTGACCCATTTTGCCATTTCTAATTGCCATCAACTGGTTCAAGCTTGCTCCATTGTAGACTTTGTGCTCTTGCCTCCAGTTCCTCCAGATTTCGGCTCTCAGCCTTATCTCTTGCTTGTCAATGGTCACCGGCAACGTGTCCTTACGCTATCTTCCAGTGTCGTTTGCTTATTGGCAACGTGTCCAGATACAAAGAAATTCCTCTGCTTTTTTCAATTGGGGAATTGGGTTTTTCAATGGTAGCAATTTGAGTTCGTTTCAGTTAAATTGTATTTCTTTTTTTAGTATTTCAATCCTAGAGTGCGTAAAAATGGGTGCTTTGCTTATTGACTTTTTTATAAATTAAAAAAAAAAAATTAATTGAGGAATTGGGTTTTTCAATGGTAGGAAATTTGAGTCAGTTTCAGAAAATTATTTGTTGTTACTAAACGAGGGGATTTTGCCGCAAACACAAGCATCTGCTTGGATGGAGATAAACGTCATTCACATTCAATATAAAAATTTGGAAAGAATAATTTACAGATACACATAAAGGCAATTGCTCAGTTTCTTGTTCATGCATAAGTGCTTGACATCCATGACATGCTACATTCATCATGTTGAATGGAGCATCATCTATCAGTTTTTGTTGCATCCATGAACTGAGCATAGAGTTCTATATACAAGGTCAATAATTCAGTTTATGTTTAGATTGGATGAGGCCGAATGAGGATGGAACATTTGTGCATGATGTTCTTGAATGAATTCAAAATATTCCTGGGCCCATGAAGGCTGGAGATAGAAGTTACTGACCTTGGATTATAAAGCAAATGTAACAGCATCACAAGAAGAAAAAGAACATAAAAGTACCTGTAGGTGAATTAGAATTGAAGAGCCCAGATTGAACCAATGTAATACGAATTCAATGCCTTAATCTCTTTTTCTTCACCTATTGATTTCAACTTCAGGTATGTTCAAATTCAAAATTTCATTCCAAAATTGTGTAACAATCAAACCAATGGTAAGAAACAGGGGTCATCCCACTCTTCCCCCTCTACCAAGGCACAAAACTATTCAATCACCAGGACAAGAAATCTATATGCTTCCATATTCAACCTCCTAAATCCACAACATAAAACATTGATAATTAGCAAAGTAGATAGTATACTAAACACCAAAAACTAAAGCTAGAAATTCATACATTGATAATTGCTGACCTTGTGATTAGTGATTACTTGGAAGAACTTTTCATCTTTATGATTAGAATTTCTTCCCGGGGGGGGGGGGGGGGGGGAATCATTTACCCCCTCATAATTTTCCTACAATGAAATCAATGGTTCTTACATTTGCATGTTGTATAATGACTGACAATTTTGAAATGTTGCCAAATGGAAGCTAGTGACAACCAATTCACCACGTTGTAGGCTACTAGATTTAATATTCTAGTCCAACTAAAATGGGGTGCCTTAAGCAGTTTTTCAATTACTTTATAGGTCGTACCATAGCTGAAAGCAAAACAAAGGAAATTATAGCCAAGGCATAAAGTTAGAATTAGTTGCTACACAAATACTCAGTTCTTTGTATACTAACTTTCAATGGTGATCTGTGCACACTTGTCAGGCATGGAAACAACAAATTCAACACCTAAGCAAGGCAATACATCCTCGTATCTATATCTTAAATTTTTTAGATAGCAGCAGAATCTTGTCCTGGATTAGCTTATTTCCAAATTCTCCAACAACTCCTTCAGGTAAAAGGGTGACTCAGGAATCAAGCAACAATCCACATCACAATTAGAATACATTGCCTTGAATCCTGCACGAAATTATTTCAGCTACAAGATTTCGGTGAGGCTGATTTAAGTTCTCTTTATAAATTGGCTGTTTTGATTAAGAAGAATTAATGGAAGAGAAATGTGTTGGAAAGATATAAGACCATTAATTGGAAAGAAATAAGACCATTAATGAGAATAGTAATTGACCTATGTTCTTAGCTACCAGATGGCTGTGCTCCACTCAGCACACTGGATTGACCAATGATGATCCTTTAAGGATTCCTGACAATTGTTCACATATAAGTAAACAAGACCAAAGAAAACAGTGGAAGAGGTTACAACTGAAATATTTAAATATTAAAGAACAAAATTACAGTACCATTGATAGCCAACAAGGTTTCTGACTTTCTGCTTCATTTTTGGACAACACATCTTTTCCCAACCCTTTGGACTAGGTTCAAACAATCTGCTTGCTGCTCAATAGTAGGATGGCTTGTAGTGGGAAAATCACCATTTCTTTTGGGGTTGAGGCTCTCAATTATGTCAAAGTTACTTTGTCACTTCTATCTTATGCCAAATTCATTAAGAATCAATATGAAGATTTCCAAAAAGGATGTACAAGAGCTGCAGTTGCTAGGTGATGTATGAATATGAATATTTTTTGTGGATTAAGGATGCGACTCTAGGTAAGTCATTAAAGAACAATGAAATGCAAATAATGAGGATCCTCCAATAAACATCATGATTTTTCAACGAGCAGATTATACTATGAAACAATCTCTGTAATTAATTTCATATATACTTCATTAATCAACAGTAAAAATAGAAAATAAAGTAAGAGGAAATAAATTCCAATTTCAAACCTTTTATTCTTTCAGATTCAAGAATACAAAGAATGAAGTTCAATTGGCAGGATTATTTTACTGAACAAAACTGGGATATTCAGTGTTCGTTAATATGTGAGAAAACACACTGTATTATCAATTACAATAAGAAGATTTGGAATACGTAAAAAACACAGACCTGAAGAATTTGGTGATTTAGATGGTTCATCTCTCGTCATCCTCCAACTACAGGCCCAAAAGAATAGCATAACCTGCTCAGTGGAAATGGATTGATATGCATAATTAGTGGAATGGAAGTACAAAATAGAACTTAGAATTAACTGGATGAGGCCAAAAGCTTTGTAGCTAAGTGGAATAACCTGCTCTCCTTTAATAGGAGAACCAATGTTCAAAACACCTCTCCCCTGTTGTTATACATATCAAATTATCAAAAACAAAATTGGATAAGAGTTGGAGGTCACTAAACTTCCATCTATTTACTCAATCTAATAATCAAACTGGGAGTTGATATATTTGAAAAAAATAAAATAAAAGAAGACAAACAAGGAAGGAGAGTTACTGTTGAATGTCAGTCTGAATCAAATTGGATATTAATTGTCTCTTTGCACATATTTGTAATCAATTTTCATGTTTGGGATGTGAGAAATCTTTGGCCAGTCCTCTCCGGTCCCTTTTTTGCAACGTTCATGGAGAAGTGGACAGTAGTAGATCAACAATTCCTTCAATGGAGTAGTACCTGGCAATGACTTTAACTTTGGACAGATTTCAATTGTCAAAGAATGAAGACGTGGCATTATTATTATAGTATTAGTAACAAAACCGTTATCTTCTTCTTCTTCTTCTTCTTCTCCAATCCAAATCGATTCTTCCCACTTTTTAAAACCCCAAAACGCGAGAGATTTCAACTTTGGGAATATGATGTCATCTTAGTTGTTTTTGTTTTTTGAGTCTATTCCAAAAAAATTCAACTCCCACCTGTTTCACACTATTCACTACAACTTCAAACCCCTTTTACACTGCCAAAATGTAAACTTATAATTTATTGAAAATTTAATGAACCCAGTTGTACTTGAGAAACTGAATAGATTCAAGGTGACTATAACCTCCTGAACATGAGAGAGAGAGAGAGAGAGAGTTTTTGTTTTTAATTCCATTCAATATGGAGTACATAAATAAGACTGAAATAATCTATCCTAAAAGATAGGAACCAACTCCCATCAGTTACATTTAAATTCAATTGAAAGATAATACAATCTGATCTTTTATTTATCCTCATCTGCTGCTGCATTTAAATTCAAACTGATCCAATCCGTTGCTGTGTATGTCATCCCTATTTCCTTCCTTGTGACTCAGCAGTTGTGATGTCTGAATTTCGGACCTAACAGAAAACTTGTTACCATGAGTGTTGAAAATCTGTCAATAATTTCATGCTGGAATCAGCTGCAGAATAATAATTTTTGCTTCAACTTTATCCATCCAAAAAAAAAAAAAAAAAATCACTAACATCCTCGTCTCCTATGGCCATAATAACCAACACAAGTTGATACTGGAATCAATATTTTTGGTGCATGCAACATATATAATTACCTAAGAGACTAAGACACTTAAGACGTAACGCATCTTAATAGTGCTTTGGAGAATTTTGATTTTGATAACTAGAAACTATATTTAATAACATGGTGTAATTTATTAGTAGTTGTGTAAAAGGATTGAAAGTTTGTAACTTAACTGAAGGGCTGGGAAGTAGAGGGTCTATGACGTGTTTTGATAAAGCAGAGTTCACGAAGGACAGAGACATGTTCATAAAGCTAGGACTAATAATGATAGTATTAATACTAATTTTCTGGTCATGAAAAAAAATGATGAATGAAGAAAGAATAAAACAGAAAAATAATAATAGTATTTAGAATTAGAATGATATTCATGATAATGATAATTAACATAGTAGATAAACAATTAGTATTACCAATTATGTTTGAAGCCGCCTCTGTAATTTAACCATATTCACTACTCCTGTCACATACATCTTATCTTTGACAATGTTTAAGAACTTGAAATAGGAGAATCGCCATGACCTTTTTAGTAGTATTGTGCCAAAAACTCCCCAAAAGCCAACAACAACTCCGAGGGCCATACTAACATAAAACCCCATTGTTATAAACCCATCTTCCTCCTCTTGAATGCCAGCATGTTCACTACCTCTATTCTCAACTGAGTTCTAAGTCATTTCTTCTCCTAAACATTTGTTTGGAAGTGGAAATCCACAAAGATTTGGGCTCACTTCATATGAAGTGGCACTGAAGGTATTGAGTTGAGGACCAGTTGGAATTGCGCCTGGCAGGTTATCGTTCAACAAGTTCAAGAAACTTAGAGAATTAATTCGAGAAATGCTTGAAGGAATTCCACCACACAACTGGTTCTTCGATAGATCCAGGGAATTTAATGACTCTAACAAACCAATCTCTGAAGGGATTCTTCCAGTTAAAAGATTTCTTGAGAGATTCAAAGAAATCAATCCATTAAGTTCCAATATTTCTCTAGGAATTTTCCCGTTTAATTTATTGCTCGAATTTTAATAATCCAAGAATACTTTTGTACTCATACTCTTTTCCTTTCCACATCCAAATTGCATGATCATCATAGCTACTAAAAATGTAACTATTTGGGGTGACGTGGTTTTGATAAAAGTGGTTGATGGTTGAATATGGAGTCCCTTTCAAAGTCAAAGCAGTGATATTTTTTAGGCATATTGATATATATACTTCCTGAGATTTGGTTTAAGGCAAGGTCTAAAACTTGAAGATGTGTTAAATGGCATAGATGTGAAGGAATACTTCCAAAAAAGTGATTAGATTGAAGTAAAAGGACAATTAAATTTGGATAATTGCTCCCTAACCACATTGGTATCTCTCCCAACAAGTTACTATATTGAAGACTAATAGATCCCAACTTTGTGCAATTCTTCAATGACAAAGGAAGTTTCCCACTGAAATTATTGTTGCTTAAATCCAATGTTTCAATCCCAAGTAAAGAGCCCACTGAGCTTGGGATTTTCCCATGAAATTGATTGTTTGCCAAATTAAGAATTTTCAATCCTTCAAAATGCATCCAACAGTTAGGCAACTCTCCTGATAATTGGTCATTGGAAAGATCTAGAAAGTTAAAGTTTCTATTAGTGGTTGTACATAGGGATCGGACTTGCTTTGAAAAAAAATTCTTGGAAAGATCCAAATGTGCAGCTTTAAATAAAAATCTTGGTATTTCACCTTCTAGTTTATTGGAACTCAAGTTTATCACAAGGAAAAAAGGAGAAATCCATTGACAAATTTGGAGCATGACAACTGATTTGGTTGTGAGATAAATTCATAAACAAAAATTGACTTGAAAAGATCCAACTTGAATTGGAAAGAGTATCTGAAATTTTAGAATTAGAAATATCAAGCCAAGATAAATTTTTCTGAGTTTGAAGCCATTTTGGGAATCGAGGGCCTAGTTGGCAAGATCTCGTCACTATAATTTCTAGTTGGCAAGATCTTGACATCACCTTATATTTTCACAAGACTTCATAACAACATAATTATAATAATTAATCTGCTTAATAGTACAACCTAGATTGAGAACTTTATTTATGAATCTAAAAGTAAATAAAAGAAAAGACAAAAACCCATTTCCTAAACTTTAGTGGAGTTTATGAAAATGTCTTGTGAGATGTGATACCATCCATCTCAAAACTTGAACATGTTAACCCAGTCCCAATCCCTGTGCTATCCGATGTCATCCCGTGTTCCTTGTGAACATTAGTAGCCCAAAGACCATTCGTAACATCAATACAAAATGATAATGTATCCAAGTAAATATGCTCACCACTAGGATTGATACTCTCTTTCTCAGCGTCCGCATTCTCTTGCAGATCCAATGCCAACTTGAGCTTTTCCACCACATCACCCATTGTGGGCCGTTGGATGCCTTGATCACGCGTGCAACTCTCTGCAATCTGCATGAACACTTTGAAACACACTGGAGCTATCTTCCCCTTCAAATATGGATCAATGATTTCATTGATTGTCCCTCTCTCAATGCACTTTCGAGCCCAATGGGCCAGGTTCCATTCTTCTTCCTCTAGTTTTTGATTTAGTGCCTTTCGGGCACATAATACCTCCAACAACACTACACCAAATGAGTACACATCAGACTTGTCTGAAAGCTTTTGACAACGTGCGTATTCCGGATCCAAATAGCCCCAGGTACCTTTAACCATGGTACTAACTGCAGTATTATTTTGATCCATTTTAGACAATCCAAAATCTGAAACCTTGGCAGCCCATTTGTCGTCCAATAGAATGTTGGTGGTCTTCACGTCTCGATGGATAATAGTATGCTTCACACCTCTATGAAGGTAGTCTAATCCACGTGCCGCTCCAATGCATATGTCGAGCCGCTTTTTCCATGGGAGTGCGTCATTGTTTGTGTCATAAAGGTGTTCACGGAGAGTTCCATTAGCCATGTAATCATAGACAAGGATCATCTCACCCTTCTCGTTGCAGTATCCGATAAGAGAGACTAGGTGAACATATCGGAGCTGAGAGAGCATCTCAATCTCAGTTTGGAACTCGTGGGCACCTTGTCGCGACCCAGGGTTCAAACGCTTGATTGCCACGGTCATGGTTTCCTCATCATCAATTTGACCCTTATATACGTTGCCAAAGCCACCTTTTCCTATAATTAAATCTTCATGGAAGTTGTTGGTTGCAATTTTGATGTCGGCAAGTGAAAAGTGATGGCACTGTTCTTTCCTCAGTGAGGATGTCTTTTTCCCTGTTTGCTTTCCTTTGTATGGGTTGAGCCTCAGCCAGCACAAGCACCAGCACCTTGATGGTGGGTAGTAAGAAACGTAGCGTTTCGACTTCTTTACTTTCCAAAATACCATGCAACCCATAAGAAAGAGTAGGACCAAGAAACCGGTACCAATTCCAATGGCAATGAATTTCTTTGTCTTGGACATCATGGTTGTTGGTTGATGAAGATCGATAATTTCCGCACCGTGTTTAGCAAGATTGCCGTCAGTATTGCTCAGTTTGAACACTTCCAGACCGTTTAAAATGGGATCTTCGTTAAGAGAGTCTGTACGAGGCTGTAGATCAATCGAGAGAATATGGCTGTTGTCCTCAACTCCCTTCTTTTGGATCATTACTACATAGTCTCTGTAAATAGGCGTACCGATTTGGTCAGTCCATAATATTACATCAGCACCTGGGTCGACAATAAGATAGTCTATATATATGATGAACTGACCAACGACATTCATATTGGGGTCTATTGCACAGAAATGAGGCCTCACCAGGTAATAAAATCCCATATCAACTGGTAATTCCCACGTCAAATTGGAAAGCCTGTTCTTGGTGCGGTTAAAACCCATTGTCCTTGCATACCGATAGACATCATCTGGTGCTGTGTAATTTGGTACTTTTGTGTAGCGGAGTACCATAGATTGGTCGTGTGGCATTTGGCCTTCACCCTTGAAATAATTATCATCTCTGGGCCATTCTCTAAACAAGCCAGTGTCGTCCGTTTGTCCTATCAAGTACCCACCAACGTTTAATCGATAAACCATCTCGAGTGCCATGTCATCGTTTATGTAGAAAGGATTTCCGCTGAGTTTCGGAATGCTTTCCTCACTTTCACCTTGTGGCTTGTAGTACAGGTCGGCAGGCATGGACACAATCTCAATTCCATTAATGAAAGCATGGAAAGTAGTTGAAAAAGGGATGAAGGTTAAGTTCAATTTTTTATCCTTCCCGACATTGATGCAGAACTCTTTGAAGAAAGTTTTTTCCTGCAAAGAATCATCAGGAACGAAAGCAGTGAAGTTTCTAAGTAAGGTGAACGAACCTGCTATGACAGTGAAAAAGGCCTTAGACCCTTCAAAACCTGGGTAAATGACTGAGTTAAAGTGCAAACGAACGAATTTCGGACCAACGGTGACTGGAAATACGTACGTGAATTGAGAATAAGATATACGTGCAGTGGAGTAAGGGGCTCCTGTGACGACGCGACCTACTGGGGCTTTAGAGATTTTAGATTTGAGATTATTAAGTTCTTCGGGAAAGTACTTGGACAGAAAGTCTCCAGTCCAGTCACGCCCATTCAAATCCATCGACTTGCCAGAAGTGGCACTGCCACAGTCGAGGGTAATATCATCAACAGGGACATAACGAGGAGGTGTGGAAGAAGCTACTAGTGTGATTTGATGAAGAAGGAAGAATAAGCAGAAGATGGAAACAATAGGGGTAAGCATCGAGGGATTCCTCATGGGAGCAAGAGGCAAATTGAGGAAAACAAAATTAATTGAGAGGAAAAGCTGCTTAATAATTGAGAGCTTACCTTCTAGCAAGAAAAAGGCAATAGAAGAGCTTGTTCAAGGCCGTGATATTGCAAATCAGCTACGTTCTTTGCTTAATAAGTCAGCTGGAGACAACAACAACAACAACAACAAGAAGACAGCCCCGGCTGACGATCTTGTTCTGAAAATCTTGAAGTCCTTTACTAATATGTGGTGGAGTGTGTGGGACTTAGTGTGGAGGAAAGTAAAAGAAAATGAAAATAAGAAGATGAGGAAGAAGTGAACGACTGGATGAGAAAGGTGAAAGAAAAAAGTTTAAAAGAGCTTTTGGATAGGGTAGAGCAACGTGGAAGAAAATATAGAGAGTAGAAACATAGAGTATTTCACAATTTTTTTTTCATAATTGTGATGTTAATAAAATTTTATTTTACAAAGATTAATTTTAAATTAGTATTGTGAAAATATTATGACATTTTATTATATTTCTAAATTTTATAAATTAGTACTATTTTTCTTTAGAAAAAAAAAATAGTACTATTGACCGAATATTTTTATGACAATCTCATAATAAAGTTTACATAATAAGTTGTTATTAGTTTTCATCTAGACCTACTAGTGACATTTTTTTTTCCTAACATTAACAACTTGTCATATAGATTTTGTTGTGAAATTTATTTGAAAATATTGTGTCCATAACTTTCATTAAGAGAGATAATTAAAACAAAGAATTCTCTTTATATATACATTATCATTTTTTGTAATTTATCTCTCAAACTGTCACTTTTATAACTGTTAGTCAAACACTCAATTTTTTCAAAAAGTACATTTTAATAACTTTTACCAAACACTCAATTTTTACAAAAACTCAGTTTCATACTGTACCTTTTAAAAACTTCATTTTTTCAAAAAATCCAATTTAAAAAAGCTAAACAAAAGTCACCCTTTATAAAAGTATATAACACCATTATTGAGTTATGGGTTGTTCTACAGTACCCCTATTTTTTTAGTGGGTACGGTACCTACTAAGATCTTGACCATCAATTCTAATGCTTTTAATTCAAACCATATATTTAAGTTTAGTGGAAAACCAATCACAGGTAGAGCAAGTTACCGTATAAAAACAAAAAACAAAAAAAAAACAAAAACAAAGAACCAAATCATCTTCACTCTCGTGTTTTATGAGTTTTGGGGGGCGACCAAGCGCTTGTAAGACATATAGCTCCTTCTGGGTATATTTGTTTCTTTCTCTTTTGCGGATGTGTTTTCTGTGTTATTGATTTGCTTGTGTTCTTAGTTTTTATTTTTATTTTTTATTTTATAGAGAAATAGCCTTGATTGATTCAAAATAGTTTTGTAATCTGTCTTGTGATAATAGTTTGGCTACTGCTAGGTGCTTTGATATGTTAAAGAACTAAAATAATTTCAACCATATAGCAGGTTGGAGAGTTCTTATTTTGGACATCAGTTTTGGGAAGTATCTGAAGTATTCGGATGTATCTCACTCCTGGCTTTGATTATTTGTTATATGGTTTATTGGTGATGAACTACTCTCTCTTAAGTCTTAACTTTATCTGATTCGATGGTTGAAGAATGGGATTGGGATATATGTAATGCAGCAGAAGCACTTTTTCTTGTCCCATTTGATCCGCTTTTCATCTTTGTAATATGTTTTATTTTCACTTGTTGCTAAATGAAGCTTCCCCATATGTGTGACCCATGTGCAAGACATCCTGTAAAATGGTGAATGGCAATAGGAATATAACCATATAAGCTATTAATATATTGTCTCTTTTTTCTCTTTTTTTAGGCATGTTATTAAGATGAAAATTGCAATACTGCATAAATGATCAAAATCCAAAAAGAATGCTAAGAAAATGCCTGCATTTAAATATTTTGTTATAAATTTAAAGAATATTAATTTATTTTTAATTCTTATATTCCTTTTGTGTTTATCACTTTAGTCATAATGTCTATATGCTATATTTGATAAATTCGACTTTGACATGCAGAAAAATACCAGAAGTAGTCTTCATATTCTCCTTAAAGGTCACATAAACATAATTATTACTGTTGTTATTATCTTCTTCTAGTTGTTGTAGAAAAATATGGGTTTAATATTATTCATCTAATAGTATTATAGAAGAATATTAAATTTTATTGATGTTTTGGCCTGATGATAAAGAACCATCATATATACAGAAATGACGCCATACTCTAAAATTATATTGTACTAGCCGTAAACCCGCGCGATGCGCGGAAAATTTTGACGTTGTTTTTATTTATTTATTATTTATTGATAAGTGAAAGAAGAAATAAGTACATGGAACTTATAATTATTAGTCTAAAACTCAAAATTATATATCTATTTTTCTAATGGGGTAAAATTGATGAGTAATGCTACAGTCACAAACTATTTTACAACATTTTTACAAAATATTGATTTGGTCAATCTCTTATTGGTTTTCATCTAGGCCCATCATTAATATCACTTTTTCATTTACCAATAATCACTCACCACATCAGTAATTTGTAAATTTTTTTTTATAAAATAGTTTGTATCTCTAGCATTATTCATAACTGATATAATGTAATATATATTTTGTAAGCTAAGAGATTAATAATTAATTGTTAACCTACATAATAAACAGTTTGCTTTTATAAACTCCATTTATAAACAGTTTACTTTTATAAAATGTAAACTTATTCAAGACAAAACTATTTATAAATGTCCATTTTTTTAACCTGAATTGTTCTAGGAAAGAGAAATGACACCATGGTCAAAGCAACATTTAGATGTGTACATTTGAACATGATTTAGTTTGCAATTTATCATACAGTCTATACTTTTGTAAAAAAAGTTATGTAAATTATCTAAATATCTAGATCATATGCATATGCTCATATGCTAAATCTGGTTTGACACCAACGTTTGTTTTTGTGATACCATGGAATAATGAAGAATCGCTTCATTATGCTGAGGTATTGATTGGAATATATACATGTGCAATACGGAAATGGAAACTCTTAGTGGGCTAATTATCCCGAAAAATTTGTAACTATATGCCAAATTCCCATCTCATGGAGAAGTCAGAGGGGGAAAAAAAATGAAACACTTATGAGCAAAAAAATTTATACATTTTACTCATTGCTTATTGAAATTTAGTTACATGGACATTGATTGACTTTAAGAAAATCATGGTTCTTCCAAAGCAACTTTACTACTCTTGTTCTCTGAAGAATCATTTAGTAGCTTTGAAATCGCCTACCTCTTCAGGGTATTCGGCTTTCACCCAAAGCACAACATTTAAACCTGTGATCATAGAAAAAGAACCTAGCAACTTAGCAAGTTGAAGACAAACACTTCTTTTATTACATAAAGGGAAAATGGTTACATTGATTGTGAATAGAGAGTTGGACATTGTTGAGAAGAGGGGACCTCTTTGTGATGCACCAAGCCTAAACAAAAAAGTTAACTACAGATCCAATTCAACATCTATATGAAAAATTTTAAGTAATCAAAATGTGTACATTACAAAGAGTCATCGGAAAACATCCAAGTAAGAAGTATGGCCATGAAATACTTATTCCTTACTTCACATCAAAATTCCTACAAAAAAAAAAATAAAAAAAAAAATAAAATAAACACCAAAAGAGTTATATGCACATACCATTTTTCTAAGTTATACCCGAGAGCAATGCAGTATTGACTGATTTGCTAACGCTAAAAAACATCCCTATTATCTTGGCAATACTTCTTGAGCTTCATATATTAACATTCTCCATTCTAATCAATTTAAAGAGTTTTTAAAACATTTAAAATGTTTATATAATTGAATATAAGGAGACACACAAAAGAAATATGCATAAACATTGACATTTTATAAAATAAATCAACATGGTCTAGTTGCTTTCCTATTTTATCTATCTATGTTATTTTTATCACATTTTTTAATATTCCAAATGAATCAGGAATTGAACCATAATATATCATGCCATGAGCCTTGTAAAACAATAATAATATATTTTTTGAAAGACCCATTACACAAAAAGCCACCTACAAACGCTTTACACTTGCATCCTCTATATTACCGCAACACTTTCCTTTGTCCAGCAGCGAGCAATTAGAGTTTTTTATAATGTTAAAATCAAACATTTAATCTTCTGCATAATGGGAGAAAATGAAATTTGTACCAAACAAACCAATGAAGATGGAGGGGAAAACAGAAAAGGCAAAACTCACCTTAAAGGGACTTTCCAACTCTGCTTGTACTTTGGCGACTTCTGCAGTGGTGGAGAGAGAATTGGAAATCTATATATAAATAAATAAAAAACAAATGAATGGGATTTAATTCCAAAGGGGCAGGCATTGAAGGTTTTGATAAGAAGAGGAAGAGCCCAAAAAGATAGAGTTAAAGGAGGGCCAAAATGATGAATGTGATTTAATGGGAAAGTAAATAAAGGGAGAATTGTTAACCATTTTTTGTTTTGATAAGGAGATGAGAAGTCTTGTGAGTGGATGGATAATATATAATACGTGGAACACTGGGACAGAATTAATAGAGAGTTGAAGTAATAAATGAGGAAGGAGAGTTTATTGGAAATATTAGAGGGAAATATTGAATAATTGAAATTGATTAAAGCAAATTTGGGGCGAAAATGGAGAAGAAGAAAGAGACAAAAGCTAAGTGCAAATCACTCTAATAAAGTGCCACATGGCAAAACCTCATTAGAAGAATAATCATAAATGTAATATAGAAACAATCATAAATTTAATAATTTTTGTCGTACTAAAATGAAAAAAAAAAATACAATTTTTCTCAAAAATTCAAAAGGCAATTTAACGAAAATATTTATTTTTTAATAAAAGTTATTTATAACATTTTGTGAATCATTAAAAAGAAAAGAAAATTTAAAAATTATTCTTTTAGTATTAAACAAACTTCCTCAAACTTATTTTTTCTGCCTACAATCCAAAACACTGAAAAAAGTAACTAAAAAAACTAATAAAACTTAACTATGATTAATTGGACCAATTAGGAAAAAAAAATTGTTATTTATAATCTACTAAGGTTATTTTCTTTGCGGAAATTGTAATTTAATCCACCCAAAACATATTATCAAATAATCAATTATTAGCAAAATCTAAGAATTAAATTTCTATATATGCATTGTTATAAAATAATAATAATAATAATAATTAAAGTAAAATTGCGAAAGATAAAATTTGTCTCTCATCCAATAACTTTTGTTTAGCCAACCTTTGCTTGTCTCTAAATAAATTGCATTATAGGGTACTTTTAATACTATTAAAAGTACTTTGTCCACCACAAAGGATTAAAAAATAAACAAAAATGATTAAAGTCTCATAGTTTAACATCTAAATTGAGCACTATAAAAATCATGCTATCAAATTACAGTAACTGCCAAATTAAATTATCCAAATCATGCTATGTATTAGAATAATATTATTTTTTTATATTTAATCCTTTATAATGCAATAGGATAACATTTAACAATCAGAGAGAGAGAGAGAGAGAGAGAGAGAGAGAGAGAGAGAGAGAGAAACTGAATCGCATTAACCTAAAGTAGATTAAAGAATATAAAAAGTTATCAACCTAAAGCGAAGATGCAAGAAAAATAAAAAATAAAAATCCACTCAAAAATTGTGTGTGTGTGTGTGTGTGTGTGTGTGTGTGAGAGAGAGAGAGAGAGAGAGAGAACCTTTTTTTTTTTGTAAGGGAAAACTATGCATGGAATGAATGAGATAGTGACGAATTTATAGTAATAGAGTGTGAATAAAAAGAGACAAAAATAGAGGAAGATGAAGGGAAAGATGAAGAATGATATTAATGTAGAGAGTAGTGGAGAGATGAGAAGGTGAGAGAATGAGAGAAGGAGAAAGGTTAGAGAAGTAGTGGGGAGATGAAAAGGTAAGGGAGGGAGAAAGGTTGGAGAAGTGTAAATATGAAATAAAAAAATTATAAATAATTATAAGAAAATGGAAAAAAAAAAAAAAAGATGATGACATGGATGTTGACGTGGCTCAACGTGAGAGCAGCAGTATTAAACGCTACGCTTCAGCTTTTAGTAATATATTGATTGATTAGCATTTAACCTGCACAATGCGCAGTAACATTTTACATATTGGAAGACAATAACTTAGCATTACAATTCAATAAATAAAATACATTAAAATTTGTTCAATTCAAGTTGTACAGCTACTCATTTGTCCTACTTGTAGGTATTGCTATCTATAAAATACGTTGAAATTCTAATAGTAGGATAATATAATTTAACTGAATGGAGAACATTTAAAAGAGGTTTGTGCTATCTCTATTTTTTGATGGAGTATTCATTCTTTAGTTCTCTTACAAAATTATCTATTGTGCCTAAAAGCTTGAATTTGTGTAAAAACACAAGAGCTTGTTTAGACCCCCAATTAAAAGATTACAGTTTGGTTACTTTTACTCTAACTTATCTAAGTGCAGAACAAAAGTAAATGAAGCTCAATAAACCAATAAAACTACTCTAGTGCATAAGCATGAACAATAAGCAATAAAAGTAACGTACAAGAGTAAAGGAAGAGAGAATGCGAATGCAAGATAACACGCTGATGTGTTATCGAAGACGAAACCAAAGAACTCGGCGAAAAACCTCTCCGCCACCTTTCAAGTGGTAAATCAATCCACTAGACAATAAATTGGAATACACAAATAGCAAGAGACCCTCCAAGTCTAATCTATCCAATGTACCTAAGCCCTCCAAGCTCCTTCTCCAACAAGGCTTCTTGAAACCGTGTCTTGTCTAGCTTTACAAATCCCGCAATACGCCCAATTGCATCCGCCAAGCCTCACCGACTTCTTTGGGCAAATCCCCAAAACTTCCTGAGCTCCATAACACTCTCTACACTCTAAAAATGTATGGGTTGTATTTGGGTACAAATCTCCTCTCATGGTATGACAATGGGAGAGAGAAGGAGAAGAGACTAGAATGATTTCTCACTAAGGATGAGTAGCTCTCTCTCTCTAAAAGATGGGTGTGTGTGTTGTAGAAAACCTATCTAAAGTTTTTCTTTTTGAATGGCCTCCTTTACATTTGTGGGTAATAAGGGTATATATAGTATGGGTGAAGGGTAAGAAAGTCATACTTAAAAATCCTCCAAGTAGAGAGTCTTGCGGGTATCTCGTGGGAAGGTCTTACTCGTGAAATTGACAACTTGGCACGACTCTTCAACTTCCAGTCATGTACTTCTCACATGCCCTTTTTGCGGGAACCCTTCTCGTGAACTTCTCGCGAGCTAGTCATGAAATACACTGATCTTCATTTCATGCTCGATTCTTCACTAACTTAATACTAAACCCAATACAATAAAATCCCACAAAACACAAGGAACAAAATTAAAGCAATTACAACACTTTTTGTCATGGAATAAAGCCAACACAAAACATAGTTGTAAATCACAACTTTACAATCTCTCTCTTTGGTTATTCCGTGACAAAACACCCTATAACAAACTCTAAACTTAAACATGAGTTTGGGAACAATGGCAAAACTCACTCACACCTAAATCTAAAAGTTGTGAAGCACTTGGAACATATATACCTGTAACCTGAAACATTTGCTCAAAACATGTTAGACCCTCAAGGTAAATCAAGTGATAAAAGGACAAGTATAATTTAACAAGTAAAATGCAATTAAGTAAACATGATGAGAAACAAGTGACCAACTTGGTCATACACCAAAATAGTCATATAGATACGACTACAATGATCACATAGCAAAGCAAATGATCATCCGAACATGCAATCAATAAAGCACAATAACATAAAAATAAATGCATGTCCAAAACATAAACACAATGTGATGAGAGCAACAAAGGATAGATATTAAACATAACTCAAAGCACCATAAAGCAACGAGAAAACAAGCATAATGTAAAGCAAACAAAACAAGGTTTTCTCATAAAAGATGTCTTCTCCTCCTTGGTATATGCATCTCCCCTATGATTTTCTCCCTCTACGAATGTGCACGAGGTAGAATTTTTTCCCCTAAGAATGTGCGCATAAGTCATATAGAAATGACGAAACACACCGGTATACTCTCCCCTTTTTTGTCATGAATAGACAAATGAATCAAGAGGAAGGAGGGAAAGAAAAGAAGATATGAACAAGTGTAAAAGATGATGCATGAGGTGTGCAAGATGAATGAGAAAATGAAGTTTAAACAAAAGACAAAAACAAAGAATGCTACAAAGCATAAAGTAAACTTGATATGCTAAGGATGATGGAACATGATATAGACCTAGGCATGACATAAACACAAGAATATGTTATATGTGCTAAAAGGTCTAAAAAGACTTAACTAGCATGAGTGAATGTCAAAACATGTCAAGTGTAAGAGTGTGTGTAGCAAAGGTGCAACTAATGTGCATCTAGTGTGCATCTAGTGTGCATGTGAGATGCATGACCAATGCATGAGCAAGCAATCACGGGGCAAAGTGTGTAAAACACGTAACCAACGATCAAAACATGATAAACATGCATAATCATGGTAATCCCCAAAAAATTGGTACTTACCAGAGTCCAAAACAATGAAAACATGTCATTTAAGCATTTTATCAAACACTTGGAGTGCACACACTGCACATGTATGTTAAACAATGCATGAACATATGAAAATCTTGCCTAAATACATGTTATTTACGCCACAAGGGGCCAACATCTAAAGCAAATCATCATTTAAAACAAAACCCAGTCAAAAAAATTAACAAAAAATAAATTTTCCAACTCCCATTCGAGAAAATCCCAACTATGAACATAAAACCCCAAAAAATATAATCTAAGGATCAAAATCAATGAAAAGAGTTAAAGATTACCTTAGAGATGTTATTGAAATGAAAAAAAATTGAATTTAGTTGGGTTTTAATGTAGAAACATTGAAACAGGGATTTGGGAGAAGTTTAAAACAAATAACCCATGAAATGTCCTTTAAATGTTGATCTGGAAATTTTTGTGGGAAGCTAGGACTAGCAAAATTAATTTTCGCTGGAACTTAACTAGCAAAATTAATTTTCCCTGGTACCTAACTAGTGAAATTTTGCTGATAATTTTGCGGGTAAGCCTTACTCGTGAAACTCTCTATCCAAAGTTGAAAAACTTGAGAATAGACCCCTTAACTCGCAGCTGAATTTACACATGAAATAAGTCACGAAAACACCCAGAAAACATGTTTTTTAAACAAAAACAACTTGAAAAACTTTGAAAATTATGGGTGATACAAATCACTTCCAAAAGCAAACAAAAAGAACAAAAATCTTTTTGGTTTGATCCACGAATGGTTGAGCGCACACACATCACTTTTGAACATGTACAATCACACAAATGAAATAAGTATTCATTGAACAAAAGTCTTGTGTGTTGTGTGTGAGTATCAAATGTGGAATAGTCCTTAGTCCAGAGTGAAGTTTCAATGATCAATTCAATCAAGTTATACATAATTGGTATTAAGTCAAGTGGTCTATCTCAATTATAGAAATGAACATATATGACCTCCCACAAGAAAATGATTACACATCTTTGAAACTTTTCATTTGGCTTCTTTATGAATCATAACATTTGATCATTTTTTGAACAATACATCTCATTTTGAGATCGGTACTTGAAATTTTTGATATTTCAATATTGAGATAAGCCTTTGGCTTTTTAAGCACCATACATTCCAATAAAAGTTGCTTTCCCTTTGTCCTAGTCAAATACTAGTTTGTGTGACAACTTTTGCAACTTATTATCTCTTTTTATTTTAAGATTTACATTTATTGAGCTCTTTAAGCAAAAACATAAAAAAAGTGTGGGTATAAGTTTATGCATGTATCAAAACCAACAAAACTATTGACCAATCATTCATGACAAGCTTGAAGATAGATTTACAACAGTCACACATAGATTTTAAGATTTTTCTCACAAAGATATATGTGCATACATACTAAGCTAAGCTCGTAAATGCATTATATGACTCATGTGCACATTCTTAGGGGGAGAAATTCTACCTCGTGTACATTCGTAGAGGGAGAAAACCATAGGGGAGATGCATATACCAAGGGGGAGAAGACATCTTTTATGAGAAAACCTTGTTTTGTTTGCTTTACATTATGCTTGTTTTCTCATTGCTTTATGGTGTTTTGAGTTATGTCTAGTATCTATGTTTTGTTGCTCTCATCATATCGTGTTTATGTGTTGGACATGCATTTATCCTTATGTTATTATGTTTTATTGATTGCGTGTTTGGATGATCATTTGCTTTGCTATGTGATCATTGTAGTCATATCTATATGACTGTTTTGGTATATGATCAAGTTGCTCACATGTTTCTCATCATGTTTACTTGATCGCATTTTACTTGTTACATTATACTTGTCCTTTTATCACTTGATTTACCTTGAAGGTCTAATGTGTTTTGTGCAAATGTTTCAAGTTACAGGTATATATGTTCCAAGTGTTTCATAACTTCTAGATTTAGGTGTGAGTGAGTTTTGCCATTGTTCCCAAATTCACATTTAAGTTTAGAGTCTGTTTTAAGGATTTTGTCACGGAATAGCCAAATGGGGAGATTGTTAAGTTGTAATTTACAACTATTTTGTGTTGGCTTTAATTCCGTGCCAAATTTGATTGTAATTTTATTCAATCTTATGTACTCTGTATTTTATGTGGGATTTCTTGTAAAGGTTGTGAGAGAGAGAGAGTGTGTGAAGACTTAAGGCAAAGTGAAAAGCAAGAAGTTTTCGCTAGTAGCTCACAAGAAGCTTTCCCGTGAAGTGAAGCATATGCCCAGCACATGACTGGAATGCGACGAGTCAGGATAGGATGTTGACAACTGGTTTTCATAAGTGTTTCGCGAGTAAGGCCTTCCCGCAAGATATCCGTGAAACATTCTATTTTGCTAATTTGTCATATCTGATACACACTATCTCTACCTACACTATATATACCCACATTACCCACAGATGTTGAGGAGTGCTTCTGAGAGAAAACCCTAACCACAACCCTTGAGAGTTAGAGATTGTTATATCCATAATTCTCTACACAATCCATTGTGGTTTTTCCTCAACTCCTACCTCTCCATTTCCATATCCTTGAGAGGTTGATAATCCAAACACTTACCACACCAATTCTAAGTGTCAAGTGAGGTTTTGGTGTTGTTGGGAAGTATTGGAAGAAGCCAAGTTTTGGCGGATACAATTGGGCATATTGCGGGATCTAGAGACTTAGACAAGACACGGTTCCGAGAAGCCTTGTTGGAGTTGGAGCTTGGAGCTTGGAGGGCTTAGGTGCATTGGGTAGATTAGGCTTGGAGGGTCTTTTGCTATTCATGTATCCCAACTGATTGTCTAGTGGATCGATTTACCGCTTGGAGGGCGACAGAGAGGTTTTACGCCGAGTACTTCAGTTTCCTTTTTGATAACACATCGGCGTGTTATCTTGTGTTTGCATTCTTCTTCTTTAGTCTTTTAGCTTTCATTTTACTGCTGTATTTTGTTGAATATGGCTTAGAGTAGTTTTATTGTGTGTTCACTCGCATTTATTCTATTTCGCACTTAGTTTAAGTAAAAGTAAAATCAATCGAGCCGTAATCTTGAGTTTGGGGGTCTAAACAGCTCTTGTGTTTTTAACACAAATCCAAGCTTTCAGTGTCCTACAATGATTGACTCTCTAATTAAATGGTGCCTCAAGAAATGGTTAACATTAAATCAAGTTCAAATTTAGATTGCATTCCTTGTAGTATATTTTGACTTTGAAGCTATTTAGAAGAAATTTTTATAATAATTTCCTTATTCTAATGACAACTTATTATATATAAATCAGAAGTATAGAATCTAAATTCTTATTCAATAATAGAAAGTAATGTGCAAAATCAAGCAATTAGTAAAACTTTAAACAAAGGCTCAAACATTATAACCCATCCACTTTGTAAAGATTTAAACAAATACTAACATAGACATTTAAGAAAAAAAAATCATTAAACCCCATTGGTTTAGTTTTACCTCTACTTATTCCGCTTCTATTCCTTCAGATCAATGACACTATCACCATCAAGCAAAAGAAGGCTCCCAATAAAAGTTAGAGGCGTAAACACAACAGGCAAATTCTGACTCTCAAGCCTCTTGCTTCTTTTGTTTTCTGTCATACCAAAAAAGATTCTTACAATAAACCAACAGAACTTTCTTGCCATGCCTGGAAAACTTTAGAGGCTTCAAATACACGTTCAAATACTCAAAATTCGAATTCAAATTCGAAGCAATTGTATTTGCACGTAGATCAATTTTATAAACTTGTATCCACGAACTCTCTTCTCCATATTCCTTCATCAACCAAATTTTATTATACGTCTTCCAAGCATTCACAACATAACATAGGCATCCTCCTAACACTCCCAAACACGTCTTCCGATTATCATATTCAATTTATTGAAGCGGTGTCTAATAAACACGAAAATTCTCCTTTGCAAAATCAAAAGCAAGAATGTTGTGCAATGGAGCGTCAGAATCTTTGCTTCGTGTGATTAGGTACAACGCTTCTTTACTGGTTCACTTGACAATTTCTTGTACTTCCTTATCAATGGATTCCAAAGTGCGATCTCTTCGTCACAATTACAAAGGCAGACCAAGCCATTGCAGTAATCCACGATTGTGGTCACCCTTTTTCGATGACGACCTTGCAGTGTCGGGTAAATTTCCATGGCCTCAGGCAAGCAATTTTCATTATAATTGCGGAAAAATAAGGACCAAACGCAAGGTTTTTGTTCAATGATTATGGTGCAATCTCTGTCGTTGTTGATGGAGCGCTTGAAGTGGGTATTGATGACTCCAGGCTTTGAATAGTTTGGCCCATGGCTTTGAAATGCAGAAAAAACATACGACACTCTTGACCACTAATCTGCTTACTATATCAGCGATGAAATCGGTCAGCATATCTGCTCATTAGAGGATAGTATGGATTTTATTTGCAGCGAAGAAGTGATAGAGTTAGAGACGCACTACTCTGTTATAAATATGTGCTCTGGAATGATTTTTTGAACGGAGTTTTTTTCTTATCATATTGAACGGAGGTTTAGTGATAGGAGAAAGGGCAAACGATTTATTATTTTTTTTTTAAAAGCCTTTCAGATATATAGTTTTGTTATTAAACAACATGATTAAAGTGGGATCCAAATCCTCTCCATTTCCCTTTGAAATGGAGAGCGTCCAATTCACAGACAGCATCATTTTGAAAACTATCAAGGGTCAAAACGTGTCACGTCAATTAAAATGTAAAACTCTAGTATCTGGATTCAAACCATAGTTAACTCAACGGTTTCTCTCTCACCAAGCCTATTTGAATATTTCAAACTCTCTCTCTCTCTCTTCTCCAAGGTTTGACTTTCTCCCTGGCCCCGTCGTCACGATGCCACCACTACCACCTATGCCAAGGCTACGATTTGATCAAATTTTTATGCTCCAAGCTTTTACCCAAACACTATAAGCAGAAGATTTTCTCTAACTTCATCCACCAAAAAAATATCAACTAATCTATCTATGTTTTTATGCCTTTTGTTGCTTTGTTTTGCTTTGTGATAGTGCTTTCTTAGGGTTTTTGATTTTCTTTTGAATTGGGATTAGTTTATATGCTTAAAATTTTTATTGGGTCTCTCTTTATATATATATATATATATATATATATATATATATTATCTCTATGTGTGTGTTATATGCTGTGGTTATTAGAACAACAACTTTTGCAGAAAGTTGGTTCCGGAGTACTGAGGCTTGACATACTTTAACAGCCTTCATGTTATCATGCATCTCATAGACTATAACCAAATCTCCATCACAAATGTGACGAGTACAAGTTTTCTTTTTTGTTGGATCAATTGGCAACATCCTCAAAATCTTGGAATTTGTAAAATCGATTACAATAACAGCTGCCTGTGATGATGAAATTTCCACAAAGGGTAAGAGGAAGACAAATTGACATTTATAAGAATCTTGAGAAATTGAGTCTTGTCAACTTTAAAAATGCTGAGTAATATTTTATATAGTGCTCATCAAAATTTGTAGGACTCCTAATAAAAACACACAAAAGCTATCATGTTTCACACAGCCTTAGTCAATTTTGCTCTACAGCATGGTTTGTAAAAATAAAGGTACAATTACCAGTTCCCCAAAAAAAAAAAAAAAAAAAAAGTTCAATTACCTAGAAACTTATATCCGAATCTACAATAGATTTATGCAACTAGGCAAGTAAACAGGGATACCCAAAATCACATTTATAATGAGCTTCGAATGAACTTCAGTATATAAACAAGTTAAAATGAATTTTAAAAATCTATACTAACCAAAATAAATCCTCACTTTCTAGCAATTAATCCCCAATTTAAGGAAGTAAGCTCCTATATACATACTTAGATGAATTTGTATATTTTGTAACTTGATTTGAGGGCCAGGCTTGGTTCTGGTACTTAAGTTTGTTTAGATTGTTCACTTGTGTTTTGCTGGTTTGAATTTCTTGGCTCCCAGCCATAGGGCCAGCTTAGTTTTGGGTTTTCATAAACTATGTTCTTAGTTCAATGAAATACTGAATTATTAAATAAATAAGTAAATTCTAATTGCTTTTTGCCCAAACCAAAAGAAATTACATCAGAGTATATATTCACACAGTATATGGAAATATTCAAAGGACTAATAAAAATAGAGGGATTTGGCAATTTTCATCTAATCAAAACTATCTTAGCATGTGGCAGCAGCAATTACATTAATATAGAATATAGAACACCTAGCAAGCATAGATATCTACCAACTTTTCACGAAAACTGAACACTATCTACAGCAAAGAGGAAAACTGATCCACTCCTAATAGCATAACAATTATGCAGAAAACAACAACTTCTGTAGAAACACAAACAATACATCCAAAACCTTTAAAACAAAACAAGACAATCTGCTATAGAATGTGCAATACTGAACCTATTCTGCAGAAACAGTAATTATGCTTGGTAAGAAAATTACAAAACTAGAACACTTGGTCACAACTTGTACCTCTGTTTTGGCAAGATATAAACAAAGATATGCACTTTGGTAACAAAAGGAAATTATAAAACAAGTTTTGGACCATCAAAACTCCAGTCCTAAACTAGGAAAATTACAAAACAGCACTTAAGCTCAACATGTGTCATAGATTATAAAGAATGATCCTAAATTAGAAAAATAGCTTGACTTTATGAACCATTTTATTCCATCCACTTGTAACACTTTCTTGGGTCAAGTGACCTCCACTTGTAACACTTCCTTGAGTCAAGAGACCTCATGCACCATCAATTTTGTCGTTGGAGCCTACAACACTTGCTATACTCTCGAAATGTGATGCTAATGCAACACTTGCTGATGAGCCTCCCTGATGTGATGCAAAACTTGTAGAAGCCGACTACAAAAAAAACAATTACACATTACACATATCACAAGCTTAACATTAAAATGATCAAATCATGCATTTAAACTATTATTAATATCAAAGTAAAATATATAATTGTAAATATCTTTACCATTAAAAGTTGTGTAAAACTAGTAATATTTCTTGAAGAGATATCCTCAGTTTTCTTTTGTGCCATGATGTCATGTGCATATATTTCCTGTAAAAATTGTACTTGTTTAGCAACAATAATAGTATACTATATTAATGTGTAAAAATAAAATAGAATGGTGAAAATAAGGATAATTTAGAACATTACCTCCTGCACTTTTCTTTTCTTTGTTTGCTTCTTTGATATGCCTTCCTTTGGTTTTGACATCTTTTCTATCCATGATTTTGTCCTATGCTTTTTATTACGACAAATCTCCCTTTTCTTTATCCCTTTTGGTACAATCGTAATCGAATCACATTGATTTTCTTTGTCTGCAAAATCATTGGAAGGCCTAATGATGTCTTCTTCTACATTAGCTTTGCAATTCCTAAGGTCACAAAGTTTTTTTTTTTTTTTTTTTCAAATCTACAATTGCTAAGCTTAGAATATTATGGACTTCTTTAGTTTCACATGCCTTATTCACCAATTGAATATATTTTGGATATAAATCTCGATACCAATCTACATATTCCAGTCGAGTATCCAGCTTAATGTTATGTGTTGTGCAATTTTTTCCACTTCCATCTTTTGCATCTCTTCTCCACCTCTTCATGATATATCTATTAGGAATCAACTTGATATCTAATACATCAAGAACTTTCAAACCATGCCTACATAAAATACCAAATGACTTAAACTTTCTACAACTACAAGATAGAGTCTCATCTAATGGATTCCACATGACTTCATATATTCCATATTGATTGAAAACTCCAACCACATAACTATGTGTTTGACTCACATTGCGTTCTAGGATAGGAAGTGCCATTACCTCTTCAACTTATGTTTGAAATAAATTAAACAACATAGGCGTGTACACTGTTGCTACTTGGTTAAGCATAGGAGAGCTTTTGAGCTTTAATCTTGGAAATTTATGTGTAGAGTTGTATTCTGCTTCTAACTTCTTATCCCGTTTTTGATTGACAACTCTTTCAAAATGAGTGAAAAACTCTACTATATTGAGATCAGTACACAAGCAATCCTTCAAGTCAGCATTGAAACTCTCACTAAGTTGGGTTGTCTTCATTCCTGCAGTGAAAGTTCTCTTAATATATGCTTGGGCCCATTTTTCTTCCAATTTAAATAGATCAATTAGTCATTTATTTTCACGAACATCATGCTTATCCAGCATTTCATTCCAAACTGTAAGAAACTCATCTTCACCATCATACTCATAGATACATGCTAAGAAATGATCATTAAATTAAGACTCATTTTTGAGTAAATGACCCAAGTGTCTCTTAGCATTTTGCCACATATGCCAACTACACAATGCATGATATGTCTTAGGCATGACTACTTTTATTGCAGTTGACATTGCTGCATCTTGATCTGTGAAAATAGTGATTGGCTTCTTTTCAAACATTGCTTCTAAGAAGGTCTCAAATAACCATACAAAAGATTCAATCATTTCATCATATAAAAGTGCACCTCCAAATACAATAGTTTCTCTATGGTGATTGAGACCCAAAAATACTCCAAGTGGCCTTGCATCTCTATTTGTACTATACGTTGTATCAAACGTTCAAACGTTATTACATCACCAAAGTGGCTATAGTCAATGATCATTCTTGCTTTGGCCCAAAAGATATTAGTAATCAACTCTTCACAGTCCAATTGAGTAGCAAAATAATATGAAGGATTTTCCTTAAGTTGACGATTGAAATATCTTCCCAAGCTAGTAGCTTCCCCATGCTCCATTTCTCTCTGTCGCTTAGTGCATAAATAGTTTTTATGATCTTGCTTGGTAAGACCAAGATTATCATATCCACCAACTTGCTTACTAAGAAGCTCATAAGATTGCTTTAAACTTAATCCCGATTCATGTGCCAAATCAATTTCAATAGCATGAGTTGCAACCACTTTCCGTTGTGATGGCATCATGTGTATAGTTGATGGGAGGTGGAGATAGTGGTTATGCTCAGCAATAAATTCATTTACCACATATTTTTTACTATCTCGATTAAGTACAATAACCAAACGTGCTTCACAACCACCTCCTGTTTCTGCTTGTGGATTTTTTATATTCTGAACTCTCTTGTCTTTGCCTCAAACCCCCTCCTTCACGCACACAAATCTCCTTGAAGTAACCACTCCAATCATTTTACATTTATTTACATACTCTTTTCTAATACTAAAACCAGTCTTTCTGCCATATTCATTATAAAAATCATATGCAATCTCATCTACTTCAAACTCCATCCCTTTAAATGGGGTAGATTCCATGGGCACACTAGAAGGAACATGTATTCCCATCATTATCCCTAGAAAAAATTGACCATAAATTTATTATAACTTTCACCTATGAGCAGTAGCCAGAGTAAAAATTGACCAAAACAGAAATGATGTAAAAAAATGAGACAAAGTAAAAATGAAAGAGTCATTGGAAGCAAGGGAAATTTTGGTTGCTGAATGAGCAGTAGAGTTATGGCATCTACTAATCCAGCTAAATTTGCAAGAAACAAAAGACAGCCAAGTCCTGAATGTCAGCAATCAAATGGGAAATAGACCAGACAGAATAGGGACCATTGGTGTGGAAAGACCAGACAATCAAATATGCCATATACTAATAAAGATTCAATCTTTATCTCAAAAAAAAAAAAATATCTCAAAAAAATAAAAAAGATACTCCAAGAATCATCCAGCCATTATAAAGATTCAATTTTTATCTCAAAAAATTAAAAATAAAATTTTAGATAGACTCTAACTTGCATCCAACCATCAAAACAACAATATAAACTCACCAAGACAACAATATAAATGTAGAAAAATGAGATGGACTCCAAGAATCATCCAGCCATTATAAAGATTCAATCTTTATTTCAAAAAATTAAAAATTAAAATTCAGATAGACTCTAACTTGCATCCAACCATCAAAACAACAATATAAACTCACCAAGACAACAATATAAATGCAAAAAAATGAGATAGACTCCAAGAATCATCCAACCATTATAAAGATTCAATCTTTATCTCAAAAAAATTAAAAATTAAAGTTCAGATAGACTCTGACTTGCATCCAGCCATCAAAACAACAATATAAACTCACCAAGACAACAATATAAATGCAGAAAAATGAGATGGACTCCAAGAATTATCCAGCCATTATAAAGATTCAATCTTTATCTCAAAAAATTAAAAATTAAAATTCAGATAGACTCTAACTTGCATCCAACCACCAAAACAACAATATAGACTCACCAAGACAACAATATAAAGGCAGAAAAATGATCAAACATCAAATAAGATAAGCATAAACAAGTTTTACAGATATACCTCTATTTTGGCAAGATAGAAACAGAGATATGCTTTGAACTTGTTCTCTGAACCTTTGAACGTGTTCTTTGAAGCTTTGAATCTGCACGTTTGGTTTTCACTTTTCCTTCCTAAAAGTTTTCTCTTTGTTTTGCAGTAGAATTTGTCTGGTTGAGTTAAACAACCCTCTAGTTTAAGTGTTTAACCACAATTAAGTGTGTTTACATTTTAATTGATGTGGCACGTTTTTTACCCTTGATAGTTTTCAAAAAGATTCTGTCTGTGAACTGGACACTCTCCATTTAAAAGGGAAATGGAGAGGATCTGGATCCATTAAAGAGATGGGTTAAGGGGTGTGATTATGTCGTACGGTATGACTTTTCACAATTAAAATGTACACTTGTTAGAATTTTAAGGTAGTATTTTTTCTTACAGGGCAGCACCTCTTTAGTTGCAGGAAAAAACATCTACTTTTATATATAGGATCCGTTTGGATATAACTTATTTTGCTGAAACTGAAAACTAAAAACACTGTCAAAATAATTTTTAAATGTATGAATAGTACCATGAGACCCATTTTTAATGAAAAAGTGGTTGAAAATTGAAGTTTGTGGGTCCATGAACAGTATACCAATGCATTGTTCACAGAAGACTTGGTCAACAACTGTGGCTGAAAAAAAAGAAAAAAAAAAGCGCTTGAAAAACATAGACGCCAATTAAGTCGGATCCAAACGGGCATATAGTATTAGATTTATATACATATATATAAATATATATATATATATAATACATATTTTAATTGAAATAATCATGTGCAATATAAAAGTCCTCATTAATATTTTCAGAAAACATAAAGGTCTATTTTAAACATAGACATCTTCGTTGGGAACTTCAAAAGGTATTAGGCGAGTTACAAGATTCTTAAGCTGTGTTTAATTTAGTAGTAATTGATCTTTGGAAAATATTTTCCACCATTGATAATATTTGGCAACTCAGGAAATTATGGCCAAACTGAAAATACATTCAGTTGACCGCAAAATACCCCCCCTTAACCCGTAAATCATTTTACATTTTAAAATTACCTTCAAAGCATTTCCACTCCTCACAAAAATCCTCTCCTCAGTCACACTCTCATCACTCATGCCAAGCCCAAGCTAAAGGAAGGAGAAAGGTATTGTTGGTAAAGCCCAGAACCAGTCCCTAACCCATAGCCCCACCATCATGCCTACAAGCCCCTCCATTGGTGAAGGTAGTCTCGGTACTTCTCTCTTCCTCCTCTCTCTTTCACTCTCCTGACCCATCCCTCTTTCTCCCCCGTCCCATCTTCCTCCTTTCTTTTCCCTCAAGACCCTCATCCTCTAATTGAGATCTAGGTTTTTTTTTTTTTTTTTTTTTTTTTTTTTTTTCATGATTTGGTTGAGGTAAAAACAATGATTTGTCTTGGGTTGCAATTGATTTTTTTTTAGTATATCAGAAATTGAAAATTAAAACTGATCCATTAATTTGATCAATAAATACGTAAATAAATTTCTGTGAGTATATAAAAATCTCTATGAATATTTGTTAAATCTTATTTTATTGCTTGGGTTGGAATTTATATATTTGTCCACTTCCAAATTTGTGGATTTGGATATTTTTTGTTCAAATGAGATATATTTGTTCTATTTGGTTGTATGATTATTGTGCAGTTGTGATGTTGAACTATTCAATATTGTTTTTTTGTTGTGTTGGCATTGTTGAACTTTTCTATACTATCTTGTGTTGCAAGCACGTTTCTTGTATATCACCTTGTTGCTTACACATTTGATTAAATGGTATGTCAAATAATTTGCTATACTAATATATATGTCATTAGGCCAATTTTGGTTTTTAAATTGTTTATCCTATCGACCACCTAAAGGGCTTACATATGTGGTATTTGTTGGTCGTGTGCCTAGTGTGTACGACACATGGGAAGAAGCCCATGTCCAAGTCCATCAATTTTCTAGAGCAGATCACAAGGCATTAAAGAATAAAAGGGATGTGGAAGTTGCTTTTATGAAATTTTGGTAGATTGATGGTAGGAGTGTGCAAGAAGGTTCTTCATCTAGTATATATCCTACTCATTCTAACTCAAATTCCAGTACGCCTTCAATTGAAGAGCCCCTACTACACAGAAGATGTTAAATATGAATTGTTGAAATATCAATTAGATATCGCAATTGAGCAGTGGAACCATGCAATGAAGATTGCAAAGTTGAATGCCAAAATGCTAAACACAGTGGTATCTCAAGTCCTACGTACAACAATGAACTCAATGAAATGGCACATCTAAATTTGGTTGAATGACCATGAAGGCTGTGGTAGTAGATTTTATTTTGTGTTGTGTTGTGATTTTTGTATGTTAATACATGTGTAATTGTTATGAATGCAAAACTTGGATGTGTATATGTTAATATTTTGAGCATTGGAATTTATGGATGTGCATATAAGATGTGTATAGGTAGTTTGAGAAATCCAGTTGTCTTATAGGTATATATTTTGACATTTTTTCTTGAAAATGTTTTACATTGGGGAGACAAATATAGGAAAATATTTGTTGGAAATATGCTTTTACATGCAAGAGCCAACACTAGAAATACTTTTACAGCGTATTTCCAGAACACAATTAATCAAACAGTTGAAAATCTTTTCCTTTCTATAAAATATTTTCAAAAATATTTTCAATTGAAAATATATTACACTTGGAAATTATTTTGTATGTTGCCAAATACAACCTTAGTAACAATAAACTACTTTCATATAATAAAAATAATGTCAATAATAGGCCCATTTGAAATTGATATTGTTTCAACAAAAACTTATTGTCGTAACAAGTTGTAAAAAACTTTATGTCCCTATAATTAAAAAAAAAAAAAAAACATATATAAGAATTGCTTAATAATTTGAGAAGTGTTATTGTAAAAACGTGAGAGAGAAAGAGAGAGAGAGAGAACGAATAATTCTTAGGCATGCTGAAATTGTTGGGCCAGTTCTAGTTTATACCAAATATGGAATTTGACCTAGTCCATTTTAGTTCTTTTTTTTTTTTTTTTTTTTTTTTTTTGCTTAGAAAAGAAAACACTAATTGGTATATAACCTGGCTTGATGGGAAAATAAAATAAAATAAATAAAAATTCATTATAGAACGTACTGTTATTACTTCAAATTATATCATAACTAAAAATAAAAAGGATGTATTGATAATTGATAGGCCCACTTGTTTCACCAATCTTTGTCGAATCACGGATGCCTCCGTCTATAGTCGAAACTCTTGTATCTTCCCTAAGGTTACCACATAGACTTGGTTATGGTTGCGGCTCAAATCCAATCCAATTCCCTTCTAAATGCGTTAGGTTTTTGCTTTAGGTCCAGCCCATACTGTTTCTCCTCTCTTTTTACTCCATTATACAATGGGTGTCTATGCGTTGGTGTCGTGTGTGTTATAGGTATGCATTGGTGTCGTGTGTGTTCTAGGTGATCCATTACCCAATGACCCATCTGTCCTTAGTGATAGGCATGGAGCTCAATGTATCATTTCATCATTTTTTGAACAGATATCACGTAGAATTAAAAGTTGGGCCTCAACAAAACAGTACTTGGACGTGGATTTTTTTATTATTTTATTTTAGGAAAATAATATTGCACGTAATTAAGATGATGAGAAATACACTAGTGCAAAGGATACAAGGTTCAAAGGAAAGCGTTTCATTGTTCGAATTACTCTACTGAGAATCAGGCTGCATCCAAAGTAAGTAAATTAACCAATCGGAACAAGCAGTGAATAGAGAGATTAATGATCTATGTTCGTTAAAAATGTTGTTCACACTAGAAGCAATCTGGTACCTGAGGAATCGGTTGCTGTGTAATGGGGGCCATGCACGTTGACATTATGAAACCACCCAATACATTGAGAAGAGAACTATGGAACGTGCTGTGATATTATCCAAGGACAGGAGGGACAACCCACAGTCAAAAGTAAATGGTTGGGAAGCTCCAGAGGAGCTAGGGATGGATTAAACTCAATGTGGATATTGCAGTGTCTGCAAATTTCACGTTGTGTTTAATGTAATGATGTTCACCACCACAAGTAGAAGTTGCAGCTATGCTCTGGGAAATCTAGCTAATTCTGAGTGAAAATTGGGAGCAAGTCATCATCGAAGGAGATGCAAAGTCTTGTTTTGACCCCCTAACCATATATGGAATTCAACCTGACTGATTTATTGCTACTACGTACTGTTAATAATATACTGAAACTTCGTAAGTACTTTTTGAATTGTAATTTTCATTGAGTTAGAAGATGTTGCAATACTGCTGCTCATTAGGCTGCAAAGTATCAGTATGCAGTCAAGTTTAGTAGGTCTTTCTGTCCGAATAAGTGGAGTCTTCCTATAGAAATTGAGGATGCTTGTAGGGCTGACTGCCAGCTCATTTTCTAGTTGAATGATATTGTTGTTTAGCAAATACAAATACAAATACCAACCAAAAAAAAAAAAAAAAAACTGTGTGACCATACACCATATCATATCTCTCACTGTCAAGTTTGAAGGGCTGTTTAGCACAGTTGTTTAAACAATAATTTTTAGTGTTTAAACAATAATTAATACTCCACAACACTGAAAACTGAACAACAATATTTAAAATGACAAAAAAAAAAAAAAACACTTAAAAATATAAATTTAAGTTGTTTTTTTTTTTTTTTTTTTTAATTTGTAATAAAATGACCCAAAAAAAAAAAAAAAAAAAAACCTATAAGTGAGTTTCTTGACACTCAAGTAACCCCATTGGCGCCTTGGTCACCCCCGAGGAAATTAAGAATGCTCTTTGGTCCATGAAACCGTATAAGGCCCCGGGTCCAGATGGTCTCCATGCGGGTTTTTTCCAACGCTTTTGGCTGCTGGTTGGGGATTCAGTGAAGGAAGAGGTTTTGAGAGCTTTCACTACTAGTAAGGTACCTACTTACCTTAATAAAACTCTTATTGTCCTGATTCCCAAAATCCAAGGCCCCGAAATTATTGGTAACTTCAGACCCATAAGTCTTTGCAACTCGGTTTACAAGATTATTTCTAAGATAATTGTTGCTCATATTACACCGCATTTGGAAAACCTTGTCTCTCCTTACCAAGCGGCTTTTGTTCCCGACCGAAGAGGAGCAGACAATGTTGTTATTGTCCAGGAGCTTGTCCACACTATAGGGAGAGCTAAGGGTAGGAAAGGTTATATGGCAGTCAAAATTGATCTAGAAAAGGCCTATGACAAGATTGAATGGAGTTTTATCCGTGATATGCTTAGCTATTTCAACTTTCCTAAGAATCTCATTGAGCTAATCATGAATTGTGTTTCAACGGTGTCAACTTCCTTGCTCTTTAATGGTGGCTACCTTGAATCCTTCAACCCCACTAGAGTATTAGGCAAGGTGACCCCTTGTCCCCATATCTCTTTATTATGTGCATGGAATTTTTGGGCCATCTTATTGAGGAGAAATGTGCTGCTAAGCTTTGGTCTTCGGTGAAAGCTTCTAGGAGTGGACCCTCCTTTTTGCACCTCTTTTTCGCGGATGACCTGGTTCTTTTTGCTAGTGCTGATCAGAAAAATTGTCATGCCATCAGTGATGTTCTTCAAGAATTTTGCTCTAGATCTGGGCAGAGTGTCAGTGAAGCTAAGTCTCGCGTTTTCTTCTCTCCAAATATGGGTCCTGATCAAAGAGATTCTCTCTCTAGCATTCTCGGTTTCAGATCAACCTCTAATCTTGGTAGTTACTTGGGCTTTCCTTTAAAACACCCAGGGGTTCGTAGTCATGATTTTGGCTTCGTTCTAGATAGAGTCAAGAGAAAGCTTGCTGGCTGGAAAGCTAACCTTCTCTTTATGGCTAGCCGGCTGGTTCTCATTCACGCCTCCTTTTCTACCGTTCCTAACTATGCTATGCAATATGTGGATCTTCCTAGTAAAATTCTTAACAGCATTGACAGAGTTAATAGAAACTTCCTTTGGGGTTCAACTGACCAAATTAGGAAGATGCACTGGGTAAATTGGAAGGAAGTTACCAAACCCAAGGAGGCAAGTGGTCTGGGGTTGCAATCTGTTATAGGTAGAAATACAGCGCTGCTGGCCAAGCTTAATTGGAGGCTTCATTCAGAGAATAATGGCCTTTGGGCTAAGGTGCTTAAATTCAAATATTGCAACAGACAGAGAGTCAATTCTAGGAATGTTGCTAATCTCCCTTGCTCTCCTATATGGAAAGGTATCAAGAGGGGTGAGGATACGTTCAAAAAAGGAGTTAAGTGGATTTCGGGTCATGAAAGTACTCTTAATTTTTGGACGGACTGTTGGTCAAACCTTGGGCCTATTAGATCCCGCATCCAAGGTCCTCTTCTTCAGGCTGCTTCTAATCTACAAGTAAAAATTGTCTTGTCTTTGAATGGATGGAATTGGGCAGCTATCCCTTTTGTTCTCCCCAAGGAAGTGATGTCTGATATTCTGGCTGTCCCTACTCCCCTTGTAGCTAGATGCAGTGATAAGGTGGCTTGGAAATTCTCTCCTAAGGGGGGGTTTGATATGAAGAGTACCTATTTACTTGCCACTAGCTTGATGGATGATGAATCTTTTTCAGGCTCTTGGATTTGGAAGTTACCTATTTTACCTAGAATTCAAATTTTCATTTGGAAATGTATGCATCACAGTATAAGTGTCAAAGATTGCCTACCAACAGGGGGATCCCTCTTGATACCACCTACTTGGTTTGCCACTTAGAATCTGAATCTATCACCCATGCCTTATGGGATTGCAGAATGATTAAGCCTCTTTGGCTCAAGTTAGGTACTCACTGCTTACAAACCAATTTCTTCTCCCAAGGTATCAGAGAATGGCTTATAGCGAATTCTAATCTCAAATCCTCTCAAAACACAATAGGTATTCCCTGGAACATCTTATTCTCTTTTGCTCTCGAGTTGATTTGGAAACAGAGGAACCAAATTGTCTTTGCAAACAAGAGATTTAATCCTCATCTCTTCAAAATTATTTCTACGCAAGCTTTAGAGTTCTTTCTATGTGCTACGTAGCTTGCTCGTAACAAATGTATGGTTATGAGACAGATCCGATGGGAGAAGTTGGAATTAGGCTAGCTGAAGCTTAACACTGATGCATCCTCCAGGGGCGGAACTACAGTGGGGCAGGGGGGGGCCATTGCCCACCCCCCCCCCCCCCCAAAAAAAAAAAAAAAAAAAAAAGCTAGTGTATATATATATATATGTTGAAATTTTAAATTTTGGTCCTAATAGACCCCCCAGTTAATAAATAAAAAATAAATAAAAAAAACTGGTATACATATGTAATTTGAAAAATTAAGATTTGCCTTAAATATATATATTTTTGGATCTCCTCTGAAATAGTGCCGAGTTCCATTTTGATAAATGTGTTGAAATGTTTAAGAAACACTTATTTTATATGTAGAATTTTGTTGAATATAAAATAGATGTTAGTTTTTATTTTCATAAAAAAAAAAAAAAAAAAAAAAATTTGTTTTAAGCTTTGCCCCCCTCAGGTTTGAATCCTGGTTCCGTCCCTGGCATCCTCTAATGCTTCTCTGGGTTCGGCAGCAGGGGGAGGGCTGATCAGAGATGAAAACAACAACTGGGTGATAGGATTCACTAGGAAATTGGGTATGGTAAATAGTTTCGCAACTGAAATCTGGGCGCTTCGGGATGGTTTGCTCCTTTGCTGTCAGATGAAGTTCCCCGCTGTCATTGTTGAGCTTGATGCCAAGGCTCTGGTTGATGGTTTTGAAAGTCCATCCTATAGTAACTTGGTGATATCTCCTCTATTTGATGATTGTAAGCTCTTGGCGAGTCAAATTCCCGACCTCCGCTTTAGGCATGTCTATCGTGAGGTGAATATATGTGCAGACAGATTAGCTAATTTAGGTCTCTCGCAACAATTAGAATTTGTTGTCCATTCTAACCCTCTTGTGGGTTTGATTTCCTTTGTAAAAAACGACTGCCTGGGTGTGGCTTGTAATAGGCTTTGTCCTATTGGCTTGGCTCCTTGTTAGTTTCTTTTAATATACTTTCCTTTTTACCAAAAAAAAAAAAAGTAACCCCCCTCACTCGGGAGAAAACATTTTGGTGGATCCGAGAAGAAAATATCTGAACCCCGCCAGTTTTCCCGCCTAAAATCACTCTAACCATACACCCAATAAAATCATTTTCTCTTTATATTTTTCTCCCCTTTTCCATCTCCTTAAAATCATCCCAATCAAATGGGCCATGCTAGAAATAGAAAAGTTATTTTGTTAAACTTTTTAAAAGGAATCTATACGGAAGATTCAAGTGATTTGGGTACCCAAACTACTCTTAATGGGTTCAAATCCTTTAAACCACCACTCAACTGTCCAACTCCAAAACTCACTTTACACAACCAAAAATCAATCCCATAATCCATTGAAAATTTTGTGAACTAAGTTGTATTTGAGAAACTAAATAGAATTTTTATTTGGATTTTTAACATGACTAATCTCTTGAACATGAGAGAAAGAGACCTTTTTGGTTTCAGTTCTGCTTTATTCCCTCTTCCATTCTAAGTACATAAATAAGACTGAAATAATCCATCAGTTATAATTAAATTCAAATTGAAAGATAATACAATCTGATCTTTTACTCCTAATACAGTGCCACTTATTTATCCTCATCTGCTGCTGCATTGAAACTCAATCTGATCCAATCTATTGCAGTGTGTCATCCTTTACTCCAATTCTCCATCCTCATGGCTCGGTAGTTGTGATATCTCTTGTGATGACATAAAGGAGCAGAGTTAGACATGTTGAATCAATGAAGGACAGACATGTTCATAAAGTTTCTTTTTTTTTTTTTTTTTTTTTTTTTTTTTTTTTTTTTTTTTTGGGATCAAAGACGTGTTCATAAAGTTGGAACTTATAATAGTGATATAATACTAATTTAGTCATCAAGAAAAAATAATTGAAGTATATGAAGATAATAATAATAATAGTATTAAACTATTTATAATATATCATTAGTGGTAGAAAGGGTGATAATGATTCTGATGTCAATAGTCAATAGTAACTATATATAATCATCAAATGATCAATTGAGAAATTGATTGTACAATCAAAATAACAAAGACTTCTGCATAGAGAAACAAATTGCGGAAAAAGTGAGATTTATTTGCATAGTAGAAGAGAAAAGTTGGGAAGAAAGAATTATTACCAGTTAGTTTTGAAGCTGCCTCTGAACTCTGGCCATATTCACTGATATTGCCACATATAGCCTATCTTTGAAATCGTTCAAGAACCTGAAAAATGCGACTCGGAGTGACATATTCAGTACTAATGTGCCAACAACTCCCCAGAAACCTGCAATAAATCCGAGGGCCACACTAACATAAAATCCCATGGATATGAACCCTTCTTTCTCATCTTGCATGCCAGCATGTTCTCTGCTCCCGTTCATAGCTGGATTTTGAGCTATTTCTTCCCCTGAACATTTCTTTGGAAGTGGGGCTCCACAAAGATTTGGATTTCCCTCATATGAGGATGCATTAAAGGTATCAAGTTGAGGGCCTGTTGGAATTTTTCCGGACAAATTGTTGTTTGACAAGTCCAAGACACTTAGACGATCAATATGAGAAAGGCTTGAAGGAATTCCACTGGAAAGCTGGTTCTTAGATAGATCCAAGGCATCTAATGATTGTAACATACCAATCTCTGAAGTGATTTGTCCAGTTAAACGGTTTCTTGAGAGATTTAAGGAAACCAATCCAACAAGCTCCACAACCTCTCCTGGAATCCGCCCAGTTAAATTATTGCTTGAGAGATCTATGCTTTTTAATAGTCCAAGAATATTTTTATACTCATGCTCTTTTCCTTTCCACATAAAAAACAAATGATCAATATAAGAAAACACATATTCCATAATGCCGATAGTTTCTAGAGAAGAATGGATAATGGCAGCATCTGGACTATCTTTTTTAGTCAAAGCAGAAAGATTGTTGAGGCATTTTGGTATACATCCTGAGATTTGGTTTAAAGCAAGGTCCAAAACTTGAAGATGTTCTAGATGGCAGAGATGAATAGGTACGCTTCCATTGAAGTGATTGGATCGAAGGATAAGGATAATTAAATTTGGATAACTAGTCCCTAACCATATTGGTATCTGTCCTACCAGAGCATTGTATCCAAGATTAAGGAAGATCAACTCCTTGCAATTATTCAAGGAAGAAGGAAGTTCCCCACTAAAATTATTGTTGTCTAAATCCAATGATACAATCCTATGTAGAAATCCCACCGAGCTTGGGATTTTCCCATGAAAATGATTATTTGCCAAATTAAGAACTTGTAATCCTTCAAGATGCATCCAACATGAGTCAGGAATCTGTCCTGATAACCTGTTATTGGAGAGAACTAGAAAGTTCAAGTTACCATTCTGAACTTCACATAAGGCGGAGATTGGGCCTGAAAGCATATTCTTGGAAACATCCAAATACGCCGATTCAAATAAAAATTGTGGTATTCCACCTTCAAGTTTATTTGAACTCAAGTCTATGATGGGATAAGAAGTAAACTCCAATGACAAATTTGGAATTTGACCACTTATTTGGTTGAAAGACAAATTCATATATTCTACTTGACGAGAGAATATCCAATCTGAATTGGAAATGATATCCGAAATTCTAGAATTAGAAATATCAATCCAAGAATAATATTTTTGAGTTCGAAGCCATGTTGGGAATCGAGGGCCCAATTGGCAAGACCCTAAACTTATCTCATCTAATTGAAAAGGTGGAACCCAATCAAAGCTGAAGTTGAAAACCAAGGTATGAGGTAAAGCCAAATGCTTCAATTTTGTGAGGTTTGAGAAGTGGGCTTCAGAAATAACACCTTCCAATGAATTATTAGAAAGATACAAAGTCTCTAGATTGGATTGTTTTCCCAAACTTTCAGGCACGATCCCTTTCAAATGATTACTATGAAGCCTTAATATTCTCAATGATGGAAACGTTGTGATATCAGGTAACGATCCCATTATTTGATTCCAATCAAAATTCAAACTCTGGATTGAGTGGTTTGCACAACCAGTCAAGTTTTGAAAAAATTCTAGAAGTTGTCCGCTAAGATTGTTCAATGATAGAGACAATATTTTCAAATTACACATACCACCAAAGCTTTTTGGTATCCCTCCTTCAAACTCATTCTTATAGAAATAGAGCTTTGCAAGAGAGTTTATTTTGCTAAAACCATCAGGAATTAAACCTTGAAATCGATTATAACTAAGATCAAGTGCAACAATACTAGTGTTGGAGTTGAACAACCACTCTAGTACTGAAGAAGAAGAAGTGAGACTATTATAAGAGAGATCGAGGCCATCAAGAGAAGTAGAAGAATTGACAAGAGGAACAGAGAAAATATTCGGAAGATTACAAGAGGACAAGTACAAGGATGTCAAGTATGGTAGTTTATTCACAACATGGAGCCAATTATTGACTTTGCTCAGGTTAACGGTACTCATGCAAAGGTATTCTAAAGAAGAAAGTTGAGGGAGCCACTCTATGTTTTCAGGTATATTAAAATTATTCCAACCAAGATTAAGGTATTGCAAGTTGGAAAGATTCCCAAGCTGAAAAGGTATATTTCTTCCGAAATTAGCATCATAAAGGTCAAGGTGTCTTAAGTTGGAGAGAGAACCAATGATTTTTGGGATTTGGCTCTGATTAAAATCATTGAAGCTCACATCCAAATAAGTCAAATATTTCAACTCAAACAAGGAAGGATTAAGTTTACCTCGCAAAGGCCATGAGCGAAAGGACGAGGCATTGAGATTGAGCATGATGACGTGGCCTGTTTGGTTGCTACACCTGAGCCCACTCCACATGCAACAATCTTGATTGGAGCTCCAAGAAGAAAGAAGGCCATAGTCATCAATAAGGTCTTGTTTAATCTTGAGAAGAGCTTGTCTCTCATGCTCTTTGCAGCCAAGGTGAGTATCTCCTAACCCCAAATAATTTGCAATAGTTGGTCTCATGCACAACAAAAAAAGGAGAATTAAAGTGAGGAGAAATTGAACGGAACTTCCACCCATGATTAGGATGAATTTGGAAGATCAAGTATATGATTAAGATAAGAGCATCAACACATCAAATGAGCAATGTTTACAAGAATGATTTTATTTGCCTCAATTATTTATACACGCGTTAAGTAGAAATTATTCGCAGTAACTAGGAAAAAAAAAAAGACGAAAGTCACTGGAAATTTCTTTTAAGCTTTAATAGATTAGACAATAGACACCATTTTTAAGAAAAAGTATTTGTTTAACTACGAGTCCGAATTTCGTGGTCCGATGCAGTGGTTGCCGGTTTTATTTTCTGGAAAGATGGATACAAATGCATATAAGACGCTCCAATCAGATTTCTGCTCTTGCACCAATCTTTAGTTTAATCACTGATGCCTCCCTCTAAACTTAAAAGTCCAAACCTTGTATGCTCAGTCCGCAATGGTCAATGGGGATGGATAGCCACTACGGCAAGTTGTTGATAGAAAAAGAGTAAAAAACATAGGCACCAGTCTTTGTTTAATCACTGATGTCTCCCTCTAAACTCTGGTTGTTCTGGTTAGTTTATGCAATTTTGGTCCCATGCCTCTTTTTTTACTGTAACTTCGGTCTTAGACGGTATTCTTTGTTATTATTACTATTATTATCTACCTCATTGTTCAATTTTAATTATATTATTGAAGTGTTTTAGTAATTTGCATATAATTTTTTTGTTAATTCCGTGCATCACATAAACATAAGTATTGTTGTTTTTATTAATTTATGGAAAAAGTTTGACTACAAACTTGGTTGTAGCTAATGGCTATAACTTCCACTAAAAAGAATTAACATAATTAAAAATGTTAAAAATTTAATTGTTGGGTTACATATTTTTTATGTTCTAAATACGCATTTCAAATTTTGTTTCAATCATATATTATTTATTATTTGATCTATAAATTTATTTTTAAACATACTTTTAGACTACAAAAATTTGAAATTTAAACATTTGATTGATGATATAATCATTGATTTTTTATCTTCTAGAAAATTTTCAACTATTGAGGATACGAAAAGAAAATGTAATCTAATAATGAATTTGTTAAAATTCACATCTAATAAAAATTATATTGAGTGGAATTGTAGCCATTAGTTACAATCAAATTTTTATCCAAACTTTGTCTTTAATTTATGAGTAATACTACAGATACAAACTATTTTACAATATTTTTATAAAATGCTGATTTGACCAACCTCTTATTGGTTTTAATCTAGGTCCACTATTAATATCATTTTTTCATTTACCAATAATCACTCACTACATCAACAGTTTGTAAAAAATTTTGTAAAATAGTTTTTATTTCTAGCATTATTATTAATTTATTATCTTTTTTTAGTTGTTGAAGAAGAATATATGAGTTTAATATTATCCATATCTCATATTATTATAGAAGCATATCGAATTCTCTTGGTGTCTTGATCTCATGATAAAAAATCATCATATAGAACAGTCGTTATAAACTAAAATTCTATGCATTATAAAAGTTCTCAACCATATTTTCATTAAAAAAAATAATAAATAAATAAATAAACAACTGCTAATTGGGGCATGGGGATTTGAACTTCTGATATCTTCATTGAAACTTAAAGAAGTGTTAGTTAAGATAGAAAACTCCCACCAACATTGAACTACTTTCATGTACTTTTCCTTCTTAGTAAATCTAGCGATGCATACTTTTTCACAATTGTAACTACGAGTCCGAATGCATATAAAAAATAAATAAATAAATCCTTGAACCGGTCAGATTTCTGCTCTTGCACCAATCTTTAGTTTAATCACTGTTGCCTCCCTCTGAACTTAAAAGTCCAACCCATGTATGGTCAATGGGGGTGGATAGCCAACACGGCAAGTTGTTGGTAGAAAAAGAGTAAAAAACATAGGCACCAGTCTTTGTTTAATCACTGATGCCTCCCTCTAAACTCTTGTATCTTCCCAGAAGGTAGTGGATAGCCAACACGGCAAGTTGTTGGTAGAAAAAGAGTAAAAAACATAGGCACCAGTCTTTGTTTAATCACTGATGTCTCCCTCTAAACTCTTGTGTCTTCCCAGAAGGTAGCACATGCATATATAGACTTCACTTGGTTGTTTCGGTTGGTTTATGCAATTTTGGTCCCATGCCTCTTTTTTTTTACTGGTCTTAGACGGTATTCTTTTTATATTATTACTATTATTATCTACTTCATTGTTCAATTTTAATTATATTATTGAAGTGCTTTTGTAATTCACTAATTTGCATATAACTTTTTTGGCCATAATTATCAATAAGGTCTTGTTCAATCTTGAGAAGAGCTTGTCTCTCATGCTTTTTGCAGCCAGGGTGAGGTGAGTATCTGCTAACCCCAAATTATTTCCAGCTTTTGGTTTCATGCACAACAAAAGGAGAACTAAAGTGAGGAGAAATTGGAGGGAACTTCCACCCATGATTATATAGGATGAATTTAATTAGAGGATCAAGAATGTGATTAAGATAAGAGCATCGACACATCGAATGTGCAATGTTTCAAGAATGAATGATTTTATTAGCCGAAAATATGTCTTAATTATTTATACCTGTGTTAAGTATAAATTATTAGCAGCAAATAATAAAATGAAAGAAGACGAAAGTCACTGGAAATTTCTCTTAATAGAGTATACACCATTGTATTATTGCCAACTCTTTTAGTTGCGAATTTTCCAAGTTTTCCATCTCTTAATAAAAAAAAAGTTATACAAAGATAATATTCACTAAATAATGTTGCTTTCACACTGCACTCTTCTCTCACATACATATTTCATTACCTGCTTCGATATTTTTTTTGAGAAATACCTGCTTCGATATTAATATGCTTTATATATATAAAGAGTTAAAGCGAGGTGACTGAAGAGTATATTGTATTATTGCAAAATGTCTTACGCCAAAGACAAAAACTGAACTCGGTTCAAACTTAAAAAGTCAAGTTATATAAAGAAACTATTTTCACAATAAAAAGTTATAAATAATGTTAGGATCACAACTTTTATCATAACTTTTGTTACAATTTACTCACGTGGCAAGTCATGAGTAGTGGAGTTTTTGATCCACCACTCATAATTTGCCATGTGAACAAATTGTAGTCCTATCATTTTTCAAAAGTTATCAAAGATATAAGTTTTCGCACTGTATTCTTCTCTCAAAATATTTTTCTTTATGCGCGAAGAGAGTCTATAGCACAAAATTTGCTAAAAACTTTTAACATTGGGATGATGTACTAAATAAAAAATTAATGTTAGTGATGAATTTAGATAAGAATTAATAAAAATTTGTCCACTCAACTGTTGTGAAAAAAATTATAAAATATTTAATTATATAGGCATTGCTCATACAGCCCCAAGAGAGAGTAAACATGAAATTCAAGCAATGGCTCATTAAAATTTCGTTTTTGGACACAAGAAGGCCTACTTAATTGTGTTGCGTCTCAAGGTTTTGGACATAAAATGCTGATAGTACATGGCCGTTAAAAGATTGTCGTCATGTGGGCCTTGGTGATCCATTACTCAATGATCCATCTATCTGAAATAATAGGTATGGAGCCCATTTCATCATTTATTTCAAATTTGGTCCCTTAAAACCCAAGCCCTTCAAGACTATCTGACTTCGGCCCTATTTATGTGTTTTTTCTGTGGGCTTTTGAAAGATAAATAGCTGCCGCAGAGTGCTTAATCACTGACATTACAGCCCACCTGATTCTAATTTGATTTGAATTTTGAAGAGAGGAAAGTTAAGCGTGGTGACATGATACAGTTATACCAATCATAATATTCTTTATGTTTAAGCCTGCCTATCCGAGTTTGTGAGATTATATGTATAACATGGTCTTCACCTTTCTGTCTTACATTGTAAAGGAAAGAGAAATTAACAGTGCAAATAGCACAAGCTGAGCACATGTATGGTTTGCACTAAGACAACAATTTTGAATGACAAACAAGAATTACCTAACTTCCTCCATGATTATGGATAATTGCTCCACCATACTATGGGACAAATATAGTTTACCAAGTGTATCGCCTCACCCTTCTTAAACAAGTTTTTATTTCAAACGCATTATTTTGTTTTTTTTTTAATAAGTTTCTTTTTATTCATATTGAATACAAATCATTTTTTTTTTTTTAATGCGAATTGAATACAAATCCTTTGTCCTCTTTTGAGTGTTCTATTTTATATTTTACCAATTGCAATTTATCACACGTGCCTTTTTTATTTCTTAATAAAACAATCAAAATTAAAAATGGAAAAAAAAAATTAAATACATATCATACTACAATTGATAGAACCCATACATAAAGTAGATATCTTATTGTGGGGTGTAGAAGTTCTATTCCTTTATATTTACATCAAATACATAAATTGTCTTTTGGTATTACAAAGTGTGTTCTCATATTTAATATTGAAAAAGAGAATTGTATGTACAACTGTTAGATATACACATATGAGTGAAGTTTCATGATGATTAGTACTCCATGAAAGCAAATCAAGAAAGTAATAGTTGTACTTTTTCATAGCAAACCTACTTAAATATGGTACAATTTTTTTAATGTTATATTTTAGGTTCTCTAATTAAATTTAAACATATGACTGGTTGCATTGACTAATAAATGATACGGTTGAATTTTTTTTTTTTTAATTCAAAAAGATGTGCTACATTGACTTATATAAACACATCTTTAAACCTAATTGAAAAATCTAAAAATACCTAAGTTTTACCTCTTTTTTTTTTTTTGGTAATAATTCAATGAATTCAAACAAATATTTTTGAGAAAATGCTCAAAAAAGATCTTAGATTAAGTACTTTTTTTTTTTTTAGAAGAGATCAAGTACTTAGTGTGTAGTTGCGCTAATAACTATAAATAATATTATTATATTAATGATAACAATGATTTTCGGATAAATAACAATCTTTAGACATTATTTGAGTTTGGTCAAATGAGGTGAGGAAAAAAGACAAAATCTTTTCATTTGAGTTGCCAAAAACTAAAATTTCATTAATAATAACATGCTAATGAAATAACTTGCACAAAAGAGAAATACCTTACAACATTAAGAAGCCAAGTTGTTTGAATTGCGGCACATTAATTTAACATGTGAATTTACTTGAAGATCTCCACCTTTCAACCTACATGGGAAAGGAGTAGTTGTACACAAAACAATGCAAACAACACCCATATTACTTATGCTAGAATGAAAATCCTGTCTCAATCTTAATATTCTACTCTATACTCCATTAATTGTAGCATGCCAAACTTTGGTTACTTTTTAAAAAAAAAAAAAAAGAAAAAAAAATGTGTGGCAGACTATAATTAGAGTATGCATATAAAGTAGAACACTAATAATGGAACAAAGGACTTTATTCTTTATCCTAAGAGAACACTTTAAATGACAAACCAGAACTACCTAACTTTTCCTCCACCACCTTGGCCAATTGCTCCACCATTCTTGGTGTCAGATAGTTAACCCAGTCTCCCACCTCACCCTTCCTAAACAAGGCTTTGTTTTCAAAGTACTTAATAGACTTGCCAGCCTTGTTTACCTCCAACTCCTTCATATTCTCAAAACTACAAAGTTTTGCTATCTTTTCAACATCACCAGCTCTCTCCTCCTCCAAAGAAAATGGGAACCCCAGAAACTCTGCTAGCTTTTTCAAGTGAAAAGTGACATCTTCTTTCAGGTCCTCATACTTCAAGAACAACACCTTGTGAGGTCTCCCTATGCTCTCTTTCCAGTATCCCAACATATGGTCCCAAAAGGGACCAAATCCAATTACGCCCTTACAATACATTTCAAAGGCTTCATCTAGTGACATTGGAGCTTTAGATCCAGGATCAATTTTGTTAAGAAAATGCCATGAGGAGATGAAAGTGTCAAAAGGGTTTCGACAAATATAAACAACCCGGCAACCGGACTTCTTGATTGAATCAGGCAAGGAAGGAAATGGAAGATGGGTGCCAAAAAGTCTAGGGTGTGGAAGGTTGGAGAGATCAAGAAGTTGGCGGTTGGCATAGAGCTTGTACTCAAAGAAAGGTACAAGATCATGAGGGTTTGAAGTAAGCAAAGGATGATTATTTTCCAAAGCAAAACGCTTACGATTCACAATAGCAAAAGCCAAAGCTTTTAACCATGTGGTGCCTGATTTTGGAATGGTGGCTAATACAACATCATTGTCACTTGCTTGGAAGTGCCTTTGGAATGAGACTATGGATTGGATTTCAATTGCTTGGCACCAAAACTCTTGGTACTTGTAGAGGTGAGAGGTTCTCCACCCTTTTTCTTTGGGAAGAGAAAGAAGAAGTTCCTTGCATTCATGGCTTATTTCTTCTTCTTCTCCTCCATTACTTGATTGGTTTTTTGGGTAATGAGTGATAGTCATTGAAGTAGTATTGATAGAAATTGGCATGAAAATTAGGTCATATAAGGCCACTTATTTATAGTTGAACTCGTTCATCTTTTTGTACTAGAAGGGTTTGGATATTTTGTACACGTTACGCGCATGCATCACAAAAACTATATTGTGGGCTTACAACTAGTGATGCTTCTCGTGCCATTTTTGGCATGTTTTGGTTACCTTATTAAGTTTTCTACTTCTTTACGTCTGCCTAGCTAAGTTGGGCGTTTCTTTACTAATAGTGACTGAATTGAAATCCTTCGCCCCCACAGCTAGCTAGTATTATGTATTTTCCACGAGGAAAACACCTTTTTATTCTAACAAATATTTTGCACTGTAAAATTCATGCACCCGACAAATATCTTTACATAAAAAAATTATTGCTACTGTATGGATCTTTGCTTGCTTATCAACCACTTCTAAACTTTGTAAAAATGGGAGTTTTATGCAGTAGATTCAACATACTTTTGTATTGTTGAAATAGTTAAGAATTTAACGGCAAATTATCAATGAATTAATACTTGCTAGTTTATAATTTTGATAATTATAATGTTTTATCTTTTTTTTTTTCCTTGAACTTTGAATGTGGCTGCAATTTGGCTTCCAAAATTTTTTCTTCACACAAGGGGGAAAAAAAAAAGTTTAGGAAAAATTTTAGATATTTCACAATTTTGATTTTATAAAAAGTAATCCAAATTAGCAGTTTAAACTTTAAAACCCCAATTTCTTATAGGTATTGACTTGTATTCTTCATATGAGCAATGCCTCAATCAATGAAGAAAGGGGGCAAAAGCTGGTAAAATAAGAGCAAGTGTAATATCATATACAACCATCAAGCAGTCCCATTAGAATCAAAATGTTGGGGAGCATTAGTTGATTTATGTGTTGTTATACAATTGGGTTACCTGTTCCTACCCAAATGGTTTAAACACTTCAAATTGTTGAGCCATTGAATCTTATGAATAATGGTGGTAATGTCAATGTAATAGAAGACTCCACTTTGTAGCCATGAGAAATTTGATGCTCTCTAGTCTACTCAATCCGTTTCATTTTGGATCCGTACCACCTAATTCATGTGCACTGGAATCAGTCATAAAATTGAAAATGAAGTTTGTAAGAATAATGTTAGAAGGTTGAAACATATCCACATCAAGGTCGGCAATATATACATACATGTGAGTGTAATATATAATATATCATTTTAGAGGTGTTGGGGGAAAAAAAATTTCTTAACCCCATGAATCCCACATAATTTTTCGTGGCTTGAAATCTTAGTTAAAAATAAAACTTATTAGTTATTATTACATTGTAAGGTCATTGATGTTTGCCTAACATCTAGTTAGGTAACTTATATTCATTGATATTTAATGAGTTATCTTCTAGCTTAAGTAGTGTTTTTAACGGAGAATACTATAGTGACAATGGAAAGTAGTGAAGGGATTGACTACTATATACATACTTGATGTTTGCCTAACATCTAGTTAGGTAACTTATATTCATCGATATTTAATGAGTTATCAAAAAAATAAAAAAGTAGTGTTTTTAACGGAGAAAACTATAGTGACAATGGAAAGTAGTGAAGGGATTGACTAATATATACATATTTGTGCTTGTAATATATAATATATCATTTTTTATCTTAAATTTAGTGTTTATATGGGAAAAGCTAAATAGCTAAAAAAAAACACTAGGAAAACATGTGAACAAACATAAATGTGTTTGGTACTCAAATTATGTGGTGTCAATTACATGGTTAGGCAGTTGGCAATAGATATATTTAATATTGGCAAAAATTTGAAAAATACTCAATGTAGTAGTTTGGAATAATTGCAGAAACAAACCCTTGCAATTTCAACTCTTCTTCATAATTCTTTGAGATTTACACATCCGTCAAATTGCTTTCAAAAAAACAGAAAATCTCATAAAATTATAAGGAAGAATTGAAATCCTAAAAGTATTATTGTCCCAAATCACATTTGGCATCATTTCCCAAGTGAATTATAGCAAAAGACAAATCTTCTGCATGCCTAGAAAACATAAAGGGCAATCGACATGGTTTCACTGTCAAAATTGTGGACAGACAAAGAACATAACCACAATTACATAACACATCACACATATACACAAAAAAATGTACTTTTCTCAAACACTGCTGATGTATTTAGTTTTGTGTCTTTAAAAATATGGTACATTAATTTGTGAGGGACCATGTATGCATGGTTTCCCACGTGGGACTATGGTTTTATTTCCTTTGTGCCATTTGAAGTCCATATGTAGTTGTCTTGATTTGTGGGCATGAGTTGTCGACTTGTAGGTCTTTATTGTTGTGACTTCTGAGTTTTAATTTTAAGTTCATTCTAATAAGATAAATAAATCTAATTCTCAAGGTAGTGTCAAAATCACTCACTTTTTATTGATGAGTTAAAAGTTAATATTTTTTTTTATTATTTTTTTTTTCTAAGCTATCGAAAATTATGAAATGTCAAACTCACGTGTCAATATTGTATTTTATTTTGTGACATCTTGACTATGAAACTTTATTTTCTTATAAAAGTGGTAAAGCGATCAAGAATTATTTAAAATGAATTTAAAAGGATATTCTGGTTAATTAACTCTGATACTTTTCTTGAACACAATTTACTCTAAGTCAAATGATAACTCCTATTCACAATAAAATGGATTTAAGGTGAAGCTAGCATTGGGTTAAATAAAGCTTCTGATAGTATATCTTGCTTAAAATCCATACCTACATGCATAAACACTTCTCCGTCTATATTGTCACACATTAATTTTTTTCCATTTCTAGTATTTGATAATTAAGCAAAATATAAATAAGAAGTGTCCACAAGAAATGTACTTAGAAAATAGTATTGAAATAAATTTTTTATAATATCATACAAATATGAAATGTGTACAAAAGACGTACTTAGAAAGATTGTAACTATTTATTTTTATTTTTGTAATTAATAACAATGAGACTCTCTCAATAATTTTTTAATAAAAATTAATATTGACATACTTGTAACATTTTTTGTGTACATGGCATGCCCCCATATCTTCCACTTTTCAATTATTATATTGATTTTTCTTTTAATTTGATCCCTAATAAAAAAAATAACCTAAGAAAAGAGGGGTAAATTTTGCTTCTTCCTTCCTTAACCTCCCCAATTCCCTAAGTTCAAGTTGACAATAAAAGAAAATGAAAAAAAAGCATTACAATATCAAAAATTATTTAACCTCTTTAGCTTAATATATTCAATAGAATAATTATAACCATAAATTATAATAAGGTGTTATCTTATCAAAATTCATAAGGCCTCAACCATTTTTACATATTTATTATATTACTTAACCGATACAAAACGGTTTGAATAGATTTATAAATAGTATGTCTTCCAAGTTAAATTAAACTTTTTCGTATGCATTTGTGTTATAACTGCTCTATCCCCTCTCCTTTGAATGTGCATCTTTTATTTTTATTTTTTATAATAATAATAATAAAAACTTACATATTTAATCGTACTTAGAAAGTGAATGAATAGCATCACATGCGTACGTAGGGGGAAAACTATATGTATTTTACATAATTTCCTTGTACAAGAACCCTTAATAAATCTAAGAAATGTTTTATACGAAAATTAGTGAGGGACTATCGATATTGATGGGATAGAGCTCCATTACAGTTTATCTGAAATAGAATATTAACCAAATAATATCGCAAATTCATCAGGAAAAATATATAGTGGCTCTTTTGCAAATTCAAAGCGCAATTATCATTGAATTTTTCATATATATTGAATTTACAATACTTGATGTCAGAGTAAAGTACTCTAGGTTTACGTATTTCTTTTTAATTTGGTAATGAGTCTATTTCAAAATAAATTTTTTTTTTCCTAATGAATTAATCATTTTTTTTCCTTCGTACGAATCACATTTGTTGAAATCTTTATTTTTAGTCATACAACTGAATTTATTTTTTGCCATTTTTGTGGAACTTATCTATAATTGATAATTGATATTGATAATGATAATAATGATAATGACCCTTTACCTAGTTTTTAATTCAATAATTCCAAAAGTTCCGAGTTGGCCTAAAATGTATGATCCACAATATGTTTACCAAAAAATCATGACTCTATGAATTGGCAACTCTGTCACTGGTCCGCAGTCTTCCGTGGGGGACTTCTAATGCTATTTTTACTTTACGAAAAGTTGTGAAAATAGAGAGTGGAAAACGTTCTTTTGCATTGATTTAACTGGTAAATAAATATCTATAAAACAAATTAGGTCGATACAAAGACATAAATGGTAAATATATACCTACAAAACATTTAGGTAGATACAAAGACATAACTGGTAAATAAATACCTACAAAACAAATAATGTATGCACCTTTGCCTCAATTTACCTTTCTTTTGTTGATTTTTTCAATAAAGTAAATAAAAAATATATATAATTAAAAAAAACACACAAAAGATGGATCAATAGAAACAAATCAAAGGTTGTAGTCTCATCCATGAAAAATTCCATCCATTCCTATAATTTCCCCACAGAAAGAAAAAAAGCTAAAAATGGTAATGGAAAAAATATATATTACATGTGCTAAGAGAGAACCCATTCTACATTATAAAATTCTATATGTCATAGATAGATGACATGATGGTTGGCTTAGATGAGTGAAAAGTGTGCTCAACAGCTGTGCATCCCTCTAACAAGACTTCCATGTAGCTCGTATTTACGTTCCAGATCGAACTTTGCAATGAAAACTTAGCTGGATAGCAGTAGCCTCCAGAAGGATACGTGCAGCATACAAAACCCATTGACAAATCCTTCCCTCCTTTTATGATCTTTAGGAACTAAAGAGATTCTCTTTCAATTCATGCCTCGGCTAGCTTTAAGCGGGGAACAATATTCATCGATTGGAGTTCCTGAAAGCATGCCATTGAGTGGTGAGAATTTAAACAAAAAACATCTGTCAACCACTGACAGGAGTAAACATATTCATCCAAGAGTGAACAGTGGAAATGAAAACATTTTTTGCTTTTTTTTTTTTTTTGGTAATTGTATTTGATAGTTTTTAGACCCCTTAAAAACACAATTGGATTAACCTAGGTAATTAGCCAAGTTGTTACTTAGTTCAATTTAACAAAACTAGGTTATCACAATCAAAAAACAATCATATCATGCAAAGCAGTGAAAAGATAAATAACACAAAGATATGATCATCCAGGAAATCAAACCAGTAAAAACTTAGGGTGGATTTGACTTAGCTATTCTCAAGGTAAACTTGAATTCACTATCTTGAAAGAATCAAAGTTCATACAATAAGACTTACAAGCCCCCACGCTTGACTTCTTATTACTACCCACCAATAGAACTTACTGACACGATCACGTGCAAACTCCAAATCCACGGACTCATTTTTTCTTGGATTCACCACCAGATACAAGTACACCCACTTGTTTTTCTTTAAACTTCAATGGCAGCAACTGAGTTGATCATCAAGGTGTAGATAAAATCTCCTCCTTGAAAACCCTAAGTTTGTGTAAAGGAAAACTCCTTTAGATCTCACAAGAGATTTACACAAACAGCAATATGAGCAACACTAAAACATGGCTAGGGTTTACCTTTTATACTTAGGACAAATTAGAAAACCCTAAACGTTTTAAACAAACTAGGGTTGAGTTGGAAATCTGCAGAAAAACGCATTCTGCCCAAGATTCGATCGATCGAGCCTAAGCTTCGATTCATTAAGCTAGGCTGAAATGCATAGTAACTTCTGCATTAACTCGATTCCAACTTTATATAAAAAGATACAACTTTGAGCAAAACTAAACACTTCTAAACATATTGTTTTGACCGTGGTTTGCCAACAATAAACATTAGAATTCTAAATACACAAAAACTTAAGTCTTTAGAACCTAACAAACTCCCCCTTTGGCAATCCGTAACAAAACACAACTAGAAGTTCAAAGTTTACAAAGAAAAGCCCTTTACAAAACAAATGCTTATAAAACAAACTCAACCCTAACTACTATCCATCAGTTGCAAGTGTAGACAACAGCTCAATTGAATCAACCTGTATATTTCCTGAAACACTAAACAAAATACATAACCGCATGTGTGGAAAAATACAAGTAAATAAAATAAATTCTTGATTTCAAACAACACACAATAAAGACATATATCAATGAAAAACTCATTAATATAAATCAATAAACAATTGAAAACAACAAACATATAAAGCAATAAAAGTAACTTCCCCTAACATGAATATCCCAACAAAAATATGGCAAGAGCTAAAAAGATAAAATACAATGTGAAGCACCTAGATACAATCTAAACTTCACAAGCTCCAACCGACAAAAATACTCTCTCCCTGACAAGAAAACTTTACAAGGTCAAATATGTACTCCCCCTTTTTGTGACGGAATGCCAAAGGGTAATCAAAATCCATCATCAAAAGGGAGGTGGCGGTGAAGATCGTCTAAACTATGCCAACTCTGCGCCCAAAGCATGGATTTCATCAAGCACGGCCACCAAAATCTGTCCATGAGCCGCCTGAACGATCAAGACATGATCCAACGTACGTCAAATGTCTGAATCATCCAAAGTAGTTGGTGGAGGAACATCAGTATTAGCAGCAGCAGCAACAGATGTCTCAGCAGCATTAGCATCTGTAGAAGAGGAAGGAGGGGGAACAGTACTAGATGACGCACCTCTAGGACGCGAAGGAGCAACTCTCAAAGTGAGTAGCCCTCTGCCTAAGAAAGGTGGCACCTATAGGAGTAACAACATGAACATGCCCAACGGAAGGAAAACCATCTAGACCTAGAAACAGCAAAATCCTATGAATGAAAATAAGATGAATAAGCGCATGTCCTACAACAGAACTCCTATGAACCTCATTCAAAGAACGAAGGAACAGATGAGGAAAACTGATAGACGCACTAGAAACAAACGCATACAAAAACACACATCGCTCTAGAGGGATGATGTGGAGATGAGAAATAGGTCATAAAGAATGACACGCTATCCTAAAGAAAAGATAGGTAGTTTCGGTAAGCTCAGCGGACGTGATCCGAGGATCAGAACCCCATTGGATAGAAGATCCAGTGATGTATGACATGATAACATCTAAGGGTGGAGACTCATCATAGGGATATTCAGGCTCCCGAACAATCGGAACCCCAAGAGCTTCAGCCACTACCCAATACCCAATGAGTAATAGTGAACTCAACACCTCGTATCCAACTCTTGACAAGAGTGTTGGAATCATAGACGTGGCAAGAGAGATTTGAGAAGAACTCTCTAATCAGGGCGGTCGAGGGTGGATGATCTATCTCTAAGAGGGACAACCAACATCTAGACTCAAAGTTAGCCCTAATGGCCGGATCAATCTCATCTAAAATCACAGTATGCTCAGCCCAAATCTTACGCTTAATGTTCAGTTTCTCAAAGGCCTTTCTGCTATTATCATTCCTAAACACCTCACTCCTAGAGGGAGACTTAGAGGAAGTAGAGGGGGTCCTATAGGCTTTAGTTTTCCTAGGCATAGTGCTAGGATAAGGACCAAGACACAAAGCAAAAAAAAAAAAAAAAAAAAAAAAAAAAAAAAAACCAAGGGCAAACTATAAGTTAACACAAAAAAAAAATAGAGCAAAAATCTATATGATGCATGAACAAATTAAATGTAGTGATGCATGACCTAATGCAGTGCAATTAAGTTCAAAATTAGTTCAAGTTCACAAATTTGGCATGAGCATAGAGTTTCTAAGAAAAACCACTTGATCGATTTTTAATAAATTGACAAATTGATCATCATTCAAGATAGATTTCAGAAAATAATGACCAAATACATCAATTCAACAAGCCAATTTCATCAATTGAACCAATTTGAATAAAAAGCCCCAATTCGGATTCAACACAAACCCTAGAATTTTCAATTTATCACAAAGCCCCAAATTGATCAAATTAACCAACATATATTATGAATATAACAATATAGGAATAAAACCCAATGATCAATTTCAGAAAAAGAGGATTGATTCAACAAAAATCCCAATTTTGAAAAGTTCTGAAAATCCCACAAAAATGCATGAGTTTATGCATAAAAACATGAAAATAAATGCAAAAGGAAGGGCAAAACAGACATATCGGCTTAGGGAGAGAGAAACCTTGCAAGAAAAATGGAGGAAAATGACAAAAAATCTTAGTGGAGCCTTGCCTAGTCGGAGAGAGAGAAAAAAGTTTGAAAGATTTTGAAAAAGTGATTTGAACAAGTCAAATCTGAGTTTTTAAAAAACCTGCTTTACAAGTTTTGATTGATCGAAAAACATTTTAAATCGATCGAAACAGACAGAGGCTCGTTAAAATTTTATTTTTAAATTTCGATTGATCGAAAAATAGAATGGATCAATCGAAACTGGCAGAGGCTTACTAAATTTGAGGAAAAACACAGTTTTTGAAAAAAAAACATTTAGGAACAACTCAAAGCATTGACATTGAGGAACAAAATGCATGAGTATATGATGATATGATTTTCAAAAACAAGAATTGAAGCCCAAATTTCCCAAAATTAAAATCTTTTACATTCTCCATAAAATTTCAAGCATCAAATTAATTTTGCACAAAATTCAAAGTATTTGCAAAACTTGGTTGGTTGGACCATAAACACACATAATAACATGTACAATGTTTAGCAAAGAGTAACTTGTGTAGTGTGTGCAACTAGCAAAAACTTGAGATACATGTGAGGTGATATATGAATAGTAATCAATCACAAAGTTTATAAAATTCATCACATAGAATTTAAAAGAGACTATCACTTAAAAAGTTACGTCATATAACTCCTACATCTCCTAGATCATAAGCTTGCCTCATAATATACATACCAATTTTAATTTATTCAAAAACTTATTAAAGAGCCAGGATAATGTACACATCAATTTCAATTATGTGATTTGGCATCAAGCTTAATAGTACACACCAATTTTAAGTAATAAGCAATTAAACCGAGACTACACCTTATGTTCTTTTTGTGCATGTGCTACACTTTCTTGAGCACAAAATCTTACGATATGCACTAGGGTGTTCATGATTGACTAGTGAACAGTGGTGAGATGGTTATTTATGCCTTTCTCTAAAAGTTCAAGTCTGACAGTCAAAAACATGTGATTTCAAGATCAAGACAAAGTAATCAAAACCATAAACATCTTTCCCACACAACATGCACTACAAAGCTTCAACTAGTAAAGTACAATAAGTAAGCTCATCAAAGCTAAACAAGGTATAAAAGACATGTTAAGTGAAAATAAATTGACCAACCTTGTTCTCAAAAACCAAGAAACTAGTGCAAAACACAATTTGCTTCCTTTTTCTTCTCTTTTTTTTTTTTTTTAAAAAAAAAAAATTAAAAAAAAACACCTAGAATGAAATGCATGAATGTTATGCAATGCAAATCTTAGAAAAAAAGAAAAAAGAAAAAAAAAAAAGGAACAATGGTCACAAAGGGTAGAGCAATGAAGCACAAGGACCAAGAAGGCCAAGATAGATCAGGGACACAGAATCACACCAATTACTTGACAAAGTGTCTCAAACTTACTTCTATCAAGAGGTTTGGTGAAGATGTCGGTATTCTGACGTTCAGTAGGAATATGCTCAAGACACACAATCTTTCTTTCAACAAGATCCCTAATGAAGTGATACCTAATCTCTATGTGCTTAGTCTTAGAATGTTGAACAAGGTTTTTAGAATTGTCAATAGTACTAGTGTAATGCCCCATCGGTCAGACCAAAAAAAAAAAAAAATCAGATTTTTTGGGTTCCCACGTGCCTCCCAACTACCCCACCTAACCCCACTACCCACCACACAACTAACTCCCTCTTATCTCTTCCTTGGCCTGCTCACTCTTTCCTTCTTTCTTTTCATTTTTTTTTTTTTTTTTATATTTTGTTTTCTCTTATATGCTCCTCTCTGCTCTCATTCTCTCCACCGATACTTCCACACTACCACCACCACCATTTTCCACCATCATTCTCCGGCAAGATCACCGGAAAATTGTTGTGAACCCATAAACACCTTCACATTTTTTTTTTTTTTTGAGGTAAAAATTTCTAACTTTTTTAGTGGGTTTTACATTTTTGCTTGAGGTTATTTTTATCTAAGCTTTAATAATGATATCCATGTGATTTATGAGCATTGGAAGTGATATTTATGTGTTTTTATGTATGAGTTTTGTATTGGTGGAATTATTTGTTGAGTGGGTATATAATTTGTGTTAATGATGACTATTTAAGGTTTACGTATTGTGGGAAATTTATGGGTTTTAAGTTATAACATATGATGATTGGTAAATCTAATTTTCCATTGCCATTGGGTTTATTTGGAGTTAGTTGAAGTTCTAAATTTCTTGTCTTCAGGATATTTTGATTTTGCTTTCATGGGTCTCTTAATGATGTAGTGTAAATTTTATGGAAGCTTGTCATGATGTTGGAAATGATATTGAATAGGTTAAATTTATAAATTGGAGTCTATGCCTTGTGAATTAATTTGTTGAGAAACTTTGGAAGAGGAATGTGTTATTGATGAGGTTAAATATTAGGCTTGCCTAATTAAGTGCTTATTTGGCAATTCCTAAATTGTAACTAGATACAATTTTAAGCTTTATGCTTATTGTATTAGGTTTGCTTGATGTTGTTGAGGTTCTAGCTAATCTCCTTTGGAGCTTGGAGAATTAGGCTTTTGTGTTTGCGAGGTAAGTAGCTTTTTAATGAGATTTTTGAAAAATAACAATGTTTCATAAATATTGTTTTTGGGTTAAACACATTTTGGAAAATTATATATGGATATGTGTTTTCTCAAAAGTGTAGTGTTGTGACTTTATTATATATTATTATATATGAAAATGCATCATATTTGGTATTGCAATTGGGGAAATGCAAGAATTGTTGATATGGAAAAATAAGCATCTTTTATTTAATCTTTGATAAGAAAATCTTAGATTTTATGGTATATTAGAAAATTTAAAGATGCTAATCTTGTCTTGTTATGTGGGAAATTATTAGAAAATATTTTGACAAGAATGAAGTTGAAAACTTTACAAACTTTGTGGAAGTTAGATTATTTAAGATTTTTCTGAAACTATCTAATTATAAACTATGTATTTGAAAGGAAATGTATACCTGTGAGCTTTATGTGGTTTTAACACCATGACATGTGTGATTTCCTAGTGATCACCCGATTTGGTTTCCGTAGTCTTTGTGACAATGGAATCAAATCCAGGTCAGTGCTCTTTCACTTTGGATGACGCGTTCTTCCCTGCTGTCCATGGGGGGAAGAGGTTCCTTGATTGTGTGTGGGTGAGGCTGCTACCCATAGGGCCAAGAGACCACATGCAAGAGAGGTCCTATTTGATGCGCTCTCTTTACTGCCCATGGGGGGGAGAGAAAAACCTTGAGGGTATGGGTGAGGTTGCTGTCCATGGGGTTAAGAGTCTGCATACCAGAGAGGACAATATCATGCCAGTTGTGAATGGGTGGATCCCCTGACCGGTCTATGTGGGAGTATGGTAGATTTGTGATGAAATTACCGTATGTTAGATTTTATGGTTTTGGAAATTATATTGTTAGTGCTCACAGATTATGATATATAGTTTCATGGTATTATTTTTAGAAATTTTGTGTATCATTATTCAATCATTCTTGTCATTTTATATTATTATTATTGAAGATGAACTTGCATTTCCCTCACCCCCATTAATTGTGCTACTTACTGGGTTTTAGCTCATCCTAATCTTTCACAGTCTTACAGATTAATTAGCTATATCATGGGAATGGAGCTTGCCTTATCAGTAGAGATTGGAGTTTTATGCTGAATTGAGAGACTTACATTACTAATGGTTGGTGATTCGATCTAGTTGTTTTTAAGGGTGCTTGTAGTAGTTAGTTTTATTAGAAGTTAGGCTCTTAAGGCTTGTTAGCCCAAGAGTTTTGTTGGGATTGCATATTTTAGAGAGCTTTGGGACTTTCTATTTAAATCATCAAAGTTTTGTAATATATTCATGTATTATGTGGAGGCATATAATTTTTAGTTATTGTTTGTAAATGTGTTATAGAGCTCTAAATTACTTTAAGAGTATATTCAATGAAATTATTATGATAATTCTTGATATTGGTACTTGATATGATTTATATGGATTGGATTGTCAAAAAGGAAAAATCTACAGGTACCCTTGGGATGTATTTCTCATACCTTGGATCCTTTTGGGTTCGGGGCGTGACAACTAGAGTTATCACAGTAAACAACTATGGTATCTTGGGATGTTCCATAATCAGTTAAAACCTTTTTCATCTAAAGAAGTTGTGAGCAACAACTTCCAACAGTAATTTATTCTACCTTGGCAGTAGACGAGGACACAAAATTTTGCTTTTTACTCATCCAATCAACGAGATTGGCTCCAACATAAAAGCACCCACTAGTGGTGCTTTTTCTATCATTAGCGTTACCAGCCCAATCAGAGTTAGAAAAACCAGCAAGAGACATATTTGACTCTTTACTATAAAATAATCCATAATCATAAGTTCCACCAACATATTTAATGATTCTTTTGACAGCATTTAAGTGTGAAACTTTATGATTAGATTGAAATCTAGAACAAACACCAACACTAAAGGCAATATTAGGCCAACTAGCAGTTAAATATAAAAGGCATCTAATCATACTTCTGTATAATGTAACATCAACAGACTCACCTGACGGATCATTTGTTAATTTGGCATTGGTGGCCATTGGTGTTCTAACATGTACAGCATTGTCCAGTCTAAATCTCTTGACTAGATTTCTTGCATATTTTGCTTGGTTGATATAGATCCCTAAGTCCGTTTGCTTCATCTGTAATCCCAAGAAATAAGTTAGTTCACCAATCGTACCCATTTCAAACATAGCCTTCATTTCATCTAGCACCAAAAACAATATCATCAACATAAATTCTAGCTACAACAAAACTGTTTTTATCCTTTCTTATGAAGGGAGTAGTGTCTCTAGATCTCTTTTTGAAGCCATGCTCAGCGAGATATGCAGTCAATCTATCATACCAAGCCCGTGAAACTTGTTTCAAACCATACAGAGCCCTCTTCAATTTATACACATCATCCGGTCTGTGAGGGTCAACAAAGCCTTTCGGTTGTTCAACATATACTTCTTCTTGCAACATTCCATTCAAGAAAGCACTTTTGACATCCATTTGATATAGCTTGAAGTTCAGATGACTAGTTATAGCCAACAGTATCCTAATGGATTCCAATCTTGCTACCGGTGCAAAGGTCTCATCGAAGTCAATCCCTTCCACTTATGTGTAACCTTGAGCAACAAGTCTTGATTTATTTCTGATAACAGTGTCATGTTCATCTGACTTGTTCCTAAAGATTTATTTAGTTCCAATTACATTTACACCCTTTGGTCTAGGAACTAATTCTCACACATCATTCTGAACAAATTGATGAAGTTCTTCATGCATAAAGTTTACCCAATCAGCATCTTGAAGTGCCTCATCTACCTTTTTTGATTTAAATTGGGATAAATAGCATGAGTGTGTAATTACACTTAAGGCTTTTGACCTTAATCTCATGTTATCATTCAGACTTGCCAATATATTTGAGGAGGGATGATTAAGCCTTACTCTAGAGGAAGGACCTTTAACTAGAGATGTGGATGTATCTTTCTGTTCTGATGAAGGACTAAACTCATGTTGAGCCTGTTGAGTTTCATGAACTGGAGTGGATGTCTCAGGACTTGATGGCACAAAAATTGCATCATTCAATACCATTAACTCCTCATCACTATGTTTCCCAACATAATCAATAGGAAGTGAGTTATTAACCTCCATAGGCTTATCTTGAATCGGAGCAGTACTTTCTGAATGTGCTTTTGGACATACTTCATCATTGATCACAACATTTGACGATTCCATGAATGTTTTGGTTCTCAGATTATACACTCTATATGCTCTACTAGTAGAGGAGTACCCTAGAAAATATCCCTTGTCACTCTTTGCATCAAATTTTTCTAAGTTCTCTCTATCACGTAGAATGTAACAATCACTACCAAATATCCTAAAATACTTAACAACCGGTTTCTTTTCTCTCCAGAGTTCATACGGAGTCTTCTTGGAATCAGGTCTGAAATACACTCGGTTGAGTGTATGACAAGCAGTGTTAACTGCTTCTCCCCAAAAGGATTTGGGCAACTTTTTATTGTGTAGCATGACACGTACCATCTCCTGAACAACCTTATTTTTCCGTTCAACTATTCCATTTTGTTGAGGTGTCTTAGGTGAAGAGAACTCTTGATGTGTGCCTTAATCATTGCAGAAGGTAGTTAGCTTGGTATTCTCAAATTCTCTTCCATGGTCACTTCTGATCCTGGCTATCACATTATCTTTTTCAACCAGCAATTTCTTGCACAGATGTATCATCTTCTTAGGAGCCTTAGCTTTATCTTTCAAAAGCATAACCCAAGTATATATGGTAAAGTCATCCACAACCACTAGAATATATTTCTTTCCTCCTAAACTCTGAACTCAAGCAGGACCCATAAGGTCAATGTGCAGTAACTCCAGAGGTCTTGAGGTTTGAATACTAGCTACAGATAGATGTTTAGATTTAATCTGTTTACCTATCTGACATGGTCCACATATGCACTTATTTATCTTTTCAAACTTAGGTAAACCAACAATTGCATCACATTTGGAAATCTTTTTTAACTGCTTATGACTTGCATGCCCCAGCCGTTGATACCACAAATCAACTTAATCAATCTTTGCACTAAAACTCTTGTTGCTTATGCTTGGTGTCAATCCATAACAGTTGTTCGCTGTCCTTACACCAACACACATACAGTCACCTCCTCCATCAAGTATTTCACATTCATACTTAGTGAAGAGAACATTCAGTCCATTGTTGCAAATCTGACTGATGTTAAGTAAATTGGCCTTCAACCCGTCGACATACCAAACATCTTCAAAGACCGGTAACCCTGGAATATCCATAGTTCCAATGCCTCTGATCACAGATTTGCTTCCATCTCTAAAAGTGACTGTCACAATCTTTCCTTCAAAGAGGGTCTTGAATAATCCTTTGTTTCCTGTCATATGCCTGGAACAACCACTATCCAAATACCAAAGACAAGAATCATGTGCCTTTAAGGCGGTTAAGACATTATAACACAAATAATTATTATCACATATGATAAGACCAAGACGTCCAAGGAAAGATTTAACAAAAACAACAAGTGACACATACACAAACTAAGCAAGTTGATAAATAAGCAAAAAGATTTTCCAAGAATCCATAACAACAGGGGTCAAGGATCAGCTCAGTGATCAAAAGATCAACAACAAGAGAGCAACCCGCTTTGATACCACTTGATAGTTTTTAGACCCCTTAAAAACACAATTGGATTAACCTAGGTAATTAGCCAAGTTGTTACTTAGTCCAATTTAACAAAACTAGGTTATCACAATAAAAAAAAACAATCATATCATGCAAAGCAGCGGAAAGATAAATAACACAAAGATATGATCACCTAGGAAACAAAACCGGTAAAAACCTGGGGAGGATTTGACCTAACTACCCTCAAGGTAAACTTGAATCCACTATCTTAAAAGAATCGAAGTTCATACAAAAGACTTACAAGCCCCCACGCTTGACTTCTTATTGCTACCCACCAGTAGAACCTACTGACACGACCAGGTGCAAGGTCTGAATCCACAGACTCCTTCTTTCTTGGATTCACCACTAGATACAAGCACACCCGCTTGTTTTTCTTTAAGCTTCAATGGTAGCAACTGAGTTGATCATCAAGGTGTGGATAAAATCTCCTCCTTGAAAACCCTAAGTTTATATAAAGGAAAGCTCCTCTAGATATCACAAGAGATTTACACAAACATCAATATGAGTAACACTAAAACATGGCTAGGGTTTGCCTTTTATACTTAGGACAAATTAGAAAACCCTAAACGTTTTAAAAAAACTAGGGCTGAGTTGGAAATCTGCAGAAAAATGCATTCTGCCAGAGATTCGATCAATCGAGCCTAAGCTTCGATCGATCGAGCCAGGCCGAAATGCACAGTAACTTCTGCATTAGCTTGATTCCAACTTTACATAAAAGATACTAAACACTTCTAAACATATTGTTTTGATCATGGTTTGCCAACAATACACATTAGAGTTCTAAATACATAAAAACCTAAGTCTTTAGAACCTAACAGATTTTACACATTTTTTTCACAAGAATGTAGCACCACATTTAAATGTTTTCAAAACACCATGTGCAAATCTTGATACTACAAATACACTACCATAGATCCAAGTTTAATCTAGTGAAATCAGACAAACTGTATTGGAGTAACAAAAAATGCATAGGTCATTATATAGCTCTTAATGCATGTCAAAAGGAAGATAAAGTCTCTAAAGAGAAAATATTCTTCTTTGTCAGAGAAAATAATACACAGACAACAAGTACCAACACCAAGTTTATGTAGTTGAAACCAGGAAATAAGATATAAAGTAATAACTTGTGTATAGAGACCTCCAACAAATCGAACAAGAAAGATGAGATCTCAACCAAGCTATATAACTCAATGAAAGAAAATATCAACAGAATAAAATGAGAGCTATGCTATGGAAAAACCAATCAATACAATGTCAATTCATACCTGGATTAAGAGCTTGCATGCATACGGAAGCTTCATAGTAGACATACCGTCCCTTTTTTTACATGATGAACAGATTCCAGTTTTCAGATGATGATTGTAATATCCTAACAAACCACATATTCTGCAGACCTGCACCAAAAAGCAGATGTTGCCACAGAGCTAAATAATCAAATTAGTTCCAAAAAAGAAATTTTTGGTATGAGACAAATTCTTAATTACATGTAGGTCTAGGTCTATCATAACAAGAATGATGTTGAAGCCTGAAGGACCACAACAATCTTAAGGAAAAAAAAAAAAAAAAAAACAATAAGCATTTTGCTTACACACAACATAGTGTTGGACTTGTTGGTCTAAAGGAAATTACTGTAAGTTATAATTAAAAATCTCTCCAAAGATATCCACAACAATCACAAAAAGCCTTTTCGTTGGTTAGTATCCCTTGCATTGACAGTTTTTGGAACAGCAATAGTGAAGTCCTAAAAAGGTCCAAATAAGCCTTTAGAAGTTAGATAATGGCTTTGACGAAGAGAAAAAAAAAAATGGCTTTGACAAACAACATTGCACTATTAGAGCAGGAGCCTTGAAAGTCTCAAAGACATGCCCAAGTTACAGTAAAAATGAGTTTCATTCCAAATGCATAACTGGATATTTTCCAGCAAGCAAACTTAGCTGGTGTTCCAGATCTGTTCTGGAAGTTGATCTCTATCAATAGTCGTGTTCTTGCAGTTCCAGGAGGCATCCTTAAGAAGGAAGCTTTATATAGCTATTACAATAGAAAAGAAAGAATAAGAGGGATAGACAACCAGATGCTAATACACAATCTTATGGGCTGGTGAAGAGCTGATTTCTGATCAAATTCCATCCTATACATAAGGGCTGCAACTCCAGAAAATCAAGAAAATTTTGGGAGAAAGAGCTGAAACTCTGCTGGAATTTTGTCAGACAGCAGTCTTGTACCAGGAGAGCTTTGAGGAAAACAGTGCTTAGAAATCATATTTTAATTCTTTTGGCTGAACACAATATGTTAGACGATAATGATTCTAATATACTAGTCTTCCTGTTAAATGACTTACAAGCAAGCATTGTAATACATACTCAGCAAACAATTATCAAGGAGTGGCATAGGCATGAGCTAATACCTGAACCTCAAAAGGATCGCTAGAGATCATTAGGCGCTCAAAAATTAACATACTAGCACCATAAGCTATCAAACAATCATGTTCCATTTCTCCTACACGTAGTCCTGGGAAATGAAAGGTTAGCAGAAATTAGAACTATGCAAGGTAAATTTGCATCTGATAAAATATCTAAGAACCAGAAATTAAGAACCTCCATTGCGAGCTCTCCCCTTTGTAGGCTGTCTTGTTAGCAGAACACGGGCTCCATCGGCTCGAGCATGCATTTTATCTAGGACCTACTTGTCATGAAATAATGGATATCACAAAAAATCAATATCAAAAATAAATATTTTCAAGCTAATATTCTAAATCAATATGACATGCTTTATGTAACAGGGAAGAAAAGGTGTGATACATCAAAGAAAAATTACTAGGATTATTTAAAACTACAACTAATAAAGGCATTTCTGTCACATAAATTCTAGAGGCTATGAGTAAAAGAATATCAACTAATCTAAATCATAGAAACAATGCTGACCAGAATCACTAGACATAAAACATAGACAGGCCATGCACCAAAAGATCTCTCTCAATTTATTCAGGTTGGCATGTCAAGGAAATGTCAAAACAAGAGCCTCGAAATGTTAAAAGAATCACTGATGAGGCAAGGAGGGAAGAGCAAGATAGGAAACTATAGGTTTTGCATACATTGATTTAGACTCAGCTATACCAGTGTAAATGGTGTGAGGTATCTGCTTCATGATCAAGTTAGAATCACACTTGCGTTCAAACGGAAAGCTTTAGCCTGAAGGCAATTCCCCTTTTACCTGCAGTGAGGGGTTAACGCATGCCTTCTAATTTCATCCACCAGTCAAAATTAAGAGCACATATGGTCAAATTTAGCTGCTTATCAGCCTCCTGTAGAGACTAAATGGTTCATCAATGCATGTTAATAACCCCAACCAACCCCACAAGAAACCAAATAATGGTAACAACATAAAATTTAGAACCTAGGATTCATAAGCATGATTGGAATCTGGAACATAATTAAGGAGGCTTCGAATCTTACCATATGTTTTAACTTTTGATAGTAAATAGGACCCATGAAAATATATGCTTGTAGTGGGCAACCTGTTGATGTGAACCCCATCAAGAATAACGAGACCCAACAACGAAAGGAAACCCAAGGTCGTTCTATGGACAGATTTAAATAGGAGACCTCGACTTGTTGTTTATGACAAACAAAAACCTCGGTATAAGGAAGATGCCACAAACGGTGGTGGAAACTCCGTTTGATAAGTCGAGATGAACGCCACGGGAATTCCTGATAAGTTCGAGTAGTTCTTCAAAGAACCAAAGAGAATAAACCTCACAAGTTTTATTAATAATAATCTAAAAAACGTTTACAGACTTAGATGACTATTTAAGGGATCCTTAAAACTTGACAAACAAGAAAATATATTCTAAAATAACTCCTGATTGATACCTAATCATATTAGGAATAAATTTTGACCTAAAAAGCATTAAATGCACCTAAAAACAAGGAAATAAATCATCTAAACCTAGAATAACGTTTTTTACATAGACCTAAAATATTTTATGCCAATTCTTAGCCTTGACCGGATCCTTCTAGAACTTGAATCAAGGTGACGATTTTTTGTTGCCCACGTGGATCATGCTTAATGGGCCTCCACTAGTTTGCTTAAGCCCATAACTCTTGGATGAGTTCGTTGAGTACACCCTTGAACTTCTTTGCTCGTGCTCTTGTAACCAGCCCAATTGGTACTTAAACGAGATCCTTCGAAGCGGTGCCTTGATCTCCATCATTCCCCTCCTCTTGAAAAGGATTTGCCCTCAAATCATCACCTATATCAAAAGGACTCAAATCAGTAACATTAAAAGTGGCACTTATATCGTACTTACTAGGTAAATCTAGCTTATAAGCATTGTCATTGATATGCTCGAGGACTTGGAAGGGACCATCTCCCCTTGGGAGCAATTTAGAACATCTTTTCGTCGGGAATCTTTCTTTTCTCATATGCAGCCAAACCCAATCTCCGGGTTCAAAAACCAGTTTGCGACGTCCCTTGTTGGCTTGTGTGGCATATTGCTCCGTTCTTCGCTCAATGTTGAGTCTTGCTTTCTCATGAATCTGCTTCGCAAAATCAGCTTTCTTTTTGCCATCTAAATTGACGTGCTCTGTCAAAGGTAAAGGAGATAAATCCAATGGAGTTAAAGGATTAAACCCATACGCAATTTCAAATGGCGAAAATTTGGTAGCAGAATGAACAGCTCTATTATACGCAAACTCAACATGTGGTAAACATTCTTCCTATGTTTTGATGTTCTTTCTAATGATTGCCCTCAATGGAATAGACAAAGTCCTATTTACTATTTCAGTTTGATCATTAGTTTGTGGATGACAAGTAGTGGAAAACAATAGCTTAGTACCTAGCTTACACCACAAAGTCTTCCAAAAATAGCTCAAGAACTTAGCATCTATCCAAAACAATTGTCCTAGGCATGCCATGTAATCTCACAATCTCTTTAAAGAACAAATCAGCAACATGTGAAGCGTCATCCGTTTTGTAACATGGAATAAAATGTGCCATTTTAGAAAATCTATCCATGACCACAAAAGTTGAATCTCTTTCACGTTTAGTCCTAGACAATCCTAACACAAAATCCATTGAAATATCAATCCAAGGCTCACTAGGAATTGGTAAAGTAGTATACAAACCGTTGGGCTACACTTTGGATTTAGCTTGCCTACATGTGACACATCTACCACAAATCCGATCGACATCCTGTTTCAAGTGAGGCTAATAGAAGTGTTCCTGCAAAATAGCTAAAGTCTTTGCAATTCCAAAATGTCCCATTAATCCCCCACCATGTGATTCCTGCACTAATAACTCCCTCATAGAACAAGTGAGGCACGCATAGCTTATTTTCTCGAAAAAGGAATCAATCAAGCTTAAAGAACTTACCAGAGGCGAGTTTCTCACAAGCTTGATATTCCTCACAAAATTCATGGTCTTCAGCATATAATTCTTTAATGTGTTCAAAACCAAGCAATTTTGCATCAAGTGTGGAGAGTAAGGCATACCTGCGAGAAAGTGCATCGGCGACTATATTCTCCTTACCTTGCTTGTACCGAATGACATATGGAAACGTCTCTATGAACTCCGCCCATCACGCATGCCTTTTGTTTAGCTTGTGTTGGCCCTTCAAGTGTTTCAAGGACTCATGATCGGTGTGAATCACGAACTCCATAGGCCATAGGTAGTGCTGCCACGTCTCTAAAGCCTGAACCAATGCATACAACTCCTTGTCATAAGTTGGGTAGTTTAAGTCTGCCCCGTTGAGTTTCTCGCTGAAGTAAGCAATTGGTCATCCTTTTTGCATAAGGACGGCTCCTATACCAATACTTGAAGCATCACATTCAATTTCAAACGTTTTAGAAAAGTTGGGCAAAGACAACAAAGGTGCATTAGTCAGCTTCTCTTTGATTAATTGAAATGTCTTCTCTTGTTCTTCTTCCCACCGAAATCCAACGTTCTTCTTGATAACTTCGGTAAGCGGTGCGGCTAAGCTATTGAAGTCCTTCACGAACCACCGGTAGAAACTAGCAAGTCCATGAAAACTACGAACATTACCTACACTTGTGGGGCTCGGCCAATCTTGGATTGCATGTACCTTCTCTTCATCAACCTGTATACCTTGTGCACTAACAACAAATCCCAAAAATACAAGCTTATCGGTGAAAAAAATGCACTTCTTTAAATTAGCAAACAACCTTTCTTTCCTTAGCACATCTAAAATGGATTTCAAACGTACTACATGATCGTTTATGTTTTTTCTATAAATGAGTATATCATCAAAATAGACAACAACAAATCTGCCTATAAATGCAAGCAAAACATGATTCATATGTCTCATAAAGGTGCTCAGAGTATTAGTCAAACCAAAAGGCATAACTAACCATTCATACAAACCATATTTTGTTTTAAAGGCGGTTTTCCATTCATCTCCTTCTTTTATCCTAATTATGATAACCACTTTTTAAATCAATCTTAGAAAATATACAAGAACCATGCAGCTCATCTAACATATCATCTAAGCATGGGATAGGATGACGATACTTTACCGTTATGTTGTTTAAGGCTCGACAATCTACGTACATTCTCTACGTCCCATCCTTCTTAGGTACAAGTAAGACCGGAACTGCACATGGGCTCATGCTCTCCCTCACGTGCTCTTTCTCCAACAATTCACTTACCTACCGTTGAAGCTCATTTGTCTCCTCGAGATTGCTCCTATAAGCTAGTCGGTTTGGAATGGTTGCATCAAGAACAAAAGCAATTTGATGTTCAATCCCTCGGCTTGGAGGTAACCCATGTGGTGTTTCCTTAGGGAAGACATCCTTGTACTCCTGCAAAAGAGAAAAAATAGAACTAGGCAAAGCAAGGTCAAGTTCGTTAGTGTTTAAAAGTGCCTCTTTGTACAAAAGTACAATCATTGGCTTATTTAAAAACATTGCTCGCTTGATCTCACTCACTTTTGCATAGAAATTCTTTTGTTTTCTCTCTGATTTTCTCTCAAGGGCCGAACTTTGATTTTCTTTTTCTCCCTCATTTTTCTCATCCTCTCTCTAATTTTCACTCTTTTTCTTTTGCTCACTCTCTTTCTTTTGATCACTCTCCTTTTGTAATCTTATTTGATCCTCGTATACTTGTTGCGGTGTCAATGGTACAAGAGTGATTGATCGTTGATTAAGTACAAAAGAGTACTTGTTCGTAAAGCCATCATGCTTCACTTGCCTATCGAACTACCATGGAAGCCCTAGCAATAAGTGTCCCGCTTGCATCGGTACTACATCACACAACACTTCATCTTCGTATTTACCGATTCGAAATACAACTAACACTTGCTTGTTCACCCTAATCTCACCATTATCATTTAGCCATTGCAACTTGTACGGTCTAGGGTGCTTTACCATGGGCAATCCCAATTTCTCCACCATAATTGTGCTTGCAACATTAGTACAACTACCACCATCAATAATCACACTACATACCTTGTCTTTAACGTAGCGTCTAGTGTGAAAGATGTTCTTCCGTTGTATTTCATCAACTCCTTTTGCTTGCAAGCTCAATGCTCTCCTCACCACCAATGTCAATGTGCCAGGGGCTAAATACTCCTCCTTGGAAACATCCTCTAATGGTGGCATGTCGTCGATGTCGGAATCTTCATCATTGGTCACAATTTCACCATTGGCTTGCAACACCATGACTTGCTTACTTGGACATTGACTTGCTATGTGGCCCCTGCCTTGACATCTAAAACATTTAATATCACGATTCCTAGAGGTAGAGGCTTCGGTTTTATCTTAAGGAACGTGATTGGTGGTCGCGGACTTGAGCTCGGGTTTGGGCATTTGTGACTTGTCCAGTAGCTTAGCATGACTCGATTTCCAAGAGGTAGAACTAGAGTTATGGCCTGCACGTGTCCCATTCCCTCTCTTGAGTTGTTGTTCCACTTTGATAGCCATATGCACCATATCTTCCAATTCCACATAATGCTGCATCTCTACCTTATCATGGATCTCCTGATTTAAGCCAAGCAAAAATCTAGCCATTGTAGCCTCCTGATCCTCCTCTACATTAGCGCGGATCATAACAATCTCCATCTCCTTGTAGTAGTCCTCTACGCTTCGACTCCCTTGTCTAAGACCTTGTAGCTTTTTGTACAACTCTCAATAGTAGTAACTTAGAACGAATCGCTTTCTCATCACTACTTTCATCTCCTCCCATGTGTGTATTTGGTGTTCTCTATTTCGCCTCCTGTTTATCACAAGCTGATCCCATCAAGTAATAGCATATTCAGAAAATTCAATCACGGCTAATTTTACCTTCTTTGTCTCGGAGTAATTGTGGCAATCAAACACGAACTCCATCTTCTTCTCCCACTCAAGATATGCCTCAAGATCAGACCTATCTTGAAAGGATGAAATCTTCATCTTAATACCACCTAAGTTGTTATCTTCGTGATTCCTAACTTCTCTAAATCTTCCTCCAGGTCTCCTATTGCTAACAATGGAATCCCAATCTTCTTCTTCATCAAAACCAGACCCATAACGCTCTTCATCCTCCTCCCTTGGTGGAACTCTTTCCCTTCGATGCAAATTACGATCGTTTTGTGGTTGCTTCTCACGTCTATTCTCCATTTGATCTATCCGTTCGTGAACCTGTGCCATCTCCATCTTCATCACATGCCTCATCTCACTCATCATGGCCTCCAAAAACACTTTCGGATCAGCCAATTTTGTATCATCTTCAGCAATGCTCTTACCACTATCGTGAGACATGATTGCTGCAAAACAAAGGTTAGAAGAAAAAAAAAAAAAAAAGGAACCTCACGAATCACTCCCTTACGTGTTTACACTCAAGAATGTGGATCACTCTCCACTCGTGTTTCACTCAAAATAATATAGCTTTTACCCTCTGATGTTCTCACCACTCTTGCCTTTTTCTACTCGATAATTCTTTTTCAGTTCTTTTGAAACTAAACAAACAACTCAAAATTTCCAGCAACAATTCACCAAGAACTAATCAAGGAATCTCATATTTGAACGTAAGGAATATGAAAATTTTCAGATTAGAATTAAAAGGAATATGGCAGTTTTGGAATTTTGGAAGCACAGAATAGTGATTTTTTTTTGTTCGGACTCCTTTCTGTCTTCTTCTTCAAGTCTCTCTCTCTCTTTCCTTTTCTTTATTTATTTATTTATTTTTAATGATCAGCAACTAGCTTTTGAGAATAATGAAATAAGATTTCGAAATAATTAAGAGATGTGAGACCAGACCAATAGTTTAGACATCAACAAAACAAACTAAGATTGAACAGATGGGGTAAAGGAAATTCGGCTAAGAAGAGATAAATATATTAAAGGATAGGCAAACCTGAACTAGAAACATGCTCTGATACCAAATGATGTGAACCCCGTCAAAACTAACGAGACCCAACAACGAAAGGGAACCCAAGATCGTTCTATGGATAGATTCAAATGGGAGACCTCGACCCGTTGTTTATGACAAACAAGAACCTCGGTATAAGGAAGACACCATAAACGGTGGTGGAAACTCCGTTTGATTAGTCGAGATGAACGCCATGGGAATTCCCGATAAGTTCGAGTAGTTCTTCAAAGAACCAAAGAGAATAAACCTCACAAGTTTTATCAATAATAATCTGAAAAACGTTTACAGACTTAGATGACTATTTAACGGTTCCTTAAAACTTGACAGGCAAGAAAATATATTCTAAAATAACTCCTGATTGATACCTAACCATATTAGGAATAAAGTTTGACCTAAAAAGCATTAAATGCACCTAAAAACAAGGAAATAAATCACCTAAACCTAGAATAATATTTTTTACATAGACCCAAAATATTTCATGCCAATTCTTAGCCTTGACCGGATCCTTCTAGAACTTGAATCAAGGTGACGATTTTTTTTTGCTCACGTGGATCATGCTCAATGGGCCTCCACGAGTTTGCTTGAGCCCATGACTCTTGGATGAGTCCGTTGAGTACATCCTTGAACTTCTTTGCTCGTGCTCTTGTAACCGGCCCAATTGGTACTTGAATGAGATCCTTCGAAGCGGTGCCTTGATCTCCATCACCTGTGATACCTGGAGAAGACAAAAAGTATTAGGAATTTTCCTTTCATATGCAAGCAAGGCCTAGTTCACAAACATAAGTACACAAAATAGTTATTCCATTCCAAGGTCATATTCCATGCACCAAACTTGCGACACTAATGATAAAAAAGGAAATGACACAATTTAATTATTATTGTTATGAGAACATCCAACTTATATTAATGATAGTAACTTCCAGAAACATGCTAGAAATCCATTGTCTAAATTAAATTGAAAATAAGTTTCCTTTCACCCCTAGGGTTTCAAAAAATTGAACACAATACGTAACAAAGTTCCAAAAGAAGAATTAAAATGAATGGTTGCAATAGAATTCCCATATGTACATATTTCAGATGTGAAAATTTAAACCTGAATACAGAAAGTCTTTGCCGTTGTAGCTAAAGCCTTTGTTCACAAGAATTTCACTGTCACAGAGCAAGGAAGCATGGTAAAAAAAATTAAATATGGAAAAATGCATAATAATCAGATGTCATAGTAAAGATGCAGAAAGCACCTCATAGCTTCAACTGTGTCTGCATGACCGCTTGGTTCCCCAAAGGCACTGCCATAATGAAACCTACCACATGAAACTCCAGCTTTACCCCCAAGAAGCTCTATCATCTTCCCCATTGTCATTCGACTGATGGTAACAGAATATCAAAACATTAAGTTACATCTTGGGTGCTTGCACTGCTAGCAACTATAGATTATAACACAAAACATGGATGATTATGACATGGCACGAGGCCAATCAAGCATAAGGGCTAAATTTCACGTTCTATATGATTATTGCAGTTGTGTCCACATGTGCCAAGTTTGTAGAAAATTGGAGGGAAAATTAATTAGTGGCACATGCACATGTTAGATTTTAGAAAGTTTTTAGAAGCAAAAGCCATGTGCTTTATTAAATCTAGCTTGTAATTAGTATGTTACAATTGTACTCAAGCATGTGATAAATGTGAGTTAGTTATGGACGATGTCATCAACAATAACCAACTCCCAAGCTATAAATATCCATGTACATGCATTGTAAAGATAGATAGATTGATAGTGAATTTTAGAATCTCATATTTGAGTTTAGATTGAGGTCTGAGTTCCCTCTCTTTCTTTTCTTCCTCTCTCTCTCTCTCTCTCTCTCTCTCTCTCTTTAGAATCTTTCTGTACTGAAAATTCAGTATTAATCTTCTTGCCGCACTTGCTTGTTAAGTTTTCCACTATTCCAAACTTTTAACTTATTTACCTAGGAAACCCATGAGGATTCATAATCAAATCAAGGCAAATGCCACGTTCAGAAAATGGGAAGTCTTCCTGCTGGATAATGGTACCACAAACTCCTTTCTGCCCATGTCTGCTACTAAATTTGTCACCAACTTGAAGGGGCAAGAAATACAAGAAAGAAAGTCAACCTAAAATATAAGATTCGTATAGCATATAAACTGAGGCCAGATTAGAAATCTTTACCTCTGGCCTCCGAGTATGGCGAATTAAGAATTTGATCGATAAATTTTTATGCCTATCATTATAAAGAGACACTCGATCCACTACACAAGACTCCCCTTGGGGACCCTTAAATGTTTGTTTACTGCTCTTATATCCTCTGCATTTAAAAACAAGCATAAGCAATCTTGTTGTTAAAGGAATCTATCAAGAATTTTTGCCAGAAAGTGAAACTAACATATTTGGTAATTCTGATGGTGGTACTCTCGTCCCCCTTGTAACAGCAGGGGACTATTTATTTATATTCTGATGGTGGGCTAATAATTTCCCCTGGTGAAGCAATCCCATCATCATCCAGTATCTACACATGTTAGAACATATCCGAATTAAAGAATATACAGGAAACATTTGCAATTCAAAGAAACAAATAACCAGTAAACAAAAGGAAAATGATGAAGAATGGGATCCTTGGGATTGGCAGAGTCAATTTGGCTTCCATAAAAAATAAAAACTCATAATAATATCCAAATGTACTTTCAGCATTCTCAGAGTATGGGAAAAAAATTAACAGGGATATTTTGGTAACTTTCAATTGGGTAGTTTGCTTTCATTTTTTTTATATAGGTAATAAAAGTTTTATTGAAAAAAGTACATCGTGTTCACGATAGTGAACAAAATGTACTTGAAACAGTTACAAACAAATCAAGAAGAGGAAATTACATATTGTAGGAAATTAAAAATGGAAAATCATTTTGTAAAGCCCCAAATCCTAGACCACTCAAAAAAAGTCCTAACTAGCAAAGATTTCAAAAGATCAACATTGGGTAGTTTGCTTTCATATTTGGAACTTTTTTTGGTTATGCTTCAAGCTTTAGTTTGTTCTTGTATATGTATATGTTAGGTTCTAAAGACTTAGGATTTTATGTATTTAGAATTCTAATTTGTATTGTTGGCAAACCATGATCAAAACAATGTGTTTAGAAGTGTTTTAGTCTTGCTCAAAGTTGTGTATTTATGTAAAGTTGGAATCAAGCTAATGCAGGAAAGCATTATGCATTTCGGCCTGGCTCGATCGATCGAAGCTCGGGTAGAATGTTTTTTCTGCAGAATTTCCAACTCAGCCCTAGTTATTTTAAAATGTTTTTAGGGTTTCTAATTTGTCCTAAGTATAAAAGGCAAACCCTAGCCACGTTTTAGTGTTGCTCATATTGCGGTTTGTGTAAATCTCTTGTGAGATCTAGAGGAGCTTTACACAAACTTAGGGTTTTCAAGGAGAAGATTTATCTACACCTTAATGATCAACTCAATTGCTGCCATTGAAGCTTAAAGAAAACATAAGCGGGTGTGCTTGTATCTGGTGGTGAATCCAAGAAAGAAGGAGTCCGTGGATTTGGAGCTTGCACGTAGTCGTGTCAATAAGTTCTACTGGTTGGTAGCAATAAGAAGTTGAGCGTGGGGGCTTGTAAGTCTTATTGTATGAACTTCGATTCTTTCAAGATAGTGGATTCAAGTTTACCTTAAGGATAGTTAGGTCAAATCCTCCCCAGGTTTTTACCGGTTTGGTTTCCTAGGTGATCATATCTTGTGTTATTTATTTTTCCGCTGCTTTGCATGATATGATCTTTGTTATTGTGATAACCTAGATTTGTTAAATTGGACTAAATAACAATTTGGCTAATTACCTAAGTTAAATCAATTGTTTTAAGGGGTCTAAAAACTATCTAATGGTATCAGAGCGGGTTGCTCTTTTGTTGTTGATCTTTTGATCACTGAGCTGATCCTTGACCCCTGTTGTTATGGATTCTTGGAAATTCTTTTTGCTTATTCATCAACTTGCTTACTTTGTGTATTTGTCACTTGTTGAGTTTGTTAAATCTTTCCTTGGACGTCTTGGTCTTATCATATGTGATAATAATTTTTTATGTTATACTGCCTTAACAGCCTTAAAGGCACGTGATTCTTGTCTTTGGTATTTGGATAGTGGTTGTTCCAGGCATATGACAAGAAACAAAGGATTATTCAAGACCCTCTTTGAAGGAAAGATTGGGACAGTCACTTTTGGAGATGGAAGCAAATCTGTAATCAGAGGCATTGGAACCGTGGACATTCCAAGGTTACCAGTCTTTGAAGATGTTTGGTATGTTGATAGACTGAAGGCAAATTTACTTAGCATTAGTCAGATTTGCGACAATGGACTGAATGTTCTCTTCACTAAGTATGAATGTGAGATACTTAATGGAGGAGGTGACTGTATGTGTGTTGGTGTAAGGACAGCGGACAACTGTTATGGATTGACACCTAGCATAAATAACAAGTGTTTTAGTGCAAAGATTGATCAAGTTGATTTGTGGCATCAACAGTTGGGGCATGCAAGTCATAAGTAGTTAGAAAAGATTTCCAAATGTTATGCTATTGTTGGTTGACCTAAGTTTGAGAAGATAGATAAGTGCATATGTGGACCATGTCAGATAGGTAAACAGATAAAGTCTAAACATCCGTCTGTGGCTAGTGTTCAAACTTCAAGACCTATGTAGTTACTGCACATTGATCTTATGGGTCCTGCTCGAGTTCAGAGTTTTGGAGGAAAGAAGTATATTCTAGTGGTTGTGGATGACTTTACCAGATATACTTGGGTTGTGCTCTTAAAAGATAAAGCTGAGGCTCCTATGAAGATGATACATCTGTTAAGAAATTGCAGGTTGAAAAAGATACTGTGATAGCCAAGATCAGAAGTGACCATGGAAGAGAATTTGAGAATACCAAGCTGGCTACCTTCTGCAATGAACAAGGCACACATCAAGAGTTCTCTTCACCCAAGACACCACAACAAAATGGAATAGTTAAACGGAAAAATAAGGTCGTTCAGGAGATGGCACATGTCATGCAACACAATAAAAAATTGCCAAAATCTTTCTGGGGAGAAGCAGTTAACACTGCTTGTCATACACTCAACCGGGTGTATTTCAGACCTGATTCCAAGAAGACTCCTTATGAACTCTGGAGAGGAAATAAGCCGGTCGTTAAGTATTTCAGGATATTTGGTAGTGATTATTACATTCTACGTGATAGAGAGAACCTAGATAAATTTGATGCAAAGAGTGACAAGGGATATTTTCTAGAGTACTCCTCTACTAGTAGAACATATAGAGTGTATAATCTGAGAACCAAAACTGTCATGGAATTATCAAATGTTGTGATCAATGATGAAGTATGTTCAGAAGCACATTCAGAAAGTACTACTCTGGTTCAAGATAAGTCTATGGAGGTTAATGACTCACTTCTTGTTGATTATGTTGGGAAACATAGTGATAAGGAGCTAATGGTGTTGAATGATGCAATTTCTGTGCCATCAAGTCCTGAACCATCCACTCCGGTTCATGAGACTCAACAGGCTCAATATGAGTTTAGTCTTTCATTAGAACAGAAAGGTACATCCACATCTCTAGTTAAAGGTCCTTTCTCTAGAGTAAGGCTTAATCATCCCTCAAATATATTGGGAAGTCTGAATGATAACATGAGATTAAGGTCAAAAGCCTTAAGTGTAATTACACACTCATGCTATCTGTCCCAATTTGAACCAAAAAAGGTAGATGAGGCACTTCAAGATGTTGATTGGGTAAACTCTATGCATGAAGAACTTCATCAATTTTTTCGGAATGATGTGTGGGAATTAGTTCCTAGACCAAAGGGTGTAAATGTAATTGGAACTAAATGGATCTTTAAGAACAAGTCAGATGAACATGGCACTGTTATCAGAAATAAATCAAGACTTGTTGCTCAAGGCTACACACAAGTGGAAGGGATTGACTTTGATGAGACCTTTGCTTCGGTAGCAAGATTGGAATCCATTAGGATACTGTTGGCTAAAGCTAGTCATTTGAACTTCAAGCTATATCAAATGGATGTCAAAAGTGCTTTCTTGAATGGAATGCTGCAAGAAGAAGTATATGTTGAACAACCAAAAGGCTTTGTTGATCCTCACAGACTGGATGATGTGTATAAATTGAAGAGAGCTCTGTATGGTTTGAAACAAGCTCCACGGGTTTGGTATAATAGATTAATTGCATATCTCATTGAGCATGGCTTCAAAAGGGGATCTGTAGACACTACTCTCTTCATAAGAAAGAATAAGAACAGTTTTATTGTAGCTCAAATTTATGTTGATGATATTGTTTTTGGTGCTACTAATGACTCTCTTACTCATTCTTTTGCAGATGAAATGAAGGCTATGTTTGAAATGAGTATGGTTGGTGAACTAACTTATTTCTTAGGATTGCAGGTGAAGTAAACGGATTCAGGGATCTACATTAACCAAGCAAAATATGCAAAGAATCTAGTTAAGAGATTTGGACTGGACAATGCTGCACATGCCAGAACACCAATGGCCGCCAATGCAAAATTAACAAATGATCCATCAGGTGAGTCGGTTGATGTTACATTATACAGAAGTATGATTGGATGTCTTTTATATTTGACTGCTAGTTGGCCTGATATTGCATTTAGTGTTGGTGTTTATTATAGATTTCAATCTAATCCTAAAGTTTCACACTTAAATGCTGTCAAAAGAATAATTAAATATGCTGCTAGAACTAGTGATTATGGATTATTTTATAGTAAAGAGCCTAATCTGTCTCTTACTGGTTTCTCTGATTCTGATTGGGCTAGTAATGCTGATGATAGAAAAAGCACCACTGGTAGGTATTTTTATATTGGGGCTAATTTTGTTGCTTGGATGAGTAAAAAGCAAAATTTTGTGTCCTTGTCTACTGCCGAGGTAGAATATATTGTTGCTGGAAGTTGTTGCTCACGGATTGCCAAAGGGGGAGTTTGTTAGGTTCTAAAGACTTAGGATTTTATGTATTTAGAACTCTAATTTGTATTGTTGGCAAACCATGATCAAAACAATGTGTTTAGAAGTGTTTTAGTCTTGCTCAAAGTTGTGCATTTATGTAAAGTTGGAATCGAGCTAATGCAGGAAAGCATTATGCATTTCGGCCTAGCTCGATCAATCGAAGCTCGGGCAGAATGTTTTTTCTGCAGAATTTCCAACTCAACCCTAGTTGTTTTAAAACGTTTTTAAGGTTTCTAATTTTTCCTAAGTATAAAAGGCAAACCCTAGTCACGTTTTAGTGTTGCTCATATTGCGGTTTGTATAAATCTCTTGTGAGATCTAGAGGAGCTTTCCTTTACACAAACTTAAGGTTTTCAAGGAGAAGATTTATCTACACCTTGATGATCAACTCAGTTGCTGCCATTGAAGTTTAAAGAAAACACAAGCGGGTGTGCTTGTATCTGGTGGTGAATCCAAGAAAGAAGGAGTCCGTGGATTCGGAGCTTGCACGTGGTCGTGTCAGTAAGTTCTACTAGTTGGTAGCAATAAGAAGTCGAGCGTGGGTGCTTGTAAGTCTTCTTATATGAACTTCGATTCTTTCAAGATAGTGTATTCAAGTTTACCTTGAGGATAGCTAGGTCAAATCATCCCCAGGTTTTTACCGGTTTGGTTTCCTGGGTGATCATATCTTGTATTATTTATTTTTCCGCTGCTTTGCATGATATGATCTTTGTTATTGTGATAACCTAGATTTGTTAAATTGGACTAAGTAACAACTTGGCTAATTACCTAGGTTAAATCAATTGTTTTAAGGGGTTTAAAAACTATCAGTATAGTTTGAGTCTCCCTTTGTTATTAGAATCGTTTCCTTTTCAAATAAAGTTTGTGTTTGGTTGAAGCAATTGATATTTGCAAACAAAATTTCAATTAAAACCCAAACGAATGCTAATTTACTTTTTGAACATTATGTCCAGAGACCAAGAAATCCCATTCATTAAAACCCATAAAAATATACATTGGTCCTAACTGATAGGTGAAACCCAACCATGGCCATTATAACCATTCAAATCACATATGTCCATAACAATGCAATCCACACTTGCCCAATATTATTAATTTATTATTATTAGTTTTTTTTATAAGTAAGTTTTGGCCCCGGGGGAAGGGGAATCAATAATAATAATAATAATAGTATCCATTTGCTCATCACTAGAAGTTTTTAGTGCTCATCAATCTTCATGGCATACAAGCTTCATGGTCAACATGTCAATTGTGTTTGCTCATCCCTAGCATCCATTTCCACATCATGCTGAATGATGGATTGTGACCTCATGAAGCTCCCAGTGGAGACACCTTTGTTGATGTTTGAGCAAGGCCAATTGCTGATGGAAGTTTGGCAGCAGTACTAATTAAGGATCAATTACTAGAGGATTTAGGTTCCAGATGTGCTGGCAACCTCAAGATTATGATGCACTGCATGTTCTTGTCACATGTACATCTTGCTGCTGCCACATGAAATCAGATCCTCTATTCAAGGAGGATCAAGCAGAATGGATCTTATGGTTGCAGAACGGACGGCTAATGGAGTTTGTGATGCTTTGGATTGAAATGGGAGTTGAGTTAAAAATTGGTGAAAATGAGAGCTATTTGGGAAAGCTAAGTTGCTTAAAGAAAAGAAAGAATAAACTATCTCCTCAAGAGACCCACTCTTGGAATACTACCTCATAGGTAAGGGGATTTTTGGATTCAATTCCAACTGCTGCATGTCAAGAATTTTGGACTTGAATGCTAATATGAGAACAACTAAATTATCGAAATCTTTAGTGGTTTTGCTTTATATTTAATGATGAGACTCCATTAAAATTCTTCTAGGTGAGAATCCTTGAGGCACTTGGTGAGAGTTGTATTTTTCCTAGACACTATGCTCTGATACCAATTATTGCCATTGCAAGGTGTTGGTTTTTAGACCCCTTAAAACAATTGATTAAACCTAGGTAATTAGCCAAGTTGTTACTTAGTCTAATTAAACAAGTCTAGGTTATCACAATATAAAAGATCAAATCATACAAAGCAGCGGAAAATAAATAACACAACGATATGATAACCCAGGAAAACCAAACCGATAAAAAACCTGGGAATGATTTAACCTAGCTATCCTCAAGGTAAAAAGCAAATTCACTAGAAAGAATCGAAATTCATACAATAAGACTTACAAGCCCCCACGCTCGACTTCTTATTGCTACCCACCAGTAGAACTTACTGACACGACCACATGCAAACTCCGAATCCACGGATTCCTTCTTTCTTGGATTCTCCACCAGCTACAAGCACACCCGCTTGTGTTTTCTTTAAGCTTCAATGGCAGCAACTGAATTGATCATCAAGGTGTAGGTAAATCTTCTCCTTGAAAACCCTAAGTTTGTGTAAAGGAAAGCTCCTCTAGATCTCACAAGAGATTTAGACAAACCGCAAATATGAGCAACATTAAAACGTGGCTAGGGTTTGCCTTTTATACTTAGGACAAATAAGAAACCCTAAAAACGTTTTAAAACACTTAGGGCTGAGTTGGACGAATCTGCAGAAAAACATTCTGCTCGAGCTTCGATCGATCGAGCCTATCTTTCGATCGATCGAGCCAGGCCGAAAGGCACAATCCTTTCTTGCTTTAACTCGATTCCAACTTTACATAGACGCACAACTTTGAGCTAGACTTAAACACTTCTAAACACATTGTTTTGATCATGGTTTGGCAACAATACAAATTAGAGTTCTAAATACATAAAATCCTAAGACTTTAGAACCTAATAAACTCCCCATTTGGCAATCCGTGACAAAACACAACTAGAAGCTCAAAGTTTACAAAATAAAAAGCCATTTACAAAATAATGCTCATAAAACAAATTCAATTCTAACTACTATCCATCAGTTGTAAGTGTAGACAGCAGCTTAATTGAATCAACCTGTATATTTCCTGAAATGCTAAACAAAATGCATAACCGCATGTGTGGAAACAATACAAGTAAACAAAATATGAAACAGAATATAAAAAACAAAAGTAAATTCTAACTCTCCCCCTAAGTTAGATACATCAAAAAGATTTTATATTCTCCCCCTTTGAAAAACAATTTTATCTCCTCCTAAACAAAACAAACAGGTCATCTATGTCTCCCCCTTTTTGTCACGTATTGACAAAGACTACCTAATCAGAAGGCAGACAGAAAACATACGCAACAGAGTAAGAGAAAATAGAGACAACTCCCCCTATGAAGAGCAACAACTCCCCCTAAGAACCACAAAGGTTAAAAACAAGCTTCTCCCCCTATAAAAACTAGCATTTAACCCGCGCAATGCGCGGGAACATTTTACATAGTTAAAATTCAATCAACTTCACATAAAAATATAATAAAATACATTAAAATTCATTTGGGTAATGTTGCACATCCATTTATTTGTCCTCTTGTAATCAATTGATTATGCTTTTTTTGGATTACCATCATTTTGAAAATTTACAACAAGTTAATTTTTATAATGATTTGATGCATAATAAACTATTTTAAATTGTATGTGCAAATATTTATGATAGATATGAAGGAGTTTTTTTTTTTTTTAAAAAAAGAACATTATGAAATTTTCATTAAAGAAAAATTAGCTGTAATCGATTGAAAGTATAGATTGAAGGTGTGGAGGAACATTGTCCATCTACACCAAGAAACCTCTAACATGTCTAGCATGTTTAGCTAGGTTGTGACCGATAGAATTACCAAGCCTACGAATATGAGAGAAAGAAATATAGTAGCTAGAATCTATGATGGCTTTAGCCGAGACAAGAATATTACCAAAAGGGGAGAAAGAAACATCCTCGTAATGAGGCTGTTGATCACACAGATTATAGATCAATGTAACAACTTTAAAATCATAACATCAAAAATTGAATAAATATTCACTACATTAGAAATATTGTTAAAAAAAACCATTTACAATTTATTGAGGCTATGGTGGAGAAGTTGGAGCAATGTCTTTCATTCCTCATTTTAATTGTTTTTCAACAGCATTTTTCATTAACCTATTTTCAAAATACAACACATAACCATCAACTCATTAAAACAAACAAAACCTTACATGTAGAAAGAAAATCTATTGAGAAATAGTTGAATCACATTTATTTTTTGTTTTTGTTTTTGTTTTTTTTCATTTTTTGTATAATTATCAATTATTATAATATTATTAATATATTGATTAAGATTAAAAAAAATAGTGTTTAAACTTTAAAAATAATAAAATATTGATTATGTAGTGATCTAATGGAATGAGATTGGATATATTCACTACTCTATAAAATTAGATTGCTTGGTTTTCTAGAAATAACATATGGTAGATTTATGAGATATTGGGAGAATTCAAACAAAATCACCTCAATGTACAACATAATAATTCCAAACATTCCAAAAGAAAACTCCAGCATTCAATCTTTACAAAAGTACATCACATTCACATCATTCACTAAAGAGAATGAGAGACATAAGGACTTCATGAAATAAGAATGAATGTTAAAGAAAAATATATATGCCGAAAGTACCCTAAACAAAAGGCGAGATTCTGGATTCCATCTTATTTTTGTTGTTGAGTTTGAGCTGTTTGTCTAAAAAAGCTTTCCTCCTTGTATGCTTGCTCATTCAGCCACATGCATAACACCCATTTGAAATCCTTCTTCTTCTAAGAGAGAGATTTATAGTTACATATCTTTTAAGTAAATCAAACCCAAAAATAACTCTGCTATAAGCATGTTACTGCTATAAAATGTTGAGATACCAATGTTATTGCTATATTCACCTAGTGTGAGTAGCAACTCTTACTCCATCTACAGCTTTGGTGTTATTATTCCTAATTGACCAATCATCTGTTAAATCTAACACTTGTCTAACGTAAATCATGCATGTCAATTTTTGAATAAATTACCAATATGTTGCTATCCTTAAGTAATAAATCATCAGTCCCTGGCTAGGATAAATAGAGGTACTCAACTTAAATAACTAAGAATCATTATAATTAGGCATTGAAGATTGGTATAAAAGTCAAGCATCCATACAAACGGCACTATCTAAAAGCATAAAAAATTCATAGAATTTAAGCAATAATAGATCTTGATGATACTTAAATCAACTAAAATGTATATTAGAAATTGATTAACTTCTAAGCAATAATGATCATTATGGTCATTTTTAGATAACTCATAATGATTATTACCTAATCTACCTAACCAATTGTATTATACATATATGCATTAGAAACAACTTTTCAATTATCAATGAAATTTTCCCAAAAAATCCATCCAAGATGACCATTAACACCATTTCAATAGATTTATTCTTCATAACTTAAATAAGTATTACTTTTTGAGAGGATGCAAGGAGAACTATTCTGATGTTTTTGACAATGATGACATCTCTTTGAGAGTGTGTGCGTGCATACATTTTTTGTAATGCTTATATAATGATAAACTGTAGGTTCTAAATGAGACACTCAATGAGACTCCAAGTTGGTGTGAAGAATCAAATTGCAATTGTGCCTCTGGTAGTTATTCTCTAATCATGAATGGATGCCTTTTGTGATTTAAGTTGTGAATTACATAATAGGATTGTGAGTTTGCTAATCTTGCAGATAACCTATCACAAAACTTAATGACATTGACTTGCTAAACAAAATTACTAAAAACCATACTACTGTAATTTTCTTTTGGAATTCAAGTAATAACTTTGGAATATTTTTTATGATACGTTACAACATAGAAGGCATCGAATGAGGTAAATAACATAATGAAATAGATAAGTAGTACCTAAAAGAAGCACTAAAGGTGAACATATTACTTTATAGCACAACCAAAAGTCTGAAATAAACATAGAATATCATGCCCACCATCAAATTGTAGTACTGTCAAACTATAGTAAGACCAAGTATCAACATTTTCTAAAGACATATAACCTGATATTGTGGCTTCTTCAGTGTGTGAGCTCTCAATTTATAAGCTTTTGCCACCCATCATTCTCTTCCAAAATAGACCTTAAAAGCATGAGAGGATTAAGAAAAATGTCTGAAGTAACTTGGTATATTACACTATAATTTAGGTAAATCATAAACTTTCATCATTCGCAAATTGAAAAGAAATCATCTCAATTGAGCTCCTTGAATTACTGAATTTTCTCATATGATTGCATATCAGATTCTCTACTTGTCACCTCAACTTGCTAAAATTTTATGGTATTTAAATATCATAAGTAATCCAAAATTCATAGATTAGCAAAGTAAGCTAACAAAATGTAATCTAAAAAAAAAAAAAAAAAAGAGCCTTCAGAACTGATTGCAATTCCTTAAACAATTGTTTCATTTTTTTTTTTCTTACTACCAAACAGATTCTCAATTAATTTTCAAGAATGGAATGCAATATATGTGTGAATGTAATCATCATCATCATCATTGATATAAAGTGATACAGCCATCCATTTACACCAATGAGCTCAATGCCTCAATCTCAATTGACATTTTCTTCCCTTATAAGTTATAGCCTTATAGGTGGAGGGATGCGTAACTTACCATTAAAACTAAACAGTGGTCCATTTTTTTTCTCTAAAATGAGGTGCTAAATCTCTTAAGCTTATCCTCATAATGTGAGTCATCCACAATTTTTTTCTTTTCATTAAAAAAAAAAAAAAAAAAAAAAAAAAAAAAAAAAAAAAATTTCCCTTAACTTTATGACCAAATACACAAAACTTAGGCTAAGAGTATCAAACATAAAATTCATACCCAATGCATAAGTCACTTTTGCTGGGTTTAGCAGATGTGATTGCAGCAACATATCACTTGGGCGAAAGGCACTTGCCATATCACCCCTCTTTAAGGTGTTGACCTATATATATATATATATATATATATATATATATAATAGCTCAGATAATTAAAATTGATAGTCCTTAAATTTTTTATAAGGATTTTGGGACTCCAAAAGACTATCACCCTCAGAACCCATGATTATTTCCTAAAATTCTTTCCAGCCATATTCAAATTGAAACCATTACACCAATCTGAGGCATATGCTCCAAACCATATAATAACATTACTTCAATCTTTAACATTTTCTATATTTGTAATCAATTTCAATAAAAATTAAATCGATGGAAAAAAAAAATCATAATCTCTGACATTGTGAAATTAAAGCCAAAAAAAAAAAAAACAAAAGAAAAAAAAACCTTGCAGAACCATGTGGGATTCGACCTTGGCTTGCATCTCATGCAGTGCAGCCACTTCTTCCTCCATTTCCTTCAACCGTTTCTTCATGTCATCCACATCCACTCCCTCCTGCTTTAACCATTTTTATTTTCACAATTAGCCAAAAGTAAACTGAAAGTGTACAATTTTGTAACCAAAGGCCTATTATTAACACTCAATACTTTCCCATCAGATCCGAAGCAAAAATTACAGCAGCCAATTCCAAATCATGAGTTGGGTAATTTTTGTTCAAAATTCTTTAATTGTCTAGAGGCATAAGCAACCTAGCCAGTCATGTTTTTACATCCCACAAAAAATTACATTGAGAAAAGAAGGCCAACAAATACAGCTCACCTTGATTAAATCAATAACATAACATCACATTCCTTACTTATCTTCTTCCTTATCAATTTGCATGTATTATGACTTCTAGAATAAAAAATATAAATAAATAAATAAAAAATCACTTAGGAATTTTATCAAACATCTAGTGTATGTGTAAGAGAAACAACAACACTTGGTTTCATGGAGGCTGGTGTTGCATATATTACAACCATTACTACCAACACAAACCTAAACAACCACATGAACAAAATTTTGATGGTTAACAACAATAATAGACCAATCTAAAATATTGTCTCAGTACCAATACGCCAATACCAATATTAGTGAAATAAGATAGATAAACCATTTTTATTCTCTGGAATCATTTTTATGAAAACGTACGCCAGTTTGGTTTGGAATGGGTGTCCCAAAATACTATCTTTTTGTTTGATTGGGTAATTTTGATCAGATTGCATTAGTTAAAAAAAACAAAAAGCTTGATGTTAAGGGGTATGAATAAATCGAATAAAAGAAAAGGAAAACGCATTACTGCTCCATTGGCATTGTTGATGTTTTCTGTGTTAACCATGTCAAGCTCCTCATACTCCTCCATCTCTACCTCCCTCTCTCTCTCAAAAATATTAAAAAAAAAAAAAAAATAGAGATACCTTAAAAGGGGCGACAACACAGAGAATACTCGCAAGGTTATTCTTTAATCTTATACAAATCAGAACCTAATGTAGCCCAAATACCTAAATATAAATCAATCCAACCAAATTACCCAAAACTATGTCATATTTCATTCACATATCTAAGAAATAAGGGAAAAAAAAAAAAAAAAAAAAAACTTTACCGGTGGTAGTTCCGATGACCTGATGGTAACGGTGCACCTTACGGATTACATCTTTGTGTCCTTGCGGTTCCGATGGGCTGAGTATGGCGAGGAAACGGTTGGAGGCGGGAAAACTGATGGTGCTCGCAAGCCTTGGTGCGGCTTACGAACTTTGCCTCTCCCTCTCCACATTTGAATCTCAAGGCTTTTCATATTTTAAGTTTTTAACCGGTTGGTTTTTCGGTCTCTGTGCTCTTCCTCTTTCTCCGTACAGCAAGTCTTTTTTTTTTTTTTTTTGAGAAGAGCAAGCAAGTTTGCCGTTCCGGTGGTCTAAGTCTGGCGGTAGAAAAGTGACAGGGCAGAGAACGAACAAAGCAGTGAAAAAGGGAAGGGAAATTGGTAAGAGAAGTTAGAATGAACATCTAAAACAATGGAGGGAGGGGTTCTGTATTTGTATGCGTGCGTTTGGCCAAATGACTGCACCGCTTGATGTTTTTAAGTCTTCGCACTGCTTGAATGGTGTTTATAAGTTTTTGAGGTTTTTTTTGCGCTTTCCCTTTCTAGGAGCGTCGCAGAATTTTAGATGGCCATTTTTCCAGGAACTCTGCCTCTTTCTCTGTTTCTTTCTCCATGTCGCATTTCATCGCCTACCCCTTTTTCTGCTTCTTTCTCTGTGTCCTCATCGCCTCTCTATTTCTGTTTCCGTGTACACTTAATTTTAACCGGTTATTTTTTGTTATTTATAATGAGATAGTTTTAAATGGTGGTGTAACATTCCCAAATAACATAATTTATCATTTTTTAATTTATACGTGTCAGCATTTTAAGAGGTCATTTTTCCTAACGTGGCAGCATCTTCTTAAAGGCTTCTGCTTTTATATATAGTACTAGTATGTAGCCTCGTGCTACCGCACGGGAATGGATATATTATTAATCATGAGTTTATTCATGTTTAAAAGGCTCAGTTAAGTTTAAATTCATATTATTAACCAGAAAATTTCATTAACAAAACTTAGCAGTATATATATTTTACACAGAAAGATGAACCTTGGTGACAATGTTTATCCAAAAGATCCATTCACGCTTTTGAATCTTCAATCTCTATTGGTGATTGAAATTTTCACAACTTAAAAAATTTTAAAATTAAAAAAAAAAAAAAAACCCTCAGAGTTGTACTCATTTTGTAGTTTTACGATGGTCATTTTGTAACATGATGGGCATTTTGTGAAGAAAAAACCTCTGAAGTTCCATGGCTGATAAAAGAAATTCTCTCCAATCTCTTTTTATAGAGAGAGGGGTTTGTGCATGTTTTTATACATCCTTCATAGTTGTATTATCACGAAGCAGGTCCAATGGATTTAGATTGGTACTACCGATTCCCAAAGTATGAGTGTTTAATGTGTTATTAATTTCATCTCATTGGCTTCTGCACATGACAGCAAAATTAAAAATAATTAGATTGTACACGTGTATAGTAAAATTGGACTCCAATTTCAGATTCTAATTGAACAATTGGAATGATAATATATGATAGTAATAACAATAGGAAAATTCAAATAAAATTTCGAATTAAATTGTAACAATTTGAATAAAAAATTCCAATAGAAAGACAAGGTGGAGTGATCCACTCCAAGAAGGCGACCAAACTTGCGTAAATATAGAATAATAAATCTCTCTCCGGAAAATTTACATAGTTCATAACCTTTACCTTTATTGAACATTTTAAAAACATAGTGACTCAAATCTGCCATCTAGACATCTACAGTCGGGTCCTCTCCAATTCGCGTGAGATTCCATTGATCACTAAGTTCCTTTGCAGCCTGCAAAAAGTATCATCCATCGGTCCACAGCAGTGCTTTCTTCATTGTTATAGGTGCCAAACCTGAACAAAAAGCCAAATATAAGGATAGTGAATTTTAGGCATAATGTGCATCTAATCACATATTAGCAATTTATAACAAATGTAAAGATGCAAACTTTGTAAGTGAATAGTAAACAAAACTCAATGTCAGAACTAAGAAGAAAGCACCTTAATCCGAAACTTAGTGCAAATGTAAAGATGCAAACTTTGTAAGCAATTTCTAAAAAAGATGCAAACTCTGGCTTTGCTATCTTTTTGGAAATTATGCAATGTACCTAAACCAAGTTCTTATCACCGATACTAATCTTTTTGGTTTTCACGTTTGACTACAAAATCAAGAAAAAACTTAATTAGCACAGTAACTCACTTGACCCGATACATAGAAGTGGTTTTAATGAGAATGAGCCCACATACATTTAACCACATGATGCAAAATTCAATTTCAATTTCAGATTCTAGACACATGGCACAAAATTATAGTTCTAATTTGGAATTCAATTTCACACTCTCTCTGCTTCACCTATTATTTTATATATAGATTAGATTAGATAGGAAAAACACAACAAGTTTTAGGAAAAACAGTTTTGGGGAAAAATAAAGGGGGTGAGGATAAATAAAAAAACACAAACCAAGTTTTAAAAAAAAACTAAGTTGAGGATACATGTGAAGAAAAAATATTCTCTCTTTCAATAAAATGCAAACATGGCACTATGTGACCCATAAACAGTTGCATGAGTAGAGAAAATATTTGCATATTGATTATCCATCATAACTCTTAAGAAAATAATTTTCTACAATGTACACATAAAAATAGCATATACTAGAAAATACGTAACTCAAAAATTAATCAATCAATTTTTAAATCAAGTTGAGTACCCAATGTAGCAAAGTGTATGCATGTTATGTGTGAAAACAATGAGAGGTATGACTGCAAAATTGCAAGATGGATACAAAAACAATGCAATGCATGTGAATCCTAAACATAAATGATGTATGGAAAAATCAATTTTTTGAAAAAACAGAGCAAATGCAGAAACTCCTCAAAGCACAATATTTCATGAATGAAATGCATGAGTATGAGATTAAAAGGTTTTTTAAAAAAAAAAAAAAAACTTGAATTCAACCCAAATCTTCCAAAAACAAGTTTTTCAATCAATTTGTCTTCAAAAACTCAAACATTAAGTACATTTTGTATCAAAATCAAGGAACTTTAATCTTGGATGGCCACAACAAGATCACACACAATATAATGTACCAAGTTTAGCAAAGAGTAACTTGTGTAGTGTGTGCAACTAGCAAAAGCTTGAGATACATGTGAGGTGATATGTAAATAAAAATCAATCACAATGTCTTCAAAATTCATCACATAGAATTTAAAAGAGACTATCACCTAAAGAGTTACTATCACCTAAAGAGTTACATCATATAACTCCCACATCTCCTAGATCATAAGCTTGCAATCATGTAAATTTCTTGAAATTATGCCTCATAATATACATACCAATTTTAAGTCATATGAGTTTGGCATCAAGCCTAATAGTACACACCAATTTTGAGTATTAAGCAATTTAAACCGAGGCTTCACCTTATGTTCTTTTTGTGCATGTGCTACACTTTCTCGAACCCAAAATCTTATGATATGCACTAAGGTGTTCATGATTGGCTAGTGAACAGTGGTGAGATGGTTATTTATGCCTTTCTCTAAAAGTTCAAGTCCAACATTCAAAAACATATGACTTCAAGATTAAGACAGAGTGATCAAAACCATAAACATCTTTCCCACACAACATGCACTACAAAGTTTCAACTAGTAAAGTGCAATACGTAAGCTCATCAAAGCTAAATAAGGTACATAAAATTGTTATGTAAAGATAATATGGCCAATCGTTGATTATAAATTCAAGATGTGAAATACAAAACACAAAAGTATTTTTGGTTTAAAAAAATTTATGACAAAAAACAAAAAGCACACATTATGCTAAATGAACAATGCAAATGCAATGCATAACAGTGCTTAACTAAGCTATAGAGGGTACATAAATAAGAAATATCAATTTCTTAATTAACCCATGAGTACATGTACAAACTAGTACATACTCATACAAAATCAAAAATAGCTTAGCACTTATATAACACATACTATTCAAGTTTCTCCACAATGTCAAGCATGTTCTAAATCAAGAGAGAGATATCATAACTCATGTAATCCTCAAGAAAAATAAAACTAGATACAAACTAAAATATTTTTGTCTTTTTGAAAATTTTCAATGTTTTTGGATTTTTTTTTATTAAATAAAAAAATTCTAAAAGAAACAAAACAACCAAAAACAAAAACAAGACATGTCCATAAACAATTGAAAGAATTAAATCAAGGACAAGTCAGCAACACTCACCTTAGAGAATTTTTTCTCACCCATATAGCACGAGTCTTCGGCTTTGTAAGTGAAAATCCATGAGAAGCAGAGTGTATTTGAGGGATTACACCAATCTTCTGAGAAATACTAAAATCCTGCAAATTCCTTTCACAAGCCAAGAAGCTTAAATTTTTCAAAATAATATGAAACAATTTATATGGACTTATGGCAGCAGAAATATCATCACAAATCCTAGATTGAAACATAGAATGCTTAAATTTCAGTTTATGACAATTAGGACGAATGTGACCGGAGACACCACAAAAGTGACAAACAGGAACAAATTTAGGAACATCAGTATTCCTAACAACAAGTCTAGTCTCAAATTTTGGTTTTTGCCTTAACAAAGAACAATTTGGTCTAATATGACCAACAACACCACAAAGGTGATAGGTAGGCACAAAAACAAATTTATTATGCTCTTTAACAGTAGGTTTAGACTTAGGTTTAGAAACTTCAATGTCTACATCAGAACTTTACCTTTGCCTAACATAGCAAAATAAGCCTTTTCTTTATTATTCCTCTTAAAAGGAGGGATATAAACTTTTTCAGTTTTAGGCTTAAGAGAAACAGAAACACCTCTGTTATCAACAACAGGCTTGGTACTAGTCAAATTTTCAATTTTAGCTTTAGATTCAACTAACTCTTGTTCCAAGCTTTTCATCTTCTCATCTTGAGAGGAAATTTGATTTCTCAAAAATTCATTCTTTTTATTAGATTCATCGAATCGAACAATCAATTCCTCTTTTTCAAGATTAGCCAATTTTAACTCTTCCTTAAATTTCTTAACAATTTTCATAGATTTCAATAATTCCTTACGAAGAGTTTCATAGGCATCAATAAAATCAACAGAAGCATGAGCAGAAATATGAGCAAAAACATGATAAGAAAGATACTTCAAATTATCCATGATAACAGGGGTCAAGGATCAGCTCTTAGATCAAAAGATCTAAAACAAAAGAGCAACCCGCTCTGATACCACTTGTTGGTTTTTAGACCCCTTAAAACAATTGATTAAACCTAGGTAATTAGCCAAGTTGTTACTTAGTCCAATTAAACAAGTCTAGGTTATCACAATATAAAAGATCAAATCATGCAAAGCAGCGGAAAATAAATAACACAACGATATGATAATCCAGGAAAACCAAACCGGTAAAAAACCTGGGGAGGATTTAACCTAGCTATCCTCAAGGTAAAAAGCAAATCCACTAGAAAAAATCGAAGTTCATACAATAAGACTTACAAGCCCCCATGCTCGACTTCTTATTGCTACCCACCAGTAGAACTTACTGACACGACCACGTGCAAACTCCAAATCCACGGACTCTTTCTTTCTTGGATTCTCCACCAGCTATAAGCACACCCGCTTGTGTTTTCTTTAAGCTTCAATGGCAGCAACTGAATTGATCATCAAGGTGTAGATAAATCTTCTCCTTGAAAACCCTAAGTTTGTGTAAAAGAAAGCTCTTCTAGGTCTCACAAGAGATTTACACAAACCTCAAATATGAGCAACACTAAAACGTGGCTAGGGTTTGCCTTTTATATTTAGGACAAATAAGAAACCCTAAAAATGTTTTAAAACACTTAGGGCTGAGTTGGACGAATCTACAGAAAAACATTTTACCCGAGTTTCGATCGATCGAGCCAGGCCGAAAGGCACAATCCTTTCCTGCTTTAACTCGATTCCAACTTTACATAGACGCACAACTTTGAGCTAGACTTAAACACTTCTAAACACATTATTTTGATCATGGTTTGCCAACAATACAAATTAGAGTTCTAAATACATAAAATCCTAAGACTTTAGAACCTAACACAAGGCTCGCAGAAAGGTATTAGTAAGAATAAGTAATCAAAACATCCGAACGAAAAGAAAGGTTCAGCATTGTTCAACCAACTCCTTGCCTACATCTATAGAAAACACCAATTTAAATCCATTATGAACGATATGGATTATATAACTGCACTCAATGAAAACCTCATAAACAACACTAGTTGTCTCTCACAACCAAAACTGATAACCTTCCCAAACACTTGTTGTCTCTAAATGAACGATATGGATCACTTGATGCTGCATTGTTCTGTTGCAAGGGAGATGTGGGATATGGTTTTTGCTCTTTTTGGGGTCCAAAGGTGATGCTTGGCAAGGTTGTTGACTTACCACCTTGTTGGCAGTGCATCTAAAGGGGAAGAAATGCAAGAAACTTTGAAGGATGTGGGGGAAAAATTCCACATCTGAATTGCACTTCCTAAGAACTTTGTTCAAATGGCTTAGCTGTCATGTTCATCTAGTATACTTCCTGTGTACTAGATGAATTCTAATTGTTTTTCTAATAAAACTCATTACTTATCAAGAAATTGTGCAATCATTAAAAAATGAAACCACTATAGGTTGTTGACTTACCACCAGTCCTCGATCACAATTTTTTTTTAATATAAAATTTTTCCGTTTCTTATTATATATGTGCTTGGAAGATGAGAAAATATGAAAAAGTAGTAAAAAGTATGTGTACCATAGAATTTAAAAGAATGTTACCAAACACTAAAAAATATATTTTGGATAATTTTTCAAGAATGCAACCAAAAACTTGAATATTTTCCATCGAACTAAACAGTAAACACAACCTAAATAAATTGTTTTTATTTTGCACATTGTATTCTTCTTTCACGTGTTTTTCTAGAAATTTACCAGAAATTTTAGGACGGTAGAAGTTTATGGGCTAGTTCTAGACTTTATACTGAATGTGGAATTTAAGCTTTATATAGCCCATTTAGTTTGCTTTTTGGACACTAAAGAAGGGCAATATACTTAATTGTGTCTCAAGGTTTTGGACATAACATGCTAATTGTACATTACGGTTTAAAAGGTGATTTAAAGACTAATTCGAATCGTGTCTATCTCAAGCTCAGAAAAATCATTTATTGTCTTAACTTAATGGTAAGAAGAATAATCACTATAGAGAATATGCCAGTAGTTACAAATCATATTAAAATTAAAATTAAAAGAAAAGAAAAGCCTTGGTTAACTAGTGGTGTAACCAATCAAATATCAGTTCTTGCACTATTCTTTGTCGAATCACATTTACTTGATATTTTTGGTTGCGGCTCAATGATCCATCTTGCCGTAATAATAGGCATGGAGCCCATTCAGTCTTTTTTATTTTCGGCTTTTAGGCCCTTAAAATCCATGAGTAACTGACTTGGGGTCCTATTTGTGCTGTATTTTCTGTGGGCTTTTAAAATATAAATAGCTGCCGCGTAGCATAAGTATTGGGCCTCAGCCATCACTATTGAGCCTGTATGTATGATTACACTGATGAAAAAATTGAGTCTCAACAAAGTAGGTCCTTTTATCCTTATGAAAATATTAGGATGCAGGGTTTAATATTACGAGATTGTATGAAAAATTCTTCTTTGAACTTTTTTCGTTGGGAACTTGGGATTTTATTTTTGTCTAACAATATGGCCTGTTGGGCTGCCATTTGTAATTTTTTTTTTAAGAAAAAAAAAAACAAAAATTATAATTAGAATCAGGCTGGATCAAAATTCCCGATTGGAATCTATGACTATATCATATCTTTCTTTCTCTCTCTCTCTTGAACAATCTAATGACAAAAGGGTCAAGCTTATAAAAATAATGTAGAACCTGCTGACATAGTGGATGAGGAAGAAGGAAATGAGAAGCCAAGACTTACAACAATAGCACTAACAAAAACTTACAAAAGGGCCTAACTTTTGTAAGTACTAGCAACACTTATAAATCGAAGACTTACTCACTAACTAACCAATATGGTATTTTAAACTCCTTATCTTTTTTTTTTTAATAAATAATATAGACAGAGGACACAGGAAATGGGCAATGAGGGAATGAAAAGACAAGACTTACAACATTATTACTTACAAAATGGTCTAACCTTAAACGTCTTAGTTATAAACATAAACAAAGTACCAATTAATTTTAATTGTCTTTTAAGTCTATATATAATGAAATTACCCACAAAAAAAAAAAAAAAAAAAAAAAAAAAAAAAAAACCCTAATCAGATACTTGTATCGGCCATGAGAACAACTTCCATTTTAAGTTTTTAATCAACGTTGGATGTATTTTTTTTTTTTTTTTTTACCAAAAGTTGGGTGTTAAAGATACATGAGGGCTATTCCTAATTAAAATTGCACCTTAGCTGTAAGTGAAATTGACATTTCAAAGGCCATGAAAATACAACTACCACTATAATTAAATTCAAGTCGAAGTAGAAAATGATAAAACTCCAACTACTTTCCCATTTTTTAAAACTAATAAAATAGTATTTTTCTAATGTTATAGAGATTTTTTTTTTTTTTTTTTTTTTTTGAGAAAAAATGTTATTGAGATGTTACATCTCGTTATAAAGATTTTTTATTTTTATCTTTTCGGAGTATTCGACAGCCAAAACTAAACTCATAAGAAGGGTTGATTGAATGTCACTGGACTATAAAACAACCGCCATCACTTCACGGTAAAAATTGAACTTTTCACTAGTCTAAAAGAATGTATTCTTTTTAATAAAGTCTTAAAAAAATGTAAATCCTGATATAATTCACTTAGAACCACATTTTACCTTATAAAAAGGATTACTAAATGATAAGACTGTAATAATCTACTTTAAAAGAAAGGCACCGTTACACCTACAATGATCATTTACATTTAAATTCAATTGTGATGAAGCAAATTAGCTAGATAGCCCTTCTAAAAAAAGAAGAAGAAGAAGCTAGATAGCCATGACAAATTCCTAGCTTAAGTAATCAGTGAGCATGGATTCAAAAAAGTTATCCTTGTGCCTTGCTTTAGTAGCAAAAGGGAAGAAGTGAAAAATACGATATACGTTGTTGGTATAAGAATGGCTTGACCCAATTAATTAATTATTCAAGTTAATTAATTAAGTTTAATTTGCATGCAATAATGTGGAAGCATAAACAAATCACCAATTAATTTAAGTGCAATAGAAAATAAATTTGACAGTGATTTTATATATATTGGGAAAAAACCTCACCGGGTGATTTTAAGGTCACCATTTCCAAGAGTCCACTAATCAACAATCAAGCGATTACAAGTATAAGGAATCTTCCCAACTACCCTTGGCTTATCCCAAAATATCAACTTACAGTTGAACCTTCACTCCAATACTTAATTGGACTTGATGTTGTAGTAGCCTTCTTTCCTTTGATGCACAAACCTCCAATTTGTGACTAATCCTATGCATGGATCCCAGTATGTGACTAACTCTATCAACTTGATGAGTTGTTGTTGGCTGCATAATTCTTTACTTCATCAACAATGAAGATCAAGAGGGTCCAGTCACAAAACCCTATGACGTACAAATGTAGTAGCTTTTTGCAGAGAGAATAAAACACTAGGTCACCTTTTCCGTGTGTGACAGCTTTTAAAATAGGCCTTATATATGTTTCTGATTGTGAAAATGAAACCCTACACATACACACAAGCTTGGGCTGGATTTCAGATATAAAAATTTTGAAATCATAGATCGAGCAAGGGCAGTTGCCTTCTGGACATTCTTGTTCTTTTTTGCGGCATCCACCTCTATCTCTGCAAAGTACTCGTCAGCCAAGGCAGTTAAAGAGAAACAAATGAGTGAAGAAAGAAGTATTTACATCTGTGAGATATTCTTTCATGGTGACGAGCAACTGCAGAGGGAATAGGTCCAAAACAATACTTGTGAATATTATCTACTATGACCAAAAACAAGTTAGATAATATTCTAAAAAGAAAACGCAGACAAGCAAGCTAGATTGACGACTCACCAAACTTTGGCAACACTGCCCAAGTAGAATCTATGGGCTGCATGCCACCAACTTCCACAGGACTACATACCCAGTTGGAACCATTAACAAAGAAAAATTTCCTCTTCCAATCCCTATTGAAAGATGGAACCTCGATGACTAGCTTACGCTCTTCTTTCCTACACTTAAAGTAATATATCGCCTTAACTTTAGGGACTCGAACAGGTTTGTGGCAATATAGAAACTCATTCAAGGAAAGAGTTTCTTGACCTACACTCATGATTCCCTATAGTACTTGGGCCCCCATAAAAGTACGCCTAGAGTTAGGTGCCAATTGAGATATTGCTATGCCTAACCTCTGTAACAACATCCTAGTAAGGTGATTCAATGGGAGCCTCCACCCACTTGTAAAAGAAGCCTCATAAAATCCAACACCCTCACCATCATAGGAGTAACACTTTTCTCCAACCTTGGCCAACCTAGTAGCAACATTGTGGGGGATCCAAAATTCAGTCTATATCTTAAGTAACCTCTTAGCAAAAAAGGAAGAACAATGCTTGTTCACCCCCCAATCATCAGGCAAGGTAAAGGGACAATCAGGGCCCTCAGACAAAGAAGAATCATCATCTCCACTCATTGAAGCAGAGCCTGACAACCCAACTTCTGAACTAAACTCAAAAGACTCAGCATCAGACAAGTCCTCCCTTGACTCATCTCTAGATAGGCTAGTATGAGACAACTCTAAAGATAGAATGTCGTCAAGCAAATCTATGCTCACACTTGGAGGCAACCCTATATCGTCCAATTTTCTATGTTTGGATGATGAAGGGCTTTTGGTGGACCCGAACTCACTCAATCTTACACCTACAATTACGAAATAAAACTAAGTCCACTCTACTTGTCTGATTTTATGGGCACTATCTAGAAAAGGCAATAGAGAAAGGTTAACGTGACTTACCAACAAAGTTTGAATGTACAGCAATAGTCAGACAAGTACAAAAGCTAACGACCGAAATTCGGAGTAGAAAAATTCGGAAGAATAATGAAAGCTAATGACCAAAGGTTAAAGCAAAAAAATCCGAATGAGTAACAAAAGCTGACGACCCAAACATGATAAGAGCCTCTTCTAAAGTCTTTCTTTAAGAAGGAATCTCAAGTCATCAAAGATAGACATGGCAAACTGTGGGCCAAGTTAGGTCAATCGGGTTGTAGATCAAAAGGGTTATGAGTAAAAAACAAGTCATTTTAAATGGGTTAAAAAAGGGTTTAGGTCAATCAAATTGTGGGTCGGGTCAGGTCAGGTCGAGTTAACCCATATTTTTCACATGAATTTTCTTTTTTTTATAAAGAAAACAATATGAATTTGCCATTTGGAAAGTCATGCAACAAATTACTTAATGTAAAATGCATTACTTTGAATTCATCACTTATATCAAGAATGAACTTAGTTAAACTTATTAATACTTATTCAATAATTTTAAAATTATACGAAATCCCAATATTGCTAACTAAAACTAAATAGCACAAAGATAAGTAAAACAAATACACAAGTTTTATTTCTACATAATATCAACTCTTAAGATGTGTGCCCTTAAATTTTATTGTATGATGCTATGTATGACATTATGTATGACTTAATGTTGTAATTAATAAAGTTGTTTTATTATTATCTAAAATAATGGTAACATGAATATTTGGACATTATTATATATTCCATGAGATACATAATATGTGATTTATGTGAAAAGTCACAAAAGATATAAATCACAAGTTCTTTGTAAACTTAGAATTATAATTCGTAGTCGATGATGAAATTGGGCATTTCATCTGTGAAGACTATAACATATCAACTAAGATGATTTGTCTTGATCATGGAAGTGAAGACTTCTAGTTGGTATGTTGATATGTTTTAAGAGTTAAGACATATCAAACTGGACCGTTGTGAGATTTACTATTTTCTTATCGACTGTCAAATGAATAATAAATCTTACGACTTCTATTTGCATCAACTAATCCTGAGAGGATAATGGACATAATCATGAAATGTAGGTTACTTTGATATATCAGGAGTAAGATCTAAAGTCACGATCAAAACCTCAGTATGTTGGACAGCCACATTTAGTGTTGATGGAGCATGTATTCTCAAGATGGAATTAATAATCTCTTAACGGAGATATAAAATATTCCCTTGAGATAAATTTAATGGGTTTGGTTATTCAGAGTGTTAGGCTTAACCACTTTAATAAGGAGTTACTAAAGTATATATATTTATGAAATTATATTTCATAAATATATGATGAATAACTTAAAAGATTAAACTGGGTATGAAATTGGATTTCATAAATATATAATGAATAACTTAGAGGATTAAACCGGGTACACAAGAATTAAAATGTAGTAATCTTCAAAGTGACTTTATATTACTATGAATATTTTATAAAGGGGTTGCATGTATAGTAAAGTCTTGGGATATAATTTATTAATAGGTCCTAGAGTGCAATTATATTTATATAGTGGTATTAAATATAATTAATGGTAACTTTGGACTTATCAAGAGTTAACAGAAAAGCCCAAGACCCATTGGAGCTAGTGTCTTATTGGTCCTTTTTGGTCTCACTCCAAACCACAGACTAAAGCCCATTTGGAAAGGCCTAATAGGCCAACCCAATTAGATAATCAGTTAGTTATAAAGAGAGAAACATACAAAATTTTATTTTAAGAGAGACATCATTGTGAAATGGTGTGTATGTGTGAGTGAAGCCACTCAATTATTCTCCCTTGGAAACTGATTGAAAAACCATACTTCTTGGGCGTAAAGTGGAATTGGAGTGAAGATTAAAAGTGTTCCCAAGTTCTTCTAGTCTTTTGCTTTGAATTTCACCACACCAAGATACGCTATCTTGTTCTTAAATTCCGAAATTTACAGAGTGCATGTTATCAATCATGAATGAAATAGATCCATGTTTGTTGCTTTCGCTGTGTGTTTTGTATGAGATACAAAACCAAATTTTCCAACATTAACATCCCAAAATATAAAACAAAATTACAAATGACTGATTGGATAAGTCATTTGACAAATAATAAAAATATATAAGAAATTTAAAATCTTGAAAATTAATTTTATAATATATTATCAACTGTGGTTGGCACTTTATTTCAATTTGAGAATATACATTAAAGTTTGATTGTTTACTTATTTATATATTATCTCTTTTATGAATATCATATCATTGTAAGCAACACACACTTTAGGAAATATCATATTTATTTTGAAAAGCCGTTTATTTTGGACATAAATTGTTAAAAAATAGGTCCAAGCATTCATAATTTATGCTAATATGATGCTAATATGATACTTTGGCTTCACTATTTTCACACTTATGAATGTTTCTCACACATGTCTACAATTTTAAATCTATGTTTTTAACTCTACTATAACCAGATTATCTTAGCATGTACTTTGCTATTTGAACCTAAAAATCTTTACTCATTACAAAATGCTCAATCATTCATCTTTCAATTCATTTACATATGATTATGTAAATGTCTCAATTGTTTCCTTAAAGCTTATAATAAACAATTAAACCAATATTGCCTTAATTTTATTATTTTTTTACCAAAAAATATTAAAAATGGTTTGGGTCATAGGTCGAGTCATGAGTTGGGTTGGGTTGACCTTCTAAAATCACAGGTCAAGTCACGATTCAACTTGTTTTTGCTTCGAGTCAAAAAAATTGGGTTCAGGTTGGGTCGGGTCGAGTAAGAAAATTCTAACCTATTTTGCCATGTCTAATCAAAGATGATAAGAGCAAATTATTGCTTTCAAGGCCAAAAGGTTTGATTCCAAAAAAATTTGGAGTTATTTTGTTATAATTTATTATGTGACAATTAAAAATATTATATTCATGTGTAGTTTTAGTTAGATAATTTTTTAAATAAGTTGTGTAGCTTATTTAAATAATACATATAAATAGTTTTATAAATCATCAAGTAATGAGTTGCAAAAGATAATTCCTGTTAGGATTTAAGACCCCAGTTATCTCATATTTAATCAACTTTTAATCAAATAGTTAATTAGATTAATTATGCAAAAGATCTAAATCAAATAAACATCACAAAGATATAAATCACATGAACACCAAGAATGATGACCCACGAAAACTTTTGAAACTATAGTTTCAAAGTAAAAACTTAGAGATGATTTAACTTAAACAATCCTCAAGGCAATATTTCACGAATAGAATCAAAGTTTATACAATAGACTTAACTCTAAATCTATTGCTATCTCATATAGTACTTACTAGTATGACCACACATAACTCCGAATCCACGGACTTTTCTACTGTGAAATTGTTGCACACAAACTCCCATATTTGTGACTCTAAGATCTCCACTCAAAGATTTGGATCAACAACACAAACTTTCCAGTTTGTGACTTGAGATCTCCACTCAAAGATTTAGATCAACAACTATGATTAACTAAATGCAGCAACTTTGCTTTATGATTGGATCTATTGTTTGCATAAGGTTTTCAGTTGTAACTCCAAAAGGGTGTGGAAATTTTCTAGATTTGTGTACATAATACTGCCCTCTTGAATATGGAAAAACATGCTCTAGGGTTTATATTTATATATACTTAAGATCCATTAAAATCCTAGATCAAATGGTTGAGAAGAAAACCAGATCTAGAATCTGCAGGACTCTCGATCAGTCAAGATGTGCATCTCGATTAGTCGAGATAAGTGTAATTTATTTGCACTTCAATTTTTCTGATTTCTTAAGTCTTCAACTATGCTGAACTTCATTTTTCTTGTTTAACTGAATATTTCTAGACTAAACAAACTAAGTTCTAACATTTACAATTTGTTCATGGTTGCCAACCTAAAAATATAGATTTTACAATTCCATAGCAGTTTGGAGTCAAACATTTTTCTTTCATCATCATACTCTACGATGGAGAGGAGAGAGGCTAACGGATAATCCAAATTGCATTTTTAAAATGTTATGTTTTTTGAAGGAAAAAAAGCTTATAAGATAATTCAATAATTACAACAAAGTTTACCTCTTAACTAGTTTGAAAGAATATCCCCCAACCAACTACTTTCAATTTATAACATTATCCATGTATATTATTTAAAAAACTCACATGACTTTTTAAAAAATTTATGCGATTAAAAGTCTAAAACTATACATGAATTTTCTTTTCAACCATCACATAGGAGTTGGAGAAAGATTCCTCCAAACTAGTTTGGAGATAAACATTTTCCATAAAAAATAATAATAATAATAATAAAGCATAAAATTAAGTGGATTAAAACCTTTTCTGTTTTACTTTGAAATAATAAAAAAAAATTACATTTGCTTATGTATTTTTTTAAAAGTAAAAGATTGAAAACATTTGATTATGTATACATGCGGCAAATCGCATAGTCCTAAACAAACTTTTGATTAGGTATGCATGCAGCAAATGCACAGTGCTTTATGCTTATATAGAAGGCTAGTGGCTAGCTATGCCAGATTCGAAATTTTGTGCAAAGGAGCATGGAGATTTGAGATTTAAGGCTTTTAAAACAGAGCAATCCAAGATGAACAATTTTCAATTGTTCTGAATGTTGTAGTCAGTAGTCCATACTTTTTTTTATTTTTTATTTTTTTATTTTTTTATTTTTATGAGAGTATTTTTGAGAATATGTTGAGAGTATTTTCTTTTTTCTTTTTGAGTATTTTTGAGAGTATTTTTTTTAAATTTTATTTATGAGAGTACGTTGTCCATACCTACTACACTTTCAATGTGAGACCTAAGAGCATCCACAGCAGTGGAGCTATATTTTTAGCTATTTAGCATCACAAAAAGTTACTTTATCTATTTTACCTACTTACATGTTGCAACAGTGGATCTATTTTAGCTTTTAACATAATAAAATAATATATCATCTACAATAAAATAATACAAATACAGCCACCACAAAACAAACCCACAGTAACCCGAAAATCCAACAACCCAAAACCGAAACCCACCATGCCAATACGCCGAAACCCACCAGGCCGGTATGCCAAAACCCACCATGCCGGTACGCCGAAACCCACTCCTATCCACGAGCAAGCACTCCGATCCACAGAAAGCCACTTCGATCCACGAGGCCGGAGCACAACCACAACCTAGCAGCGGAGTAGAGGTGAAGGAAGAAGAGCACCAACTGTTTCGGCACTGAGACCACCCACGAACCGTTTCGGCACTGAACCCAACCACGAACCCAACCATTGTTGAGCTTAGTCTCACCGTTTCGACATCGAGATCCTCACTGAAATCATCAACATTGTCCATCTCTGATCTCTCCATGGAGGAGGAGAGGGGAAAAAAAAAGAAATAAAGAAAGGGAGAAGAGCTAAAGTGTGTTCGGGCTGTGCTACAGATGAGGGTAATTTATATTATTTAATTGAAAAGGTAAATAAAATATTATTATTTTGGTATAGCTTTGAGCTACAGTGCACAACTATGTTTCGATGTGCACTGTAGCTCAAAAGCTAAAATTTTTAGATATGCCTCCATTGTTGCAACCCCATTTTTAACTTTGTGGTGCTAAAAATAGTTTTTTAGCTTTTTAGCATCACTGCTGCAAGTGCCCTAACAAACATCCATGCAATAAACATTTATATAATCTAATTTGATATCCAATCAATTTGGGGATCATATGAGATATTGTATAATGTAAAGACATTTGATGACTTAAGTAACAAAATTAATGAATGTCTAAAATATTTGTCCAAATCCCTTCCCAAAAAAATAAAAGTATAGTCCAAAATTAAAAGTAAAAAAAAAAAAAATAATAAAGACTACCTTTTTATTTATTTACATCTTTTTCATCTTGTTTTTGTACTAACTATGCTACCTACCGATTTAAATAAAATAAAATATAAAAAAACACTACGCTACCGTGTTAGTAATTCTTTTCCGTTTTCTAGGAACCGTTTTAGGAATTCTTAGTTGATTACAATTTCTCTAGAGGCAAATAACTTTTATGGTGGACCGCTTTAGATTAGATTGGCCTTTGCTGCCTTTACCAAAAGTGATGGGATGGGACTACCGAACCGGAATGCGAGGCAAGGAAAACAAATTATAACGAAATAAGAGTAAACAAAAAAACTAGGACATTTTTATCACTGGAATCTACTAGTGCAACTGTGCAAATAATTATAACTAATATATATATATATATATATTACTTCAACTGTTGAGTTAATTTAAGATTAGTTTATGCCCACCAAAAACTTCTAGATGCATGATTTTTTTTTTTTTTTTTTTTTTTCTAATGAAAATGTTTAGGATTCGAATTTCTCTCTCCTCCCATATAGAATATTAAAATGTATCTAAAAAAATAGCATGTCTCCATTAATGCATTTAGAGTAACGTACATACATAATTTTATAGGAGTAGTAGCATGTGAACATTTATCCTTTTTGTTATCCTAAATTGCATGTATTATTTTTCTCATAATTTTTAAATTTTCTATTCTATACTGAAATTAGAGTTATGTTGTTCACCAAAAAAAAAAAAAAGAAATTAGAGTTATGTTTAGTATTTTCTAATCGTAAACTTAATTAACTCGTTATAGGAGGTTGATTGAGCCAGACTTAAGACTGTTGGTAGTTCAGCAACGTGATAGTTAGAAACCAAAAATTAAAATCAAACTTACATCCAACTAAATAATTGTCACGGGAAAAGAAGAGAATATTCATAATATCACAATATTTATTTTATCATAATATACATACTTGAGGATACTCAAAATCGTTAGTAGATTTGTCCAAACCCCCATTCTTCAGTGAAAGGTAAAGAGTAGTGAACCTTACAATGATCCTCTAAAGATTAAGTCAGAAACTCAATGATTTCTATGAACTTTAAAGAAGGAGTTTGTGAATAGTATTTTTTGCATACCTTGAGGTGGGGGTGTCTTGGTGTTTATATAGGGGTCTGTGGATGACTACCTTAGCTGAATTGTAGGGATATGGGGTTATCACTCAGCTAACTTGTAGGAGATGAGAGTTATCCCTTAGTTGACTTGTAAGAGATGGGAGTTATCACTTTCTCGGCGGTTGTTTGAATATAGGAGAGTCTTAGGTGATGCGAGCATTGTAATGTAGGCTTAGTGTGCACATCTTTTCTCGTCTATCCTTGTGGGTGACGGTCACATATGAAGTCAGGCTCACGAATGCATACTTGTCAGCTCTTGTGCTTGATGTGCATCTTGCTGGAGTAGTTGTGATAACTTGCATTAGTTACAACTAGTCTTCCATTTTTGATAGGTAGGTAATTTTGGGAAGAGTAATCCATTCAGGAAGAGTAACCCGTTTGTGAAGACTAGTTCATTTGGAAAGACTTGCTATGAAGTTAGTTAAAAAGTTCCTTATCAGCTACCCCTCACTCCGTGGTCGTCCTCCTTTTTTTTTGGGTGAGCCATAGAATTATTCGTTTTTGTTCTTCACTCTTTTTTCTTATTTCTTTTAAATGGTGACACGTGGTGGCCCATAATTAACCAATAGTCACGTCGTTTGGTATTCCCAAAATTTTTGCCTATAAATAGGCGAATTTCCCCTCCAATCCTCACTCATTTTCCAAATTTTCTCTTAAGCCATCTTTAGTGCTCTCTTGGTCATTTGCTTTTTTTTCTCTCATCCGCTTCATACTGGTTGAGGCTTTAGATTGTCGCTATGGCAATAGTGGGATAAAGCAAAAGTGGTAGGCAATAACCAGTAGGCAATGGCCAAGCCCACGTGATCACCTCTATTTTTGCTTTCTATGGTTCTATCTCTTCTCTCATCTGAAACACTTTTGCATAATCACATTTCTTTTTCTCCACTCTTCAATTAGAGAGTCTTCATTTTCCCTTTTACTTTTCCATTATTACCTTTCATTGCCCATCAAATCAATCATGTTGCTTTAGTTTTGGCCAATCACTCAATAGAGAGGAATGCAAAGTTCCTATCATTCAACTCAAGAAAGGTGACCAGCTAGACTACGTGAATCATTCCAAGCAACCTTCGCAGTTGATGCATTTAAAAATGACAGTGAAAATCAAATCTTATAACAATTCTCGAATTTTCTTACAAAATTTTTTTCTTGTGTTTAACGACAGTAATAAAAATATTTGAATATCTGATTATTTTTTTAGGTGTACACAGTTTTCTTGTCAATACACATTAGGTATTAAAAAGAAAAATCCCTTAAAAATAGTCTATGTTTTTATTTAGAGATTTCGAACCAAGGGAGTCAATACTGTATCGGAGGCTGTACTGGTTTGGCCAGCGGTACAATATATTTCGAATACCATTTAATACCGGTGTACCGTTTCGGGTTTACTGCTATTTTTTATATTTATAAATAAATATATATATATATATATATATATATATATATGTATGTATGTATGTATGTATGTATGTGTGTGTGTATATATATTATAATAAATATAAAAATTTACCATAAAACATTTCCTCAATTTAGAACTAAGTATTCATGGTTTTAGACTTTAGTATCAACTAAAAAAAAAAAAAAAAAAACACAATATAAAAAATAGAAAGCTTAAAAGTTACCATTGCATACTAATAAAACAAATAATACTAATAAGTAATGCAAATAAATTATCATTCTGTCCTAACAAAAATTCAAAAATTACAAAACTTAAAAAATAAAAAAAAAATAAAAACTTTTTTCTGTACCAGCCAGTACGCCCAGTACTGGTCGGTATTGCCCGAAATTGGCTCGGTATGGCCTATACATGGCCGGTATTTAAACCGGTACGAAACGTCGATGTTTTGATACCGGTATACATTCCGGTATGAGCTTGACTACCTTGTTTCGAACACAAAATTTCATGACCAACTTGTATGATGCATTAATGAAAAATCATATGCTAAAAAGGTTTATATATAATCTTATATTGATCACTAATAAATGAAGAATAATTATCTATCTTTACACACTAAATTAAAAAATTGTTGTAGATTATCCCCGGGGTGCCCGCTCTTAAAGACAATAATAATCTAACAACATGGATGTTAGAAGTTACTTCAAATTCTATTGAATCTAAATTTTCTGTAGGTTTAACAAGATTACATGAAAGCAAAAGGGTCCTTATAATTGTCACCTACCATTTTGGGTTATTTATTTATTTATTTTTTACTAGGAGAATTTTGTAAAACTTATTGTTGCCATATTTGCTAGTCCCTGACCATCTTGAAAATCAGTTGAGGAACAACCTGGATGTGAATGTGCTTAATCATCTTTTTTAATGTTGCAATGTCATCCATGATGGGAACACTCTCAAAGCTAGTAAGGCGATGTGTCTGAATTAGCTTCATTCCTTGATTTGATTTTAGAAATAGGATTATTTTCTTGAAACCTTGCTTCCTTGCCTCATATAATGCTTCTCTGATTGTGGATAATTGGTTGTTCTCATCATTGCAAGAGTGCCATGAATAACAACCTTTACGAACAGGCTAGCCTAAATGATTTTTGATCACAAAGGCACCTTCATTCCAATTAGCTTTGCGCGAACGCTTTTGTGTCAACTATTATTATGGCTTGCTAATTCTAATTTTGACATGAAATCTGGTTTTCAGCACTTAATGCAGTTGTTGAATCATTTTGGAGACATTCACCTAAATCTGTGGTCCATTCTGTCAAGAGTTTCTTGATGCATCCTAATTGCATAGCAGTTTTATATTCATGTATATATCTGCTGTCTAAATGTGTATGCAAATTAATTAATTTAATATGAAAATCTTAGAGCTTGGAATATACATAATACATGACTATTGCTATTCTGACTGTAGGCAAAACAAAGACTTGGTTAAGCAATTGAGTTCACCGTCTCCTACTAATTAATAGTTCAAGGGAATTGCATTTTCCACAAAATGGTTGGGAGCAGTTCAAAGCGTGCTTGTGAAAATAACATTTGTGTCCGATTGGCGTAGTCCTTCATACAATGAGCTTTATTTTGCTGTCCGTCTGATCTTCGCTGTTTGGAATATGGTTCTAGAAGAAAGGAGAGAAAATCTTAGTTGGAACAATTGCATTTATATTTGCATTTAAAAGAATATTTGAAACCCTTGGTTGATTTTAAGTGGAATTTAATCATTGTTACAAATTAACAGGTTATGCAATTTCAATTATAGTTAATTGGATATACTGGTTAATTATCACATATTATAAACTTCACTAAACAAAAAGCACAAAGTAGTAAAGTAAAGAACACAAATAATTTAAAGGAAAAGTATTGTATATTAGCCAAGAGTTTATACTTCAACTAGAAACTTGGTGTTTTCAACCGTGACATTTAAGATTTAAATTTATCAACCCTCAACTATCGATGTATCTTAAAGGATTTTATATTAAATTATTGATCAATGGTGTTAAAACATTGACCAAGATAACCTACTGTGTGCTTTTTGTCATTCAAATTTCAAGCAAGCACTATTGTATATTGGTTCCTCCATCAACTTTCAATAATTTTTTTTCTTATGCATCTAACAAAGCAATGATATGTCAGTTTTTTAATGATGTGGCAATTATTTTTATTATAAAGAAATTACATTCCAGCAAACCTCACCACCCTCTGCGTCCCAATCTCTCTCCTCTAATTTCCACCGCCTTGAATTTGCTATTGTCTTTGGAGCCAGTAGCGGCTCCACCTTTATGTAAGGGTGGTCACAGGATCACCTTGACTTGCAAAAAAATGTATATATATATAGTTGTAAAAATGTTAAATACCCTGACTTGAGAATCACAAGAATTTGGATTCAACAAAAATAAGAGTAATGCTAAATCCGTAACATTTTTCACAACAAATCATACGCGATAAGTTGTTATCGATTATAATTTAAGCTCAATACTAATATCATTTTTTTTTTATCTACTTATAATAACTTGTTGCATAAGATTTGTTGTAAAAATATTGTGCATATAGTATTATTCTAAAAATAATTTTGGCTCGATAATCCTTAACCCCTTAAAAAAAGGAAAAAAAAAAAAAAAACTCAAATAAAGAAAATAGAGATTAGCCCAAATAACAACAAAAATAACCCCCCCCCCCCAAAAAAAAAAAAAAAAAGATTAGACCAACCAAGTGAACAAAGTATTCAAACAAAACCTATTCAAAATTCTATCCAAAAAAAAAAAAAAAAAAAGCCTATTCAAAATCAAAAAATAAAAATCATAACCATTCAAATTTGTAATTCGTTCAACCTATTACATAAAAATAATCATTAATTTCATTTTTTCTTAAAAAATGTACCAAAAGAAATATTATGGCTGTGAGTTCTCCTTGGCAATGTCAATAGTTATGCTCTCTTGGACTTTACAATTGCAACAATTTTGCTCTCCTTAGCGACTTGGCTCGCAATTATAGCAAATATAATCTCTCTCTCTCTCTCTCTCTCTCTCTCTCTCAATTTTTATTTTTTCTATTATCATTTTAGACTCTCTCTTACTTTATTACTCTTGTCTCAACATTCTCAGTTCCCAGTTTGTCACTTATCAGTCATTTTTTTTTTATTCTTTTTCTCTTTGTTAGTAGAAAGAAATTGTAGTACTACATGTATTAGCATTTTTTTTTTTTTGGGTGACATTGACAAATTCAAGTTATTTCTTTTTTAGATTTTGTATAATTTAAGTTTCTTAGTAATTATTCTAAGAAAAATTCCTAGTGTCGTTATTGTCGGAAGCCACCATTAGCTTTGGTGGTGCTTCATCTCCCTCCTGCTCATTCCAAATCTTTTTTTTTTTTTTTGCACCGAAGTAATTAGATAAATGAAATCGGGAAAGTTTCTGAATTCAATTTTTTTTTTTTTTAATTTTATTTTATTTCTTTTTTCCGGGTGGAAGTTGAAAGCATTAGACAAAAAACTAAACATCAAAGAGTTTTAAATTTTTAATATGCAGCCGAAGCATCTGCGTTAAGTTAGCTTAGAAAACTACCGAGAGAGTTCGACTACAATATACAAGGAACATTAGTCATATGACCTTTCTTTGCAAAGATTTTAAAACAAAAATGTTTCCTTCTCGACGTGAGCGATCAAGCTGAAAGATTTCCAATTGTACCATGACTGTAGCGCCCTACAATCATTAACCATAGCTCTTGATACGTGAGAGTCCAAAATGAGGTTAGAATCTCTCTTCAGGAAGGATTACTGATTGGGCATCTACTTCTAAGAAAAGCTTGTGGACATGTATTGGATATAACTGATTGTCATATATCTTGAGATGATCACTTAGGGCCCGTTTGGATTGAGATCAGAAAAGGGAGTAGAGGAGTCAGGAGAGTAGAGTTGGCTGAAAATAAGTTAATTTTCAGCCAATTCATTAACGTTCTGGCCTCCTACTTGTGTGTTGCCTAAAACTCAGCTGTCCGTGTCAAGCTTAGAAAAATCCTCCCTTTGGTGTAAATCCAATTGTGAAGGTAGACACCTTTTAATTGAGAACAACTGACCATTTTCATGAGAAATTAAGAACTTGAGCCATTATGATTTCATGTACAAAACTACAAACTAAGATTACCTCAAAGTTTGTACTATATAAATTCTCATGAGTCTATCTAATTATAATACTGAAATTATGCTAATTTGCACACTGAATGTTCATTTGAAAGATTTGAACTTACAAAATGGTTACTAGTATGCTCAATTGTAACTTGACGTAGGTGATGATATCAATTAAAATTTAACATTGCTATGGGCATAAATTGAAATTCTCAATAATTTTTTGCAGATGTAGATTAAAATTTTTTGTTCAAATGTAACCATGCCGATCGAGATACAAATTCTTAACTTTTGTTACAACAATTCACTTTTCCTGTTGTATTTACGCACTATTTGGAGAGTGAAAAAATTTGAACCGCCTTTGACCAACGACATTCATATTGGGGTCTATTTCACAGAAATGAAGCCTCACCAGGTAAAAAAATCTCATATCAACTGGTAATTCCCACGTCAAATTGGAAAGCCTGTTCTTGGTGCGGTTAAAACCCATTGTCCTTGCATACCGATAGACATCAGTGTAATTCAGTATTTTTGTGTAGTCGAGTACCATAGATTGGTCGTGTGGCATTTGGCTTTCACCCTTGAAATAATTATCATCTCTGGGCCATTCTCTATGTTAAATATTAGCATGGAAATGTGTTATATCATGTTGTGTATGCTAGAGTAGATGCGGAAGAGGAAGTATAGAGGAGGAACACTGAGAACACGAGGGTTACGTGGTTCAGCCTTACGGCCTACATCCACGGAGGAATCCCTTAAGGGCTACATCTTTATTGTATGAGAGTGTAGTACAATAACCTCCTGTGTTACAATGAACCCTAACATGAGTATATATAGTAGACTAAACCCTAGACTAATAGACTTCTAGTACAAGTAGGAGACTTGGCTTGCACACAAAGTAGAATTAGACTTGGGCCTATACATTGGGCTAATATGTCTAATATATATCTCTAACACCCTCCCTCAAACTCAAGGCGGAAGCTCGATGAAGGCTTGAGGTTGGATAAGCATGAGAAGATCACTTGGAGATGCCTTGAAGAATGCCTTTGAAGAAACCACAATGAATAATGTGCCAAATGTCCAATTTCGGAGTTTCAAATGAAGAAACAGAGGCCAAAATCGGAATCTACGCAAAAAACTGAGTAAGATAGGCCCTTTTTGGAAAATTTGACTTTTGGTCAACCGCTAACAAAAAGTCAAAGTCAACTGGTCCAGAGTCAAAGTCAACAGTCAAAGTGCTCACGGGTCAAATCCGGGTGGTCCAGGTCGGGTCGGGTCGGTCCGGGTCAACGGTCAGCTAGGTGACGTGGTGCTGACGAGACGACACTGCTGACTTGGCTGATGACGTGTCGCTGACGTGGACTAGGGCTGATGTGGAGGTGCTTGCATGGCTGCTGACGTGGAGTGATGACGTCATCTGGTGACGTCAGATGACATCAGCAGTAGTTTTCCGGCGCCTGGCAGGAGCGTGTGATGTTCACCGGCGCGTGAAGGAGAAGCCAGAAATCCTGGAAGCGCGTGAGAGCGCGTGTAATCTTGGATGCGGGCCAGAATCACAGGTTTCGTAGATCGGCGGACGAGGAGGTCGGCAGGGCGGCGCGTGTGCGTAGAAGGCAATCTAGAAATCAGGAATCTATGGCGGCACGTGAGAGATTTTCCAGAGGCTACGGAGGCGCATGTCAAAGCTTCGGGTGACCGGATTTCTGGGTTTTGATTGCGGGAGATCTTGGAGCACGTCTGTGGTGTTGGTTTCATCAGGCGAAGCTTGGATTTGCATATATCTGATAGGGAGAGGCACGGATTGCTTGGGCTCGAGGATTTGGACACAGCAGTGAGCCATGGCGGCTGCAAGATGCTGTGAAATCTGAATCCAACATACAAGCATGTTGAATATACTAATGGTGGTGTGCACGTGAGAATCTTCTTTTGCTTGTTAGAGATGTTTGTTTGACGCCAAGAACAGAGTTTGGCTCTGATACCATGTTAAATATTAGCATAGAGATGTGTTATATCATGTTGTGTATGCTAGAGTAGATGCGGAAGAGGAAGCATAGAGGAGGAACACTGAGAACACGAGGGTTACGTGGTTCAGCCTTACGGCCTACATCCACGGAGGAATCTCTTAAGGGCTACATCTTTATTGTATGAGACTGTAGTATAATAACCTCCTGTGTTACAATGAACCCTAACATGAGTATATATAGTAGACTAAACCCTAGACTAATAGACTTCTAGTACAAGTAGGAGACTTGGCTTGCACACAAAGTAGAATTAGGCTTGAGCCTATACATTGGGCTAATATGTCTAATATATATCTCTAACACTCTAAACAAGCCAGTGTCGTCCGTTTGTCCTATCAAGTACCCACCAACGTTTAATCGATAAACCATCTCAAGTGCCATGTCATCGTTTACGTAGAAAGGATTTCCCCTGAGATTAGGAATGCCTTCCATACTTTTACCTTCTGGCTTGTAGTACAGGTCGTCAGGCATGGACACAATCTCAATTCCATTAATGAAAGCATGGAAAGTGGTTGAAAAAGGGATGAAGGTTAAGTTCAATTTTTTATCCTTCCCGACATTGATGCAGAACTCTTTGAAGAAAGTTTTTTCCTGCAAAGAATCATCAGGAACGAAAGCAGTGAAGTTTCTAAGTAAGGTGAACGAACCTGCTATGACAGTGAAAAAGGCCTTAGACCCTTCAAAACCTGGGTAAATGACTGAGTTAAAGTGCACCCGAACGAATTTCGGACCAACGGTGACTGGAAATAGGTACGTGAATTGAGAATAAGATATACGTGTAGTGGAGTAAGGGGCTCCTGTGACGACGCGTCCTACTGGGGCTTTAGAGATTTTAGATTTGAGATTATTAAGTTCTTCGGGAAAGTACTTGGACAGAAAGTCTCCAGCCCAGTCACGCCCATTCAAGTCCATCGATTTGCCAGAAGTGGCACTGCCACAGTCGAGGGTAATATCATCAACAGGGACATAACGAGGAGGTATGGAAGAAGCTACTAGTGTGATTTGATAAAGAAGGAAGAATAAGCAGAAGATGGAAACAATAGGGGTAAGCATCGAGGGATTCCTCATGGGAGCAAGAGGCAAATTGAGGAAAACAAAATTAATTGAGAGGAAAAGCTGCTTAATAATTGAGAGCTTACCTTCTAGCAAGAAAAAGGCAATAGAAGCGCTTGTTCAAGGCCGTGATATTGCAAATCAGCTACGTTCTTTGCTTAATAAGTCAGCTGGAGACAACAACAACAAGAAGAAGACAGCCCCGGCTGACGATCTTGTTCTAAAAATCTTGAAGTCCTTTACTAATATGTGGTGGAGTGTGTGGGGGTTTGTGTGGAGGAAAGTAAAAGAAAATGAAAATAAGAAGGTGAGGAAGAAGTGAACGACTGGATGAGAAAAAGGTGAAAGAAAAAAGTTTAAAAGAGTTTTTGGATTGGGTAGAGCAACGTGGAAGAAAATATAGAGAGTAGAAACATAAGGTATTTCACAATTTTTTTTTTCATAATTGTGATGTTAATAAAATTTTATTTTACAAAGATTAATTTTAAATTAGTATTGTGAAAATATTATGACATTTTATTATATTTTTAAATTTTATAAATTAGTACTATTTGTCTTTAGAAGAAAAAAAAATAGTACTATTGATAGAATATTTTTATGACAATTTCATAATAAAATTTACATAATAAGTTGTTATTAGTTCTCATCTAGACCTACTAGTGACATTTTTTTTTCCTAACATTAACAACTTGTCATATAGACTTTGTTGTGAAATTTTTTTGAAAATATTGTCTATAACTTTCATTAAGAGATGTAATTAAAATAAAGAATTCTTTTTATGTATACATTGTCATTTTTTATAATTTATCTCTCAAACTGTCACTTTTATAACTGCTAGTCAAACACTCAATTTTTTCAAAAAATATATTTTAATAACTTTTACCAAACACTTAATTTTTACAAAAACTCAGTTTCATACTGCACTTTTTAAAAACTTCACTTTTTCAAAAAGTTCAGTTTCAAAAAGTTAAACAAAACTCACCCTTTATAAAAGTATATAACACCATTATTGAGTTATGGGTTGTTCTACGGTACCCCTATTTTTTTAGTGGGTACGGTACCTACTAAGATCATGACCATCAATTCTAATGCTTTTAATCCAAACCATATATTTAAGTTTAGTGGAAAACCAATCACAGGTAGAGCAAGTTACCGTATAAAAACAAAAAACAAAAAAAACAAAAACAAAGAATCAAATCATCTTCACTCTCGTGTTTTATGAGTTTTGGGGGTGCGACCAAGCGCTTGTAAGACATATAGCTCCTTCTGAGTATATTTGTTTCTTTCTCTTTTGCGGATGTGTTTTCTGTGTTATTGATTTGCTTGTGTTCTTAGTTTTTTTTTTTTTTTTTTTTTTTTGAGAAATAGCCTTGATTGATTCAAAATAGTTTTGTAATCTGTCTTGTGATAATAATTTGGCTATTGCTAGATGCTTTGATATGTTAAAGAACTAAAATAATTTCAACCATATAGGTTGGAGAGTTCTTATTTTGGACATCAGAGGTATCTGAAGTATTCGGATGTATCTCACTCCTGGCTTTGATTATTTGTTATATGGTTTATTGGTGATGAACTACTCTCTCTTAAGTCTTAACTTTATCTGATTCGATGGTTGAAGAATGGGATTGGGATATATCTAATGCAACAGAAGCACTTTTTCTTGTCTCATTTGATCCGCTTTTCATCTTTGTAGTATGTTTTATTTTCACTTGTTGCTAAATGAAGCTTCCCCATATGTGTGACCCATGTGCAAGACATCCTGTAAAATGGTGAATGGCAATAGGAATATAACCATATAAGCTATTAATATATTGTCTCTTTTTTCTCTTTTTTTTGAGAAATGCTACGTCTACAACAATTCTACAACATTTTTACAACATTGCTTACCTGTCACTGCCAAGTCACAAAACACAACTTAAATAATCTGACTTGGAAAACTTAAATAATCTGACTAGGAAAAGAAAACAAAAAATAAAAAGATTAAGAAAACAAAACTAATGATTAGATGAAATTCAGAACATAAGCAGATTTAGGGGTTTTGTAGAAAGAAGAATATTACTCTCACACACCGGAGGCGGAGACGGAGGCAAACGGCAGAGGGCGGAGGCGGAGGCAGAGGGCAGAGGGCAGAGGCGGAGGCAGAGACGCTCACTTTCTTCTCCCCGCCGTCGCACATCTCTGCCCTCTTGACGTCGTTTAGCAGTGAAAATGTAAGCCTTATATTTTTTCCCTCTTTTTATTTCTAGGTTTTTTAATTTGATTATTTTTTCTTTCGCATTCATGCTTTTTGGGATTTGAATTTGTGTGTTAAATTTTACCAATAAAAAAAAAGAATGAATTGTGTTAAAAATTTCAATTGCGAATTCTTGAAAATTTGGTGCTCCTTACTCTGTTGTGTTTGATTTGGTACCCTTTATTTAGGGATTTTTTTGCTGATGATTTAGAAAATTTGAACTTTCAGGTGCATTACTGTAATGGGTTTCGATTAATTTCAACAATTATTGTCCTATGCACCGACTAGATACTGCAGGTGCGTGCAAACTGTTACGCTCTGAATTCCGGGCGGTTTCTTTTGCTTGTGGTTGTGGACTGGATCTCCAATTGTCAAAATTTTGGTTTCACAGTGTCATGGTAGGTTTCAAGGTTCTCAAGTATATTTGAAAAACTTAAAACATTAGTTTGTATTGGAAACATGACCCACTTTATGGAATTCTTTGCTTTTTCATGTACAATCTTAAGTATTCCATGGGGATTTGATGTTGATGCGTCTTTTTAATGTTATCGATTGTGTTTTCTTTTAACCATTGATTGTTGGTAGCTGGTGCACAGCTTGTGCAGTGCCTAGTGTTTCACCTATTAAATCGGTTACACTTACATTTTACTGCTAAATTCTCTTTGGGTTTAGCCTATCTAGTTCTAGAACCATGGTTAGTGTGATTTTTGTGTCTGACATTGCACCTAAATCATGAGCCGTTAATATTTGTTATTGAATAATTGTATGCTTATGTAGGATTTGTGTATTACTTTTGCCCCATCTGTTAAGTGCTATACCAAACTTGGAATGTTTTCAACCAATCCCTAGATATTTTTTGGGACTTACAAAAATATTTTAGATGTCGAAGCATGATGTGTTGAAGTTCATCGAATCATCTTGAAGTTTTCTATATAAATCTATTTGTTGCTCATCATTAGTTGAAGTTAGTTTGTCTACTTATCCTTGCATCTACAGGGTGCTTATGCAGCATCAGTCAGGTTCAAGATGTTTCTATGCCCTGTTTCAGCTAATAATGTTTTCCTAAACATGACTCATTTTCTAGAAAACAATTTCTTGGTTTTATATTTTTATACTATATGATGCAAAGAAACAGTTTTTCTCTGGATTTACTTTGAGAGTGAAGTTATTTCTTTGAATCCTAAAAAGGTTCAAATGATTGTAATAATTTAAGCTTAATAAATGTAGCAGTAGACTCAAAATATTTTAGGTCTACTTAGATATGTTGGAAACTAGTTGCACATGGTACAGTTAGATATGTTGGAAACTTGTTGGAAAATATTGGTTAGAGTGTGAAGAAATTCTATTATGGTGCTGTCTAAAATGTACTTCCTTTTGTAGATCTCTTAAAGCATGGAAGCTCAAATTTTGGCTTTGGAAGGCAATGTTGCTACTATTAGCACCAATTCAAGTGGGGTTTTGTTCAAGATGTACTTCCTCTAGTGGATATCATAAAGCATAGATGTTGGAAATTGGAATGCAATGCAGACAAAACTGCTATTTGCAATCATTTGATGTATTTGTTTATTTTGGGTGTTGATGTATATTTTGGTCACCTATTGTGTTGTATACTTACCGTTTCTTTGTAACAAGAGTCTATATTAGTCATAGAATTAGTCTATTAGATTTTTTTTGTTAATTAGTTGTTATAATATTAAGTGGATATTGTAAAACCAGTTGTGGTTAATAAAGTTCTTGAAGATTGTTTTTGTTTTTTTCTTTTTTCCTTTGTTGTGATATGATATATATAATTTCTATGATAACTAACTACCACAACTATTGTCAAAGATGGGCAATAATAGCCATGATGCTTTTGTTTGGTTTCAAAATATGCCGCCTATGGTGGATCATCTTTGTACCTCAATAAAGAGAGATTATCTTGTAACAGACTTATTGCTTCTTAATATTAGCCAACTTATGTTAGCAAAGGAGAAAAAAATTATGTACAAACAGATGATGATAAAAAATGATTTGCATTTAAAAAGAACTTTTACATTAATGTTTTAGAGTTAGAGAAGGTTCCTACCTTATTACAAAAGGTTGCCCAATGGGCTACATTATGAGACAAAAATATTAACCGTCAAGTTTCCATGTTTAAACTAATCTTATGACCCTATATATCATAAACAAACTAATTGCCCCTGCCATCTTCGTGTAATTTTGGATTTTCAACTTTTGTCACATCATTGGTACCAAACTTCCCAATAGAATTGCTTGGATGCTCATTTGACAAATCATAACATGCCTTCTGGAGTGGAGAATCATCCTAAAAAACAAAATGAAAACATTTAGTTTAATAAAATTACATATATGAGAAGCAATTGAATAAAGAAAAAAAAATGCCTAATCTATTTAAATTCAACTGCATATTAAAAAGAATATTATTCTCAGTAATACCATGCTTTACAACATGATAAATTACAATTCAAATTGAGTCTCATGAGTTCTTTAAATGTAAAGAGAACACTACAATATTTAGAAATTAGGTGTAGGTAGACAAACAGTTAACCCTAAAAGAAAAAAAGAAAAAAGAAAAAAAATCAGAAACACATAAGAATAGCAAAGTAAATAAATACATGCCTGAGATGTGTTTTCATGGTAACTAAATGGTTGCATTCCAACCACTTGTCTTATCATACTTGACTGAAATGGCTAGTTTCCTCCTTGTAGCATATTTGGCAGCCCATAATATGGACTCATCCCGATGATATTAGGAGGGCAATTAATGTTTGGCCACATGATGGATTCTTTATAACTCTCTTTACCAATCTGTTGTGATTGTTGCAGTTCCAACTCCTGCATTATGTACAATATAAAATTCAATATACTTAAACGATTAAACCAAATAAATCTTAATTTCCTTGTGATACAAAATAAAGATTCCAACATTTAAGTTAAAACTCTTTTGTACTCCAAGCACCCTCAATCCCATAGTAGGGGTTGTACAAGACACATTCTCAACCTTAGTAGCCATCTACAAAATGTAAACAATAATAGCTAGTAAATACCATAAACAATTATTAATTTAAAATCAACAAGAAATATACTAAAACCTTCTTTTTCTTGAATTCATTTCTCTCACTTACTTTGGTTTTCTTTTTCTTTTTCCTTTCCTCCTTTTTTCTAACAACTTTCTCAACTATTGACTGCTTCCTTTTAGATGGTGGTCGTCCCTTTTGTCTAACCACTACTGGATCAAGTATGTTTTTAGTCTCTTTAGAAATTGCAAGATCATCTCCACATGAGGTTGAATCTGTAGGAATACCTATAGACATTTTATTTTGATTAAGTAAATAAATTTATTAATAGAAAAATGCAATCCTAAAACATAAGTAGGCACAAAAATGACGCAAAATAAAATGATAAGACAAAAAAAAAGAAAAAAAAAGAAATCAACAAACAATAAATACCTGTAGAAATGGGTTCATTACTTCCACAAACAAGTTTTTCTTGTTTGAACTCTCCTTTTAATTCAAGAATTCGTGCCACCACCTTCTCACACTTATCTTCAGAATCTATTGCCAAGTCTGCAACCTCATTGAAGGCTTTGTACATTTTATCAAAGCGTTGTGTTTCAGGTTTGACAAGCCGATTGTCATAGTTGATGCGAACTTTGGTGTGGCTCCTCTTAATATTTTTGCACCATCTTTTCAAGATGTACTTGTTTGGTACCTGATCAATCTTCATGTGAAAGAGCACCGTAATTTGATGCCTACACAATATTCCCCTAAATTCAAAAAACCGACAATTACAATTTACTTCATTGGTATCCTTGTTAAAATAAACAAGGAAGGTTGCATGCTGGGAATTTTCTCCAAATGCTCCATCTTCACGTATTTCGTATTCTGAAATGACACCATCTTCCTTACATGAAGAAAAATTACAACAAACCTTCCCTAGTAACTCTTTTCGAAACTCTTTGTATTTTGATGTTGTGTAAACACTTTGAAATTGTTTCTCCATAGCATAATGAGTAAAACATGGTATGGATGACTGAAATGAATTGAAATCTTCAGTATTTTCATTTACCACATTTTTTGCCAAAGCCTTATCATATTGTTCTACAAATTCTTTCAAGGTTGTTTGATGATGTACATACCCATCAAAGAATGCATTTATGCTTTCACTCCGCTGTGTGGTTGACATTCCTGCCCAGAATGTATCCTTCACAAAAGCAGGCACCCAATAATACCTTTCATTATACAACTCAAGTAACCATTCATGGCTTTCAAGATGATATTTTTCAATGAACCTACCCCACCTTTCTTCAAATTCCTCTTTTGTTAAGGAATCATAAACAACATTTTTCAAACAAAATTTGATTGATTTATATTCTCTATATCCTTTAAATTTTTCAGGCAACTTTTTCAAGATATGCCACAAGCACCATCGGTGTCGTGCTTTTGGAAAAACAATCTGTATTGCTTTTTTCATGGCCTTGTCTTGATCTGTAATTATTGCACTAGGAGGAACTCCAGACATACATGTAAGCCAAGACTCAAATAGCCATCTAAATGTATCTGTATCTTCACCTGAAATCAATCCACATCCTAGCAATATCGATTGTCCATGATGGTTTACCCCAACAAAAGGAGCAAATGGCATGTTGTATTTGTTAACCAAGTACGTTGTGTCAAATGTAACCACATCACCAAACTCTTTAAATGCTTCCCTACTTCTTGCGTCTGCCCAAAATACATTCTTTAATCGACCATCTTCAGTAAAATCCATCGTGTAAAAGAAATTTGAATTGTCAGCTTGCATTTTTAAAAAGTACTTATTCATTGCTACAGCATCTCCTTCCCCGAGCTCCAAACGCTTGACTTTATCCATGTGGTTTCTACAATCTTTCTCTAGAAATGGCAAGTTTTCATGCCCCCCTGCCTCAACCACCAATGAATTGAAACTCTTGTTCATTTTAATACCAGCTTTGGCATTCAACTCAAGTTGTCTTTTCACATGTGGTTTTAATACTCTGTTGCATTTATAAAATCGGGTTTTGCTTGGACTTAATCCATGGTTATGGTCAAGTTCCATGGATTTCAATATCCACCCATCTAAGCATCGAATCATATTAAAATGAGCTTTGCAACCTGTTTTCGATTGTGGCTGCGCTTTAAGTGAGTTGCTAGCTTTAATCTGTTGCTTTCCAGCACGATTACAAGCTATAGTCAAAGACTCCACCTCCCCATTATGTCCCTTTCTAGATGTTCTTTTAACCACTGCAAAACCCTTTTTATTACCATACCTTGTAAAATATTCCATGATATTGTCAATGGAACCAAACAACATTCCTACACAAGGATCCTCCACTTTATCTTCTACCTTTCTTGTTTCCTCTTTTTCATTCTCAACACTATCTTCATTCAACTCATTATTTTTCAGATCCACCGTATCCTTCATTTTATTATCACTATTGTGCTCATTCAACTCTACAAACCTAGAAGCACTAGTTATTTCTTCTTCCATGTGTCTGCAATATACATTATATAATGCACAGTATTTTAAAACAAAGTACGAAAATGGAATTAAAATTAAAAAAAAAAAAAAAAAAAAACTACTAGTCTCTACCTGTAATAAGCGTAAAGCACAGTACTAACTCACAGCAGGATCTTCAAGTTTAGCAATTACCTGAAACACTCAAGATGAAATAAGTCAATAGATTCTCATAACCAAATACAACGCAAAAAATGGGGGGCATATAACGCAAGAAATGTAGAAGTTTCCCATGCTGTATGATGGTTAAATTAGTGAATGTAGAGAAGTCCAGCTTTCTTTCAATGAGAATGAAATGTTACAGAGCAAGAAACAACAAAATTACAATCACAACTGAAGACTTAATATTGGTGGTCTTGTGGTGCACATTGAATAAGACTCAAATAAGAATCACAACGAACACTATATAAGTTGTCTGCAAGCAAGCTTCTGACCATCCACTCAATCAAAAATTATTCAATTGCCCTTATGTGTATACTTATTACCAGCTAAATCTCTTATCCATCCTCAGCACACTTGCCAAAAAAAAAAAAAAAAGACAATCACAATGCAACTTGACTCTAATTATCAAGTTATTGGACAATTGAAACCAATCTATTTACCATACTCAGTTGGCATTCAAAAAAAGTATTTGTTGAACAACGAGTCCAATACATCTTGTTCAATATAAAGACATAAATAGTTAATTATTAGACAATTACTTGTGCAGTGACTTCTTGTGAGCTAATAGTTTTCATTCTCACGTTGTTGGCTTCTCTAAGACCTTTATATCCCATTTTCAGAGTATTTTAATGATATTCCTATAAAATATAAAAAATCATATTTGGCATAACATAATATTGTTAATTTTGCTCTATATAATATTTTGCAGACAACAAAATGAATGATGAAATCTTTAATATTTTCACCATTTTGCATCCTAAGAAACAAAAATACCCAAGCAGCAGTAAAATGGGTTCTAAAAAAAAAAAAAAAATCATTCCCTGCCATAGTGTTCGTCTAGTTTGAAAACAAATGGTGATTTACTAGGATTCATATTCTTAACACTTCACCCATCAAAAACCCACAAAACAAATACAAAACAGAAAGAGGAAAATTACTTCTCTGTCGTAATCCCATTTTTCGACGATGTGCGACGGCGGGGAGAAGAAAGTGAGCGTCTCTGCCTCCGCCTCTGCCCTCTGCCCTCTGCCTCCGCCTCCGCCCTCTGCCCTCTGCCCTCTGCCTCCGCCTCTGCCCTCTGCCGTTTGCCTCCGTCTCCGCCTCCACCTCCGCCTCCGGTGTGTGAGAGTAATATTCTTCTTTCTACAAAACCCCTAAATCTGCTTATGTTCTGAATTTCATCTAATCGTTAGTTTTGTTTTCTTAATCTTTTTATTTTTATTTTTGTTTTCTTTTCCTAGTCAGATTATTTAAGTTTTCCAAGTCAGATTATTTAAGTTGTGTTTTGTGACTTGGCAGTGACAGGTAAGCAATGTTGTAAAAATGTTGTAGAATTGTTGTAGACGTAGCATTTCTCCTTTTTTTAGGCATGTTATTAAGATGAAAATTGCAATACTGCATAAATGATCAAAATCCAAAAAGAATGCTAAGAAAATGCCTGCATTTAAATATTTTGTTATAAATTTAAAGAATATTAATTTATTTTTAATTCTCATATTCCTTTTGTTTTTATCACTTTAGTCATAATGTCTATATGCTATATTTGATAAATTCGACTTTGACGTGCAGAAAAATACCAGAAGTAGTCTTCATATTCTCCTTAAAGGTCACATAAACATAATTATTACTGTTGTTATTATCTTCTTCTAGTTGTTGTAGAAAAATATGGGTTTAATATTATTCATCTAATAGTATTATAGAAGAATATTAAATTTTATTGATGTTTTGGCCTGATGATAAAGAACCATCATATATACAGAAATGACACCATACTCTAAAATTATATTGTATTAGCATTTAACCTGCACAATGCGCAGTAACATTTTACATATTGGAAGACAATAACTTAACATTACAATTCAATAAATAAAATACACTAAAATTTGTTCAATTCAAGTTGTACAACCACTCATTTGTCCTACTTGTAGGTATTGCTATCTATAAAATACATTGAAATTCTAGTAGTAGGATAATATAATTTAACTGAATGGAGAACATTCAAAAGAGGTTTGTGCTATCTCTATTTTTTGATGGAGTATTCATTCTTTAGTTCTCTTACAAAATTATCTATTGTGTCTGAAAGCTCGAATTTGTGTGAAAACACAAGAGCTTATTTAGACCCCCAATTAAAATATTACAGTTTGGTTGCTTTTACTCTAACTTATCAAAGTGCAGAACAAAAGTAAATGAAGCTCAATAAACCGATAAAACTACTCTAGTGCATAAGCATGAACAATAAGCAATAAAAGTAAAGCACAAGAGTAAGGAAAGAGAGAATGCAAACGCAATATAACACGCTAATGTGTTATCGAAGACGAAATCGAAGAATTCGGTGAAAAACCTCTCAGCCACCCTTCAAGCGGTAAATCGATCTACTAGACAATAAGTTGGAATACACGAATAGCAAGAAACCTTCCAAGCTTTATCTATCCAATGTACCTAAGCCCTCCAAGCTCCTTCTGCAACAAGACTTCTCGAAACCGTGTCTTGTCTAACTTTACGAATCCCACAATATGCCCAATTGCATCCACCAAGCCTCACTGACTTCTTTGGGAAAATCCCCAAAGCTTCCTAAGCTCCACAACACTCTCTACACTATAAAAAGGTGTGGGTTGTATTTAGGTACAAATCTCCTCTCATGGTATGACAATGGGAGAGGGAAAGAGAAGAGGCTAGAATGATTTCTCACTAAGGATGAGTAGCTCTCTCTCTCTAAAAGATGGGAGTGTGTGTTGTAGAAAACCTATCTAGGGTTTTTCTTTCTGAATGGCCTCCTTTACATTTATGGGTAATAAGGGTATATATAGTATAGGTGACGGGTAAGAAAATCACACTTAAAAATCCTCCAGGTAGAAAGTCTTACGGGTATCTCGCGGGAAGGCCTTACCCGTGAAATACTCGCGAAATTGACAACCTGGCACGACTCTTCAGCTTCCAGTCATGTGCTTCTCACATGCCCTTTTTGCGAGAACCCTTCTCGCAAACTTCTCCTGAGCTAGTCTTGAAATACACTGATCTTCATTTCATGCTCGATTCTTCACTAACTTAATACTAAACCTAATACAATAAAATCCCACAAAATACAAGGAACAAAATTAAAGCAATTACAACATTTTTTTGTCATGGAATAAAATCAACACAAAACATAGTTGTAAATCACAATTTTACAATCTCTTTCTTTGGCTATTCCGTGACAAAACACCCTATAATAGACTCTAGACTTAAATGTGAGTTTGGGAACAATGGCAAAACTCACTCACACCTAAATCTAAAAGTTGTGAAGCACTTGGAACATATATACCTGTAACCTGAAACACTTGCACAAAACACATTAGACCCTCAAGGTAAATCAAGTGATAAAAGGACAAGTATAATGTAACAAGTAAAATGCGATCAAGTAAATATGATGAGAAACAAGTGAGCAACTTGATCATACACCAAAATAGTCATATAGATACGACTACAATGATCACATAACAAAACAAATGATCATCCGAACATATAATCAATAAAGCACAATAACATAAAGATAAATGCATGTCCAACACATAAACACAATGTGATGAGAGCAACAAAGGATAGATATTAAACATAACTCAAAGCACCATAAAGCAACGAGAAAACAAGCATAATGTAAAGCAAACAAAACAAGGTTTTCTCATAAAAGATGTCTTCTCCCCCTTGGTATATGCATCTCCCTATGGTTTTCTTCCTCTACGAATTTGCACGAGGTAGAATTTCTCCCCCTAAGAATGTGCACATAAGTCATATAGAAATGACGAAACATACCGGTATACTCTTCCCCTTTTTGTCATGAATAGACAAATGAATCAAGAGGAAGGAGGGAAAGAAAAGAAGATATGAACAAGGGTAAAAGATGATGCATGAGGTGTGCAAGATGTATGAGAAAATGAAGTTTAAACAAAAGACAAAAACAAAAAATGCTACAAAGCATAAAGTAAACATGATATGCTAAGGATGATGGAACATGATATAGATCTAGGCATGACATAAACACAAGAACATGTTATATGTGCTAAAAGGTCTAAAAAGACTTAACTAGCATGAATGAATGTCAAAACATGTCAAGTGTAAGAGTGTGTGTAGCAAAGGTGCAACTAATGTGCATCTAGTGTGAATGTGAGATCCATGACCAATGCATAAGCAAGTACTCACGGGGCAAAGTGTGTAAAGCATGTAATTAATAATCAAAATATGATAAACATGCATAATCATGGTAATCCCCAAAAAATTGGTACTTATCGGAGTCCAAAACAATGAGAAAATGTCATTTGGGCATTTTATCAAATACTTGGAGTGCACACACTATACATGTATGTTAAACAATGCATGAACATATGAAAATCTTGTCTAAATACATGTTATTTATGCCACAAGGGGCCAACATCTAAAACAAATCATCATTTAAAACAAAACCCAATCAAAAAGATTAACAAAAAATAAATTTTCCAACTCCCATTCGAGAAAATCCCAACTATAGACATAAAACCCCAAAAAATATAATCTAAGGATCAAAATCAATGAAAAGAGTTAAAGATTACCTTAGAGATGTTAATGAAATGAAAAAACAATTGAATTTAGTTGAGTTTTGATGTAGAAACATTGAAATAGGGGCTTGGGAGAAGTTTAAAACAAATGACCCACGAAATGCCCTTTAAAAATTGATCTGGAAATTTTCGTGGGAAGTAGGGACTAGCGAAATTAATTTTCTCTGGAACCTAACTAGCGAAATTAATTTTCGCTAGTACCTAACTAGTGAAATTTTGTTGATAATTTCGTGGGTAAGCCTTACTCGCGAAACAGTCCCGAAACTCTCTATCCAAAGCTGAAAAACTTGAGAATGGACCTCTTAACTCGCAACTAAACTTACACATGAAATAAGTCACGAAAACACCCAGAAAACATGTTTTTCAAACAAAAACAACTTGAAAAACTTTGAAAATCATGGGTGATACAAATCAATTCCAAAAGTAAACAAAAAGAACAAAAATCTTTTTGATTTGATCCACATATGGTTGAGTACACACACATCACTTTTGAACATGTACAATCATACAAATGAAATAAGCATTCATTGAACAAAAGTCTTGTGTGTTGTGTGTGAGTATCAAATGTGGAATAGTCCTTAGTTTAAAGTGAAGTTTCGATGATCAATTCAATCAAGTTATACACAATTGGTACTAAGTCAAGTGGTCTATCTCAATTATAGAAATGAACATATATGACCTCCCACAAGAAAATGATTACACATCTTTAAAGCTTTTCATTTGGCTTCTTTACAAATCATAACATTTGATCATTTTTTGAACAATACATCTCATTTTGAGATCGGTGCTTGAAATTTTTGATATTTCAATATTGAGAATAAGCTTTTGGCTTTTTAAGCACCATACATTCCAATAAAAGTCGCTTTCCCTTTTTTCCTAGTCAAATACTAGTTTGTGTGACAACTTTTGCAACTTATTATCTCTTTTCATTTTAAGATTTACATTTGTTGAGCTCTTTGAGCAAAAACATAAAAAAGTGTGGGCACAAGTCTATGCATGTATCAAAACCAACAAAACTATTGACCAATCATTTATGACAAGCTTAAAGATAGATTTACAATAGTCACACATAGATTTTAAGATTTTTCTCACAAAGATATATATACATACATACTAAGCTAAGCTCGTAAATGCATTATATGACTCATGTGCACATTTTTAGGGGGAGAAATTCTACCTCGTGCACATTCATAGGGGGAGAAAGTCATAGGAAAGATGCATATATTAAGGGGAAGAAGACATCTTTTATGAGAAAACCTTGTTTTGTTTGCTTTACATTATGCTTGTTTTCTCGTTGCTTTATAGTGCTTTGAGTTATGTTTAGTATCTATGCTTTATTGCTCTCATCGTATCATGTTTATGTGTTGGACATGCATTTATCCTTATGTTATTGTGCTTTATTGATTGCGTGTTTGGATGATCATTTTCTTTGCTATGTAATCATTGTAGTCATATCTATATGACTGTTTTGGTGTATAATCAAGTTGGTCACATGTTTCTCATCATGTTTACTTGATCGCATTTTACTTGTTACATTATACTTGTCCTTTTATCATTTGATTTATCTTGTAGGTCTAATGTGTTTTGTGCAAATGTTTCAAGTTACAGGTATATATGTTCCAAGTGCTTCACAACTTCTAGATTTAGGTGTGAGTGAGTTTTGCCATTATTTCCAAATTCACATTTAAGTTTAGAGTTTGTTTTAAGGGTTTTGTCACGGAATAGCTAAATGGGGAGATTGTTAAGTTGTAATTTACAACTATTTTGTGTTGGCTTTAATTCTGTGCCAAATTTGATTGTAATTTTATTCAATCTTATGTACCCTGTATTTTATGTGAGATTTCTTTTAAAGGTTGTGAGAGAGAGAGAGAGTGTGTGAAGACTCAAGGCAAAGTGAAGAGTAAGAAGTTTTCACTGGTAGCTCTCGAGAAGCTTTCCCGTGAAGTGAAGCATGTGCCCAGCACATGATTGGAATGCGAAGAGTCAGGACAGGATGGTGACAGCTGGTTTTCGCGAGTGTTTCGCGGGTAAGACCTCCCTGCAAGATACCCGTGAAACATTCTATTTTGCCAATTTGTCATATCTGATACACACTATCTCTACCTACACTATATATACCCACATTACCCATAGATGTTGAGGAGTGCTTCTGATACACACTATCTCTACACAATCCATTGTGGTTTTTCCTCAACTCCTACCTCTTCATTTCCATATCCTTGAGAGGTTGATAATCCAAAAACTTGCCACACCAATTCTAAGTGTCAAGTGAGGTTTTGGTGTTACTGGGAAGTATTGGAAAAAGCCAAGCTTTGGTGGATACAATCGGGCATATTGTGAGATCTAGAGACTAAGACAAGACACGGTTCCGAGAATCCTTATTGGAGTCGGAGCTTGGAGGGCTTAGGTGCATTGGGTAGATTAGACTTGGAGGGTCTTTTACTATTCATGTATCCCAATTGATTGTCTAGTGGATCGATTTACCACTTGGAGGGCGACAGAGAGGTTTTACGCCGAATACTTCAGTTTCCTCTTCGATAACACATCGGCATGTTATCTTGTGTTTGCATTCTTCTTCTTTACTCTTTTACTTTCATTTTACTGTTGTGTTTTGTTGAATATGGCTTAGAGTAGTTTTATTTTGTGTTCACTCGCATTTACTCTATTTCGCACTTAGTTTAAGTAAGAGTAAAATCAACCGAGCCGTAATCTTTAATTTGGGGGTCTAAACAGCTCTTGTGTTTTTAACACAAATCCAAGCTTTCAGTGTCCTACAATGATTGACTCTCTAATTAAATGGTGCCTCAAGAAATGGTTAACATTAAATCAAGTTCAAATTTAGATTGCATTCCTTGTAGTATATTTTGACTTTGAAGCTATTTAGAAGAAATTTTTATAATAATTTCCTTATTCTAATGACAAATTATTATATATAAATCAGAAGTATAGAATCTAAAATCTTATTCAATAATAGAAAGTAATGTGCAAAATCAAGCAATTAGTAAAAATTTAAACAAAGGCTCAAACATTATAACCCATCCACTTTGTAAAGATTTAAACAAATACTACCATAGACATTTAAGAAAAAAAAATCATTAAACTCCATTGGTTTACTTATTCCGCTTCTATTCCTTCAGATCAATGACACTATCACCATCAAGCAAAAGAAGGCTCCCAATAAAAGTTAGAGGCGTAAACACAACAGGCAAATTCTGACTCTCAAGCCTCTTGCTTCTTTTCTTTTCTGTCATACCAAAAAAGATTCTTACAATAAACCAACAGAACTTTCTTGCCGTGCCTGGAAAACTTTAGAGGCTTCAAATACACATTCAAATACTCAAAATTCGAATTCAAATTCGAAGCAATTGTATTTGCACGTAGATCAATTTTATAAACTTGTATCCACGGACTCTCTTCTCCATATTCCTTCATCAACCAAATTTCATTATACGTCTTCCAAGCATTCACAACATAACATAGGCATCCTCCTAACACTCCCAAACACGTCTTCCGATTCATATTCAATTTATTGAAGCGGTGTCTAATAAACACGAAAATTCTCCTTTGCAAAATCCAAAGCAAGAATGTTGTGCAATGGAGCGTCAGAATCTTTGCTTCGTGTGATTAAAGTACAACGCTTCTTTACTGGCTCACTTGACAATTTCTTGTACTTCCTTATCAATGGATTCCAAAGTGCGATCTCTTCGTCACAATAACGAAGGCAGACCAAGCCATTGCAGTAATCCACGATTGTGGTCAACCTTTTTCGATGACAACCTTGCAGTGTCGGGTAAATTTCCATGGCCTCAGGCAAGCAATTTTCATTATAATTGCGGAAAAATAAGGACCAAACGCAAGGTTTTTGTTCGATGATTATGATGCAATCTCTGTCGTTGTTGATGGAGCGCTTGAAGTGGTTATTGATGACTCCAGGCTTTGAATAGTTTGGCCCATGGCTTTGAAATGCAGAAAAAACATACGACACTCTTGACCACTAATCTGCTTACTATATCAGCGATGAAATCGGTCAGCATATCTGCTCATTAGAGGATAGTATGGATTTTATTTGCAGCGAAGAAGTGATAGAGTTAGAGACGCACTACTCTGTTATAAATATGTGCTCTGGAATGATTTTTTGAACGGAGTTTTTTTCTTATCATATTGAACGGAGGTTTAGTGATAGGAGAAAGGGCAAACGATTTATTTATTTATTTTTTTAAAGCCTTTCGGATATATAGTTTTGTTATTAAACAACATGATTAAAGTGGGATCCGAATCCTCTCCATTTCCCTTTGAAATGGAGAGCGTCCAATTCACAGACAGCATCATTTTGAAAACTATCAAGGGTCAAAACGTGTCACGTCAATTAAAATGTAAAACTCTAGTATCCGGATTCAAACCATAGTTAACTCAACGGTTTCTCTCTCACCAAGCCCATTTGAATATTTCAAACTCTCTCTCTCTCTTCTCCAAGGTTTGACTTTCTCCCTGGCCCGTCGTCACGATGCCACCACTACCACCTATGCCAAGGCTACGATTTGATCAAATTTTTATGCTCCAAGCTTTTACCCAAACACTATAAGCAGAAGATTTTCTCTAACTTCATCCACCAAAAAAATATCAACTAATCTATCTATGTTTTTATGCCTTTTGTTGCTTTGTTTTGCTTTGTGATAGTGCTTTCTTAGGGTTTTTGATTTTCTTTTGAATTGGGATTAGTTTATATGCTTAAAATTTTTATTGGGTCTCTCTTTATATATATATATATATATATATAAATATTATCTCTATGTGTGTGTTATATGCTGTGGTTATTAGAACAACAACTTTTGCAGAAAGTTGGTTCCGGAGTACTGAGGCTTGACATACTTTAACAGCCTTCATGTTATCATGCATCTCATAGACTATAACCAAATCTCCATCACAAATGTGACGAGTACAAGTTTTCTTTTTTGTTGGATCAATTGGCAACATCCTCAAAATCTTGGAATTTGTAAAATCGATTACAATAACAGCTGCCTGTGATGATGAAATTTCCACAAAGGGTAAGAGGAAGACAAATTGACATTTATAAGAATCTTGAGAAATTGAGTCTTGTCAACTTTAAAAATGCTGAGTAATATTTTATATAGTGCTCATCAAAATTTGTAGGACTCCTAATAAAAACACACAAAAGCTATCATGTTTCACACAGCCTTAGTCAATTTTGCTCTACAGCATGGTTTGTAAACATAAAGGTACAATTACCAGTTCCTCAAAAAAAAAAAAAAAAAAAAAGTTCAATTACCTAGAAACTTATATCCGAATCTACAATAGATTTATGCAACTAGGCAAGTAAACAGGGATACCCAAAATCACATTTATAATGAGCTTCGAATGAACTTCAGTATATAAACAAGTTAAAATGAATTTTAAAAATCTATACTAACCAAAATAAATCCTCACTTTCTAGCAATTAATCCCCAATTTAAGGAAGTAAGCTCCTATATACATACTTAGATGAATTTGTATATTTTGTAACTTGATTTGAGGGCCAGGCTTGGTTCTGGTACTTAAGTTTGTTTAGATTGTTCACTTGTGTTTTGCTGGTTTGAATTTCTTGGCTCCCAGCCATAGGGCCAGCTTAGTTTTGGGTTTTCATAAACTATGTTCTTAGTTCAATGAAATACTGAATTATTAAATAAATAAGTAAATTCTAATTGCTTTTTGCCCAAACCAAAAGAAATTACATCAGAGTATATATTCACACAGTATATGGAAATATTCAAAGGACTAATAAAAATAGAGGGATTTGGCAATTTTCATCTAATCAAAACTATCTTAGCATGTGGCAGCAGCAATTACATTAATATAGAATATAGAACACCTAGCAAGCATAGATATCTACCAACTTTTCACGAAAACTGAACACTATCTACAGCAAAGAGGAAAACTGATCCACTCCTAATAGCATAACAATTATGCAGAAAACAACAACTTCTGTAGAAACACAAACAATACATCCAAAACCTTTAAAACAAAACAAGACAATCTGCTATAGAATGTGCAATACTGAACCTATTCTGCAGAAACAGTAATTATGCTTGGTAAGAAAATTACAAAACTAGAACACTTGGTCACAACTTGTACCTCTGTTTTGGCAAGATATAAACAAAGATATGCACTTTGGTAACAAAAGGAAATTATAAAACAAGTTTTGGACCATCAAAACTCCAGTCCTAAACTAGGAAAATTACAAAACAGCACTTAAGCTCAACATGTGTCATAGATTATAAAGAATGATCCTAAATTAGAAAAATAGCTTGACTTTATGAACCATTTTATTCCATCCACTTGTAACACTTTCTTGGGTCAAGTGACCTCCACTTGTAACACTTCCTTGAGTCAAGAGACCTCATGCACCATCAATTTTGTCGTTGGAGCCTACAACACTTGCTATACTCTCGAAATGTGATGCTAATGCAACACTTGCTGATGAGCCTCCCTGATGTGATGCAAAACTTGTAGAAGCCGACTACAAAAAAAACAATTACACATTACACATATCACAAGCTTAACATTAAAATGATCAAATCATGCATTTAAACTATTATTAATATCAAAGTAAAATATATAATTGTAAATATCTTTACCATTAAAAGTTGTGTAAAACTAGTAATATTTCTTGAAGAGATATCCTCAGTTTTCTTTTGTGCCATGATGTCATGTGCATATATTTCCTGTAAAAATTGTACTTGTTTAGCAACAATAATAGTATACTATATTAATGTGTAAAAATAAAATAGAATGGTGAAAATAAGGATAATTTAGAACATTACCTCCTGCACTTTTCTTTTCTTTGTTTGCTTCTTTGATATGCCTTCCTTTGGTTTTGACATCTTTTCTATCCATGATTTTGTCCTATGCTTTTTATTACGACAAATCTCCCTTTTCTTTATCCCTTTTGGTACAATCGTAATCGAATCACATTGATTTTCTTTGTCTGCAAAATCATTGGAAGGCCTAATGATGTCTTCTTCTACATTAGCTTTGCAATTCCTAAGGTCACAAAGTTTTTTTTTTTTTTTTTTTCAAATCTACAATTGCTAAGCTTAGAATATTATGGACTTCTTTAGTTTCACATGCCTTATTCACCAATTGAATATATTTTGGATATAAATCTCGATACCAATCTACATATTCCAGTCGAGTATCCAGCTTAATGTTATGTGTTGTGCAATTTTTTCCACTTCCATCTTTTGCATCTCTTCTCCACCTCTTCATGATATATCTATTAGGAATCAACTTGATATCTAATACATCAAGAACTTTCAAACCATGCCTACATAAAATACCAAATGACTTAAACTTTCTACAACTACAAGATAGAGTCTCATCTAATGGATTCCACATGACTTCATATATTCCATATTGATTGAAAACTCCAACCACATAACTATGTGTTTGACTCACATTGCGTTCTAGGATAGGAAGTGCCATTACCTCTTCAACTTATGTTTGAAATAAATTAAACAACATAGGCGTGTACACTGTTGCTACTTGGTTAAGCATAGGAGAGCTTTTGAGCTTTAATCTTGGAAATTTATGTGTAGAGTTGTATTCTGCTTCTAACTTCTTATCCCGTTTTTGATTGACAACTCTTTCAAAATGAGTGAAAAACTCTACTATATTGAGATCAGTACACAAGCAATCCTTCAAGTCAGCATTGAAACTCTCACTAAGCTGGGTTGTCTTCATTCCTGCAGTGAAAGTTCTCTTAATATATGCTTGGGCCCATTTTTCTTCCAATTTAAATAGATCAATTAGTCATTTATTTTCACGAACATCATGCTTATCCAGCATTTCATTCCAAACTGTAAGAAACTCATCTTCACCATCATACTCATAGATACATGCTAAGAAATGATCATTAAATTAAGACTCATTTTTGAGTAAATGACCCAAGTGTCTCTTAGCATTTTGCCACATATGCCAACTACACAATGCATGATATGTCTTAGGCATGACTACTTTTATTGCAGTTGACATTGCTGCATCTTGATCTGTGAAAATAGTGATTGGCTTCTTTTCAAACATTGCTTCTAAGAAGGTCTCAAATAACCATACAAAAGATTCAATCATTTCATCATATAAAAGTGCACCTCCAAATACAATAGTTTCTCTATGGTGATTGAGACCCAAAAATACTCCAAGTGGCCTTGCATCTCTATTTGTACTATACGTTGTATCAAACGTTCAAACGTTATTACATCACCAAAGTGGCTATAGTCAATGATCATTCTTGCTTTGGCCCAAAAGATATTAGTAATCAACTCTTCACAGTCCAATTGAGTAGCAAAATAATATGAAGGATTTTCCTTAAGTTGACGATTGAAATATCTTCCCAAGCTAGTAGCTTCCCCATGCTCCATTTCTCTCTGTCGCTTAGTGCATAAATAGTTTTTATGATCTTGCTTGGTAAGACCAAGATTATCATATCCACCAACTTGCTTACTAAGAAGCTCATAAGATTGCTTTAAACTTAATCCCGATTCATGTGCCAAATCAATTTCAATAGCATGAGTTGCAACCACTTTCCGTTGTGATGGCATCATGTGTATAGTTGATGGGAGGTGGAGATAGTGGTTATGCTCAGCAATAAATTCATTTACCACATATTTTTTACTATCTCGATTAAGTACAATAACCAAACGTGCTTCACAACCACCTCCTGTTTCTGCTTGTGGATTTTTTATATTCTGAACTCTCTTGTCTTTGCCTCAAACCCCCTCCTTCACGCACACAAATCTCCTTGAAGTAACCACTCCAATCATTTTACATTTATTTACATACTCTTTTCTAATACTAAAACCAGTCTTTCTGCCATATTCATTATAAAAATCATATGCAATCTCATCTACTTCAAACTCCATCCCTTTAAATGGGGTAGATTCCATGGGCACACTAGAAGGAACATGTATTCCCATCATTATCCCTAGAAAAAATTGACCATAAATTTATTATAACTTTCACCTATGAGCAGTAGCCAGAGTAAAAATTGACCAAAACAGAAATGATGTAAAAAAATGAGACAAAGTAAAAATGAAAGAGTCATTGGAAGCAAGGGAAATTTTGGTTGCTGAATGAGCAGTAGAGTTATGGCATCTACTAATCCAGCTAAATTTGCAAGAAACAAAAGACAGCCAAGTCCTGAATGTCAGCAATCAAATGGGAAATAGACCAGACAGAATAGGGACCATTGGTGTGGAAAGACCAGACAATCAAATATGCCATATACTAATAAAGATTCAATCTTTATCTCAAAAAAAAAAAAATATCTCAAAAAAATAAAAAAGATACTCCAAGAATCATCCAGCCATTATAAAGATTCAATTTTTATCTCAAAAAATTAAAAATAAAATTTTAGATAGACTCTAACTTGCATCCAACCATCAAAACAACAATATAAACTCACCAAGACAACAATATAAATGTAGAAAAATGAGATGGACTCCAAGAATCATCCAGCCATTATAAAGATTCAATCTTTATTTCAAAAAATTAAAAATTAAAATTCAGATAGACTCTAACTTGCATCCAACCATCAAAACAACAATATAAACTCACCAAGACAACAATATAAATGCAAAAAAATGAGATAGACTCCAAGAATCATCCAACCATTATAAAGATTCAATCTTTATCTCAAAAAAATTAAAAATTAAAGTTCAGATAGACTCTGACTTGCATCCAGCCATCAAAACAACAATATAAACTCACCAAGACAACAATATAAATGCAGAAAAATGAGATGGACTCCAAGAATTATCCAGCCATTATAAAGATTCAATCTTTATCTCAAAAAATTAAAAATTAAAATTCAGATAGACTCTAACTTGCATCCAACCACCAAAACAACAATATAGACTCACCAAGACAACAATATAAAGGCAGAAAAATGATCAAACATCAAATAAGATAAGCATAAACAAGTTTTACAGATATACCTCTATTTTGGCAAGATAGAAACAGAGATATGCTTTGAACTTGTTCTCTGAACCTTTGAACGTGTTCTTTGAAGCTTTGAATCTGCACGTTTGGTTTTCACTTTTCCTTCCTAAAAGTTTTCTCTTTGTTTTGCAGTAGAATTTGTCTGGTTGAGTTAAACAACCCTCTAGTTTAAGTGTTTAACCACAATTAAGTGTGTTTACATTTTAATTGATGTGGCACGTTTTTTACCCTTGATAGTTTTCAAAAAGATCCTGTCCGTGAACTAGACACTCTCCATTTAAAATGGAAATGGAGAGGATCTGGATCCATTAAAGAGATGGGTTAAGGGGTGTGATTATGTCGTACGGTATGACTTTTCACAATTAAAATGTACACTTGTTAGAATTTTAAGGTAGTATTTTTTCTTACAGGGCAGCACCTCTTTAGTTGCAGGAAAAAACGTCTACTTTTATATATAGGATCCATTTGGATAGAACTTATTTTGCTGAAACTGAAAACTAAAAACACTGTCAAAATAATTTTTAAATGTATGAATAGTGCCATGAGACTCATTTTTAATGAAAAAGTGGTTGAAAATTGAAGTTTGTGGGTCCATGAACAGTATACCGGTGCATTGTTCACAGAAGACTTGGTCAACAATTGCGGCTAAAAAAAAAGAAAAAAAAAGCGCTTGAAAAACATAGACGCCAATTAAGTCGGATCCAAACGGGCATATAGTATTAGATTTATATACATATATATAAATATATATATATATATATATATATATAATACATATTTTAATTGAAATAATCATGTGCAATATAAAAGTCCTCATTAATATTTTCAGAAAACATAAAGGTCTATTTTAAACATAGACATCTTCGTTGGGAACTTCAAAAGGTATTAGGCGAGTTACAAGATTCTTAAGCTGTGTTTAATTTATTAGTAATTCATCTTTGGAAAATATTTTCCACCATTGATAATATTTGGCAACTCAGGAAATTATGGCCAAACTGAAAATACATTCAGTTGACCGCAAAATACCACCCCCTTAACCCGTAAATCATTTTACATTTTAAAATTACCTTCAAACCATTTCCACTCCTCACAAAAATCCTCTCCTCAGTCACACTCTCATCACTCATGCCAAGCCCAAGCTAAAGGAAGGAGAAAGGTACTGTTGGTAAAGCCCAGAACCAGCCCCTAACCCATAGCCCCACCATCATGCCTACAAGCCCCTCCGCTGGTGAAGGTAGTTTCGGTACTTCTCTCTTCCTCCTCTCTCTTTCACTCTCCTGACCCATCCCTCTTTCTCCCCCGTCCCATCTTCCTCCTTTCTTTTCCCTCAAGACCTTCATCCTCTAATTGAGATCTAGGTTCTTTTTTTTTTTTTTTTTTTTTTTTTTTTTTTTTTTTTTTTTTCCATGATTTGGTTGAGGTAAAAACAATGATTTGTCTTGGGTTGCAATTGATTTTTTTTTAGTATATCAGAAATTGAAAATTAAAACTGATCCATTAATTTGATCAATAAATACATAAATAAATTTCTGTGAGTATATAAAAATATCTATGAATATTTGTTACATCTTATTTTATTGCTTGGGTTGGAATTTATATATTTGTCCACTTCCAAATTTGTGGATTTGGTATTTTTTGTTCAAATGAGATATATTTGTTCTATTTGGTTGTATGATTATTGTGCAGTTGTGATGTTGAACTATTCAATATTGTTTTTTTGTTGTGTTGGCATTGTTGAACTTTTCTACACTATCTTGTGTTGCAAGCACGTTTCTTGTATATCACCTTGTTGCTTACACATTTGATTAAATGGCATGTCAAATAATTTGCTATACTAATATGTATTTCATTAGGCCAATTTTGGTTTTTAAATTGTTTATCCTATCGACCACCTAAAGGGCTTACATATGTGGTATTTGTTGGTCGTGTGCCTAGTGTGTACGACACATGGGAAGAAGCCCATGTCCAAGTCCATCAATTTTCTAGAGTAGATCACAGGGCATTAAAGAATAAAAGGGATGTGGAAGTTGCTTTTATGAAAATTTGGTAGATTGATGGCAGGAATGTGCAAGAAGGTTCTTCATCTAGTATATATCCTACTCATTCTAACTCAAATTCCAGTACGCCTTCAATTGAAGAGATCCCCTACTGCACAGAAGATGTTAAATATGAATTGTTGAAATATCAATTAGATATCGCAATTGAGCAGTGGAACCATGCAATGAAGATTGCAAAGTTGAATGCCAAAATGCTAAACGCAGTGGTATCTCAAGTCCTACGTACAACAATGAACTCAATGAAATGACACATCTAAATTTGGTTGAATGACCATGAAGGCTGTGGTAGTAGATTTTATTTTGTGTTGTGTTGTGATTTTTGTATGTTAATACATGTGTAATTGTTATGAATGCAAAACTTGGATGTGTATATGTTAATATTTTGAGCATTGGAATTTATGGATGTGCATATAAGATGTGTATATAGTAGTTTGAGAAATCCAGTTGTCTTATAGGTATATATTTTGACATTTTTTCTTGAAAATGTTTTACATTGGGGAGACAAATATAGGAAAACAATGTGTTTAGGTCCAAAGGCACCACAATGGTCTTAGATGACCAAAGGCACCACAATGGTGACAAACAATGTGTTTAGGTCCACTAGGCTTTTTGGGAAGGGATCTAGCAACATGGTTTTGTTCCCTCTTCAACTTATGACATTGAGGTCTTATATGACCAATCACACCGCAGTGGTGGCAAGTTGGAACAAACTTAGATCCATTCAAAACCTTAGGTTGAGACCTAAACGAAGGCTTTGACTTAACAGCCTTTCTCTCCACCTTTTGATTTCTTTTATGTGGAGGAATGTACACCGATTTGTCCTTTAAGGTAGAACACACACTAGGCACAAAATCGGGTACCACAACATGATTGCAACAAATATTATCATCCTTTTTAACAATAGGTTCAGCAATCAAACACTTGGCATGCATCTTAAGAGATTCATTTTCACATTTTAACTCATCAACAAGTTTGTTAGACAAAACAAGTTTAGCATCCAAGTCCATATTCAAACATTCAAACTCTTTCAGTTTTTCAAGAGAAATTTCAGCAAGTTTTTTATATTTCTCAACCAATTTGTTGGATTCATTGAGCTTAGCAATCAAATCATCCTTTTCAAAAAATAACTTACTCAAATTCTTTTGAAACTTCTTAGTATTTTTCTTCAAGAGTTTGTCAACAACACCCATAGATTCAAATAACATGTCATCACACTTATGAGGAACACTTATAGAGGCATTTTCACAAACACGTGGCATGTTACATTCATCACCAACCAAATCATACAAAGAGGCATACAAAGCACAATCCATGGCAAATAAACACAAGGGGTCAAGGATCACACTTAGGTATTTAAACCACAACAAGTGTACCCGCTCTGATACCAATTGAAAGTTCAAAAACGTGTATAAACACCTTTGAACGTTTAGACTCCCAAATAACAACTTAACCAATTCAAGCAATATGTCAAACAACTAGTGTGCGGAAACTTAACATAAGCTATAATATGGAATTGGTAAAAACTATCTAAGCCAAAACAAAACACAATCCACAGCAGATAATAAAAAGGCAAAGATAGAGAGGAAGGAAGATGCAAACACAAAGACAACACGCGACGTGTTATCGAAGAGGAAACCGAAACCCTCGGCGTAAAACCTCTCCGCCGCCCTCCAAGCGGTAAACAATCCACTAGAAAATACAGTTGGGATACATGGACAACAATAGACCCTCCAAGCCTAATCTACCCAGTGCACCTAAGCCCTCCAAGCTTCTTGCTCCAACGTGGTTGCGCCGAACCTTTTTCTTTTCTAGCTTCCCGGATTCCGCTACTAGACCGTAGCATCAACCAATGAAGATTGGTTCCTTCCTAACTGCTTCCCAGAAATCCAAACAGCTGTCTCACAGTGATGATGATGGTGAGAACCAGGTTCGGTATAATGCCTCTCAAGGATTTGATAATGGAGAGGAAGAGAGTTGAGGAATTTGAAGAGACTCTAATGTATAGATTGTGGGTGAATCAATCTTGTTTTTCTTTAGGGTTTCTCTCTCAAAATTTTCTCTGGAAGCTCTCTTACAATCGTGGGTAAAAGGGGTATTTATACTGGAGTGGGAGAGGAATGTGAAACGTCAGGTTTTACAAAACAGGGGTGGCTCGCGGCTTGACTAAGTCGCGAGATCCAGTCGCGAGATAACCGTATGGCCAGTTGTCTTGTTTTGTCCTGTAGTGCTCCAGCTTGCATGATTGTTCACCTTTCAGCATGCTTGGCACGTGTGCTGCGTCTGGCGGCTTGCAGCCGCGAGTCACCCGCGAGTCCCAGCCGCGAGTCTCTGTTTTCTTGCACACTCTTGAGCAATCTTCACTCTATCTCACTCACTACCCTTACATCAAACCCACCTAAATACAGGGTTACTAAATGCTGAATTACAAGCAAATTTGGCACGGAATAAAGCCAATTAGATGGTTGAATAAATTCAACCTTACAAACATATATAAAGAATTGCTTAATAATTGAGAAGTGTGTAAAAACGTGAGTAGAGAGAGAAGAGAGAGAGAGAGAGAGAGAGAAGAGAGAGAGAGAGAGAGAGAGAGAGAACGAATAATTCTTAGGCATGCTGAAATTGTTGGGCCAGTTCTAGTTTATACCAAATATGGAATTTGACCTAGTCCATTTTAGTTTTTTTTTTAGTTTTTTTTTTTTTAATGTAAAATTCTGATGTACATGGTCATTAAAAAAGTGATTTGATGGTTAATTCAAATGGTGTATATACTTTAAAACTTTTTTTTTTTTTTTTTTTTTTTTTTTTGCTTAGAAAAGAAAACACTAATTGGTATATAACCTGGCTTGATGGGAAAATAAAATAAAATAAATAAAAATTCATTATAGAACGTACTGTTATTACTTCAAATTATATAATAACTAAAAATAAAAAGGATGTATTGATAATTGATAGGCCCACTTGTTTCACCAATCTTTGTCGAATCACGGATGCCTCCGTCTATAGTCGAAACTCTTGTATCTTCCCTAAGGTTACCACATAGACTTGGTTGTGGTTGCGGCTCAAATCCAATCCAATTCCCTTCTAAATGCGTTAGGTTTTTGCTTTAGGTCCAGCCCATACTGTTTCTCCTCTCTTTTTACTCCATTATACAATGGGTGTCTATGCGTTGGTGTCGTGTGTGTTATAGGTATGCATTGGTGTCGTGTGTGTTCTAGGTGATCCATTACCCAATGACCCATCTGTCCTTAGTGATAGGCATGGAGCTCAATGTATCATTTCATCATTTTTTGAACAGATATCACGTAGAATTAAAAGTTGGGCCTCAACAAAACAGTACTTGGACGTGGATTTTTTTATTTTATTTTATGAAAATAATATTGCACGTACTTAAGATGATGAGAAATACACTAGTGCAAAGGATACAAGGTTCAAAGGAAAGCGTTTCATTGTTCGAATTACTCTACTGAGAATCAGGCTGCATCCAAAGTAAGTAAATTAACCAATCGGAACAAGCAGTGAATAGAGAGATTAATGATCTATGTTCGTTAAAAATGTTGTTCACACTAGAAGCAATCTGGTACCTGAGGAATCGGTTGCTGTGTAATGGGGGCCATGCACGTTGACATTATGAAACCACCCAATACATTGAGAAGAGAACTATGGAACGTGCTGTGATATTATCCAAGGACAGGAGGGACAACCCACAGTCAAAAGTAAATGGTTGGGAAGCTCCAGAGGAGCTAGGGATGGATTAAACTCAATGTGGATATTGCAGTGTCTGGAAATTTCACGTTGTGTTTAATGTAATGATGTTCACCACCACAAGTAGAAGTTGCAGCTATGCTCTGGGAAATCTAGCTAATTCTGAGTGAAAATTGGGAGCAAGTCATCATCGAAGGAGATGCAAAGTCTTGTTTTGAGCCCCTAACCATATATGGAATTCAACCTGACTGATTTATTGCTACTACGTACTGTTAATAATATACTGAAACTTCGTAAGTACTTTTTGAGTTGTAATTTTCATTGAGTTAGAAGATGTTGCAATACTGCTGCTCATTAGGCTGCAAAGTATCAGTATGCAGTCAAGTTTAGTAGGTCTTTCTGTCCGAATAAGTGGAGTCTTCCTATAGAAATTGAGGATGCTTGTAGGGCTGACTGCCAGCTCATTTTCTAGTTGAATGATATTGTTGTTTAGCAAATACAAATACAAATACCAACCAAAAAAAAAAAAAAAAACTGTGTGACCATACACCATATCATATCTCTCACTGTCAAGTTTGAAGGGCTGTTTAGCACGGTTGTTTAAACAATAATTTTTAGTGTTTAAACAATAATTAATACTCCACAACACTGAAAACTGAACAACAATATTTAAAATGACAAAAAAAAAAAAACACTTAAAAATATAAATTTAAGTTGTTTTTTTTTTTTTAAATTTGTAATAAAATGACCCAAAAAAAAAAAAAAAAAAAAAAACCTATAAGTGAGTTTCTTGACACTCAAGTAACCCCATTGGCGCCTTGGTCACCCCCAAGGAAATTAAGAATGCTCTTTGGTCCATGAAACCGTATAAGGCCCCGGGTCCAGATGGTCTCCATGCGGGTTTTTTCCAACGCTTTTGGCTGCTGGTTGGGGATTCAGTGAAGGAAGAGGTTTTGAGAGCTTTCACTACTAGTAAGGTACCTACTTACCTTAATAAAACTCTTATTGTCCTGATTCCAAAAATCCAAGGCCCCGAAATTATTGGTAACTTCAGACCCATAAGTCTTTGCAACTCGGTTTACAAGATTATTTCTAAGATAATTGTTGCTCATATTAGACCGCATTTGGAAAACCTTGTCTCTCCTTACCAAGCGGCTTTTGTTCCCGGCCGAAGAGGAGCAGACAATGTTGTTATTGTCCAGGAGCTTGTCCACACTATAGGGAGAGCTAAGGGTAGGAAAGGTTATATGGCAGTCAAAATTGATCTAGAAAAGGCCTATGATAAGATTGAATGGAGTTTTATCCATGATATGCTTAGCTATTTCAACTTTCCTAAGAATCTCATTGAGCTAATCATGAATTGTGTTTCAACGGTGTCAAGTTCCTTGCTCTTTAATGGTGGCTGCCTTGAATCCTTCAACCCCACTAAAGGTATTAGGCAAGGTGACCCCTTGTCCCCATATCTCTTTATTATGTGCATGAAAATTTTGGGCCATCTTATTGAGGAGAAATGTGCTGCTAAGCTTTGGTCTCCGATGAAAGCTTCTAGGAGTGGACCCTCCTTTTTGCATCTCTTTTTCGCGGATGACCTGGTTCTTTTTGCTAGTGCTGATCAGAAAAATTGTCATGCCATCAGTGATGTTCTTCAAGAATTTTACTCTAGATCTGGGCAGTGTCAATGAAGCTAAGTCTCGCGTTTTCTTCTCTCCAAATGTGGATCCTGATCAAAGAGATTCTCTCTCTAGCATTCTCGGTTTCAGATCAACCTCTAATCTTGGTAGTTACTTGGGCTTTCCTTTAAAACACCCAGGGGTTCGTAGTCATGATTTTGGCTTCGTTCTAGATAGAGTCAAGAGAAAGCTTGCTGGCTGGAAAGCTAACCTTCTCTCTATGGCTGGCCGGCTGGTTCTCATTCACGCCTCCTCTTCTACCGTTCCTAACTATGCTATGCAATATGTGGATCTTCCTAGTAAAATTCTTAACGGCATTGACAGAGTTAATAGAAACTTCCTTTGGGGTTCAACTGACCAAATTAGGAAGATGCACTGGGTAAATTGGAAGGAAGTTACCAAACCCAAGGAGGCAGGTGGTCTGGGGTTGCAATCTGCTATAGGTAGAAATACAGCGCTGCTGGCCAAGCTTAATTGGAGGCTTCATTCAGAGAATAATGGCCTTTGGGCTAAGATGCTTAAATTCAAATATTGCAACAGACAGAGAGTTAATTCTAGGAATGTTGCTAATCTCCCTTGCTCTCCTATATGGAAAGGTATCAAGAGGGGTGAGGATACGTTCAAAAAAGGAGTTAAGTGGATTTCGGGTCATGAAAGTACTCTTAATTTTTGGACGGACTGTTGGTCAAACCTTGGGCCTATTAGATCCCGCATCCAAGGTCCTCTTCTTCAGGCTGTTTCTGATCTACAGGTAAAAATTGTCTTGTCTTTGAATGGATGGAATTGGGCAGCTATCCCTTTTGTTCTCCCCAAGGAAGTGATGTCTGATATTCTGGCTGTCCCTACTCCCCTTGTAGCTAGATGCAGTGATAAGGTGGCTTGGAAATTCTCTCCTAAGGGGGGGTTTGATATGAAGAGTGCCTATTTACTTGCCACTAGCTTGATGGATGATGAATCTTTTTCAGGCTCTTGGATTTGGAAGTTACCTATTTTACCTAGAATTCAAATTTTCATTTGGAAATGTATGCATCACAGTATAAGTGTCAAAGATTGCCTACCAACAGGGGGATCCCTCTTGATACCACCTACCTGGTTTGCCACTTAGAATCTGAATCTATCACCCATGCCTTACGGGATTGCAGAATGATTAAGCCTCTTTGGCTCAAGTTAGGTACTCACTGCTTACAAACCAATTTCTTCTCCCAAGGTATCAGAGAATGGCTTATAGCGAATTCTAATCTCAAATCCTCTCAAAACACAATAGGTATTCCCTGGAACATCTTATTCTCCTTTGCTCTCTGGTTGATTTGGAAACAGAGGAACCAAATTGTCTTTGCAAACAAGAGATTTAGTCCTCATCTCTTCAAAATTATTTCTACGCAAGCTTTAGAGTTCTTTCTGTGTGCTACGTAGCCTGCTCGTAACAAATATATGGTTATGAGACAGATCCGATGGGAGAAGCCGGAATTAGGCTGGTTGAAGCTTAACACTGATGCATCCTCTAATGCTTCTCTAGGTTCGGCAGCAGGGGGAGGGCTGATCAGAGACAAAAACGACAACTGGGTGATAGGATTCACTAGGAAATTGGGTACGGTAAATAGTTTCGCAACTGAAATCTGGGCGCTCCGGGATGGTTTGCTCCTTTGCTGTCAGATGAAGTTCCCCGCTGTCATTGTTGAGCTTGATGCCAAGGCTCTGGTTGATGCTTTTGAAAGTCCATCCTATAGTAACTTGGTGATATCTCCTCTGTTTGATGATTGTAAGCTCTTGGCGAGTCAAATTCCCAACCTCCGCTTTAGGCATGTCTATCGCGAGGCGAATATATGTGCAGACAGATTAGCTAATTTAGGTCTCTCGCAACAACTGGAATTTGTTGTCCATTCTAACCCTCCTGTGGGTTTGATTTCCTTTGTAAAAAACGACTGCCTGGGTGTGGCTTGTAATAGGCTTTGTCCTATTGGCTTGGCTCATTGTTAGTTTCTTTTAATATACTTTCCTTTTTACCAAAAAAAAAAAAAAAGTAACCCCCCTCACTCGGGAGAAAACATTTTGGTGGATCCGAGAAGAAAATATCTGAACCCCGCCAGTTTTCCCGCCTAAAATCACTCTAACCATACACCCAATAAAATCATTTTCTCTCTATATTTTTCTCCCCTTTTCCATCTCCTTAAAATCATCCCAATCAAATGGGCCAAGCTAGAAATAGAAAAGTTATTTTGTTAAACTTTTTAAAAGGAATCTATACGGAAGATTCAAGTGATTTGGGTACCCAAACTACTCTTAATGGGTTCAAATCCTTTAAACCACCACTCCAACTGTCCAACTCCAAAACTCACTTTACACAACCAAAAATCAATCCCATAATCCATTGAAAATTTTGTGAACTGAGTTGTATTTGAGAAACTAAATAGAATTTTTATTTGGATTTTTAACATGACTAATCTCTTGAACATGAGAGAAAGAGACCTTTTTGGTTTCAGTTTTGCTTTATTCCCTATTCCATTCTAAGTACATAAATAAGACTGAAATAATCCATCAGTTATAATCAAATTCAAATTGAAAGATAATACAATCTGATCTTTTACTCCTAATACAGTGCCACTTATTTATCCTCATCTGCTGCTGCATTGAAACTCAATTTGATCCAATCTATTGCAGTGTGTCATCCTTTACTCCAATTCTCCATCCTCATGGCTCGGTAGTTGTGATATCTCTTGTGATGACATAAAGGAGCAGAGTTAGACATGTTGAATCAATGAAGGACAGACATGTTCATAAAGTTTTTTTTTTTTTTTTTTTTTTTTTTTTTTTTTTTTTTTTGGGATCAAAGACGTGTTCATAAAGTTGGAACTTATAATAGTGATATAATACTAATTTAGTCATCAAGAAAAAATAATTGAAGTATATGAAGATAATAATAATAATAATATTAAACTATTTATAATATATCATTAGTGGTAGAAAGGGTGATAATGATTCTGATGTCAATAGTCAATAGTAACTATATATAATCATCAAATGATCAATTGAGAAATTGATTGTACAATCAAAATAACAAAGACTTCTGCGTAGAGAAACAAATTGCGGAAAAGGTGATAGATTTATTTGCATAGTAGAAGAGAAAAGTTGGGAAGAAAGAATTATTACCAGTTAGTTTTGAAGCTGCCTCTGAACTCTGGCCATATTCACTGATATTGCCACATATAGCCTATCTTTGAAATCGTTCAAGAACCTGAAAAATGCGACTCGCAGTGACATATTCAGTACTAATGTGCCAACAACTCCCCAGAAACCTGCAATAAATCCGAGGGCCACACTAACATAAAATCCCATGGATATGAACCCTTCTTTCTCATCTTGCATGCCAGCATGTTCTCTGCTCCCATTCATAGCTGGATTTTGAGCTATTTCTTCCCCTGAACATTTCTTTGGAAGTGGGGCTCCGCAAAGATTTGGATTTCCCTCATATGAGGATGCATTAAAGGTATCAAGTTGAGGGCCTGTTGGAATTTTTCCGGACAAATTGTTGTTTGACAAGTCCAAGACACTTAGACGATCAATATGAGAAAGGCTTGAAGGAATTCCACTGGAAAGCTGGTTCTTAGATAGATCCAAGGCATCTAATGATTGTAACATACCAATCTCTGAAGTGATTTGTCCAGTTAAACGGTTTCTTGAAGATTTAAGGAAACCAATCCAACAAGCTCCACAACCTCTCCTGGAATCCGCCCAGTTAAATTATTGCTTGAGAGATCTATGCTTTTTAATAGTCCAAGAATATTTTTATACTCATGCTCTTTTCCTTTCCACATAAAAAACAAATGATCAATATAAGAAAACACATATTCCATAATGCCGATAGTTTCTAGAGAAGAATGGATAATGGCAGCATCTGGACTATCTTTTTTAGTCAAAGCAGAAAGATTGTTGAGGCATTTTGGTATACATCCTGAGATTTGGTTTAAAGCAAGGTCCAAAACTTGAAGATGTTCTAGATGGCAGAGATGAATAGGTACGCTTCCATTGAAGTGATTGGATCGAAGGATAAGGATAATTAAATTTGGATAACTAGTCCCTAACCATATTGGTATCTGTCCTACCAGAGCATTGTATCCAAGATTAAGGAAGATCAACTCCTTGCAATTATTCAAGGAAGAAGGAAGTTCCCCACTAAAATTATTGTTGTCTAAATCCAATGATACAATCCTATGTAGAAATCCCACCGAGCTTGGGATTTTCCCATGAAAATGATTATTTGCCAAATTAAGAACTTGTAATCCTTCAAGATGCATCCAACATGAGTCAGGAATCTGTCCTGATAACCTGTTATTGGAGAGAACTAGAAAGTTCAAGTTACCATTCTGAACTTCACATAAGGCGGAGATTGGGCCTGAAAGCATATTCTTGGAAACATCCAAATACGCCGATTCAAATAAAAATTGTGGTATTCCACCTTCAAGTTTATTTGAACTCAAGTCTATGATGGGATAAGAAGTAAACTCCAATGACAAATTTGGAATTTGACCACTTATTTGGTTGAAAGACAAATTCATATATTCTACTTGACGAGAGAATATCCAATCTGAATTGGAAATGATATCCGAAATTCCAGAATTAGAAATATCAATCCAAGAATAATATTTTTGAGTTCGAAGCCATGTTGGGAATCGAGGGCCCAATTGGCAAGACCCTAAACTTATCTCATCTAATTGAAAAGGTGGAACCCAATCAAAGCTGAAGTTGAAAACCAAGGTATGAGGTAAAGCCAAATGCTTCAATTTTGTGAGGTTTGAGAAGTGGGCTTCAGAAATAACACCTTCCAATGAATTATTAGAAAGATACAAAGTCTCTAGATTGGATTGTTTTCCCAAACTTTCAGGCACGATCCCTTTCAAATGATTACTATGAAGCCTTAATATTCTCAATGATGGAAACATTGTGATATCAGGTAACGATCCCATTATTTGATTCCAATCAAAATTCAAACTTTGGATTGAGTGGTTTGCACAACCAGTCAAGTTTTGAAAAAATTCTAGAAGTTGTCCGCTAAGATTGTTCAATGATAGAGACAATATTTTCAAATTACACATACCACCAAAGCTTTTTGGTATCCCTCCTTCAAACTCATTCTTATAGAAATAGAGCTTTGCAAGAGAGTTTATTTTGCTAAAACCATCAGGAATTAAACCTTGAAATCGATTATAACTAAGATCAAGTGCAACAATACTAGTGTTGGAGTTGAACAACCACTCTAGTACTGAAGAAGAAGAAGTGAGACTATTATAAGAGAGATCGAGGCCATCAAGAGAAGTAGAAGAATTGACAAGAGGAACAGAGAAAATATTCGGAAGATTACAAGAGAACAAGTACAAGGATGTCAAGTATGGCAGTTTATTCACAACATGGAGCCAATTATTGACTTTGCTCAGGTTAACGGTACTCATGCAAAGGTATTCTAAAGAAGAAAGTTGAGGGAGCCACTCTATGTTTTCAGGTATATTAAAATTATTCCAACCAAGATTAAGGTATTGCAAGTTGGAAAGATTCCCAAGCTGAAAAGGTATATTTCTTCCGAAATTAGCATGATAAAGGTCAAGGTGTCTCAAGTTGGAGAGAGAACCAATGATTTCTGGGATTTGGCTCTGATTAAAATCATTGAAGCTCACATCCAAATAAGTCAAATATTTCAACTCAAACAAGGAAGGATTAAGTTTACCTCGCAAAGGCCATGAGCGAAAGGACGAGGCATTGAGATTGAGCATGATGACGTGGCCTGTTTGGTTGCTACACCTGAGCCCACTCCACATGCAACAATCTTGATTGGAGCTCCAAGAAGAAAGAAGGCCATAGTCATCAATAAGGTCTTGTTTAATCTTGAGAAGAGCTTGTCTCTCATGCTCTTTGCAGCCAAGGTGAGTATCTCCTAACCCCAAATAATTTGCAATAGTTGGTCTCATGCACAACAAAAAAAGGAGAATTAAAGTGAGGAGAAATTGAAGGGAACTTCCACCCATGATTAGGATGAATTTGGAAGATCAAGTATATGATTAAGATAAGAGCATCAACACATCAAATGAGCAATGTTTACAAGAATGATTTTATTTGCCTCAATTATTTATACACGCGTTAAGTAGAAATTATTCGCAGTAACTAGGAAAAAAAAAAAAAAAAAGACGAAAGTCACTGGAAATTTCTTTTAAGCTTTAATAGATTAGACAATAGACACCATTTTTAAGAAAAAGTATTTGTTTAACTACGAGCCCGAATTTCGTGGTCCGATGCAGTGGTTGCCGGTTTTATTTTCTGGAAAGATGGATACAAATGCATATAAGACGCTCCAATCAGATTTCTGCTCTTGCACCAATCTTTAGTTTAATCACTGATGCCTCCCTCTAAACTTAAAAGTCCAAACCTTGTATGCTCAGTCCGCAATGGTCAATGGGGATGGATAGCCACTACGGCAAGTTGTTGATAGAAAAAGAGTAAAAAACATAGGCACCAGTCTTTGTTTAATCACTGATGTCTCCCTCTAAACTCTTGTATGTTCCCAGAAGGCAACACATATATAGACTTCACTTGGTTGTTCTGGTTAGTTTATGCAATTTTGGTCCCATGCCTCTTTTTTTACTGTAACTTTGGTCTTAGACGGTATTCTTTGTTATTATTACTATTATTATCTACCTCATTGTTCAATTTTAATTATATTATTGAAGTGTTTTAGTAATTTGCATATAATTTTTTTGTTAATTCCGTGCATCACATAAACATAAGTATTGTTGTTTTTATTAATTTATGGAAAAAGTTTGACTACAAACTTGGTTGTAGCTAATGGCTATAACTTCCACTAAAAAGAATTAACATAATTAAAAATGTTAAAAATTTAATTGTTGGATTACATATTTTTTATGTTCTAAATATGCATGTCAAATTTTGTGTCAATCATATATTATTTATTATTTGATCTATAAATTTATTTTTAAACATACTTTTAGACTACAAAAATTTGAAATTTAAACATTTGATTGATGATATAATCATTGATTTTTTATCTTCTAGAAAATTTTCAACTATTGAGGATACGAAAAGAAAATGTAATCTAATAATGAATTTGTTAAAATTCACATCTAATAAAAATTATATTGAGTGGAATTGTAGCCATTAGTTACAATCAAATTTTTATCCAAACTTTGTCTTTAATTTATGAGTAATACTACAGATACAAACTATTTTACAATATTTTTATAAAATGCTGATTTGACCAACCTCTTATTGGTTTTAATCTAGGTCCACTATTAATATCATTTTTTCATTTACCAATAATCACTCACTACATCAACAGTTTGTAAAAAAATTTGTAAAATAGTTTTTATTTCTAGCATTATTATTAATTTATTATCTTCTTTTAGTTGTTGAAGAAGAATATATGAGTTTAATATTATCCATATCTCATATTATTATAGAAGCATATCGAATTCTCTTGGTGTCTTGATCTCATGATAAAAAAATCATCATATAGAGCAGACGTTATAAACTAAAATTCTATGCATTATAAAAGTTCTCAACCATATTTTCATTAAATAAATAATAAATAAATAAATAAACAACTGCTAATTGGGGCATGGGGATTTGAACTGCTGATATCTTCATTGAAACTTAAAGAAGAAGTGTTAGTTAAGATAGAAAACTCCCACCAACATTGAACTACTTTCATGTACTTTTCCTTCTTAGTAAATCTAGCGATGCATACTTTTTCACAATTGTAACTACGAGTCCGAGTGCATATAAAAAAAAAATAAATAAATAAATCCTTGAACCGGTCAGATTTCTGCTCTTGCACCAATCTTTAGTTTAATCACTGTTGCCTCCCTCTGAACTTAAAAGTCCAACCCATGTATGGTCAATGGGGGTGGATAGCCAACACGGCAAGTTGTTGGTAGAAAAAGAGTAAAAAACATAGGCACCAGTCTTTGTTTAATCACTGATGTCTCCCTCTAAACTCTTGTATCTTCCCAGAAGGTAGCACATGCATATATAGACTTCACTTGGTTGTTTCGGTTGGTTTATGCAATTTTGGTCCCATGCCTCTTTTTTTTTACTGGTCTTAGACGGTATTCTTTTTATATTATTACTATTATTATCTACTTCATTGTTCAATTTTAATTATATTATTGAAGTGTTTTTGTAATTCACTAATTTGCATATAACTTTTTTGGCCATAATTATCAATAAGGTCTTGTTCAATCTTGAGAAGAGCTTGTCTCTCATGCTTTTTGCAGCCAGGGTGAGGTGAGTATCTGCTAACCCCAAATTATTTCCAGCTTTTGGTTTCATGCACAACAAAAGGAGAACTAAAGTGAGGAGAAATTGGAGGGAACTTCCACCCATGATTATATAGGATGAATTTAATTAGAGGATCAAGAATGTGATTAAGATAAGAGCATCGACACATCGAATGTGCAATGTTTCAAGAATGAATGATTTTATTAGCCTAAAATATGTCTTAATTATTTATACCTGTGTTAAGTATAAATTATTAGCAGCAAATAGTAAAATGAAAGAAAACGAAAGTCATTGGAAATTTCTCTTAATAGAGTATACACCATTGTATTATTGCCAACTCTTTTAGTTGCGAATTTTCCAAGTTTTCCATCTCTTAATAAAAAAAAAGTTATACAAAGATAATATTCACTAAATAATGTTGCTTTCACACTGCACTCTTCTCTCACATACATATTTCATTACCTGCTTCGATATTTTTTTTGAGAAACACCTGCTTCGATATTAATATGCTTTATATATATAAAGAGTTAAAGCGAGGTGACTGAAGAGTATATTGTATTATTGCAAAATGTCTTACGCCAAAGACAAAAACTGAACTCGGTTCAAACTAAAAAGTCAAGTTATAGAAAAAAACTATTTTCACAATAAAAAGTTATAAATAATGTTAGGATCACAACTTTTATCATAACTTTTGTTACAATTTACTCACGTGGCAAGTCATGAGTAGTGGAGTTTTTGATCCACCACTCATAATTTGCCATGTGAACAAATTGTAGTCCTATCATTTTTCAAAAGTGATCAAAGATATAAGTTTTTGCCTCTCAAAATATTTTTCTTTATGCGTGAAGAGAGTCTATAGCACAAAATTTGCTAAAAACTTTTAACATTGGGATGATGTAGTAAATAAAAAATTAATGTTAGTGATGAATTTAGATAAGAATTAATAAAAATTTGTCCACTCAACTGTTGTGAAAAAAATTATAAAATATTTAATTATATAGGCATTGCTCATACAGCCCCAAGAGAGAGTAAACATGAAATTCAAGCAATGGCTCATTAAAATTTCGTTTTTGGACACAAGAAGGCCTACTTAATTGTGTTGCGTCTCAAGGTTTTGGACATAAAATGCTGATTGTACATGGCCGTTAAAAGATTGTCGTCATGTGGGCCTTGGTGATCCATTACTCAATGATCCATCTATCTGAAATAATAGTTATGGAGCCCATTTCATCATTTATTTCAAATTTGGTCCCTTAAAACCCAAGCCCTTCAAGACTATCTGACTTCGGCCCTATTTATGTGTTTTTTCTGTGGGCTTTTGAAAGATAAATAGCTGCTGCAGAGTGCTTAATCACTGACATTACAACCCACCTGATTCTAATTTGATTTGAATTTTGAAGAGAGGAAAGTTAAGCGTGGTGACATGATACAGTTATACCAATCATAATATTCTTTATGTTTAAGCCTGCCTATCCGAGCTTGTGAGATTATATGCATAACATGGTCTTCACCTTTCTGTCTTACATTGTAAAGGAAAGAGAAATTAACAGTGCAAATAGCACAAGCTGAGCACATGTATGGTTTGCACTAAGACAACAATTTTGAATGACAAACAAGAATTACCTAACTTCCTCCATTATAATGGATAATTGCTCCACCATACTATGGGACAAATATAGTTTACCAAGTGTATCGCCTCACCCTTCTTAAACAAGTTTTTATTTCAAACGCATTATTTTGTTTTTTTTTAATAAGTTTCTTTTTATTCATATTGAATACAAATCATTTTTTTTTTAATGCGAATTGAATACAAATCCTTTGTCCTATTTTAAGTGTTCTATTTTATATTTTACCAATTGCAATCTATCACATGTGCCTTTTTTATTTCTTAATAAAACAATCAAAATTAAAAATGGAAAAAAAAAATTAAATACATATCATACTACAATTGATAGAACCCATACATAAAGTAGATATCTTATTGTGGGGTGTAGAAGTTCTATTCCTTTATATTTACATTGTAAGGACGCGATTTGCAACAAACCTTAACAGTGTTGGGTTCGCACGTAAAAAGGCCCAGACAATATGATTTGTAGAGCGTGGGTGTAAAGAGCTAGGTTAACTGTGGTCTCCCTTAAAAAGATTCGTTCTCATGTATACTAAAGGTCTAAAGTTGGTACAACGATCGTTTTCTTTAGTGATCAAGGCAATTCTTTTTCTCTACCTTTGCTCTCTTCTTTTTTGTCTATGTTTTTCTCCCTCTTCTTTTTTTTTGTTTCGATCCCCCTTTCCTCATGCTCTTCTTTTAGTTTATATACCCCTCTTTGTGTTCCATCCTCACCGCACACGTGTAAGTTGGGTCCGGAGGATTTCTTTCTGTCCCATCTAGCACCTCCTAGAACTTCCTATGGGCAGCTGTAAGGCTACTTCCTTACTGTTCAGGTATCACCTCCACATTAATGCGGTCAGAGAGTTGGTTGAGAGGTCATTAATGCGGAGGCAGCTGTAGTGATAGATATTTGTTTGTCTTATCTCTTTCTTCCTTGGTCGGTTATTCTATCTTTCACAGTGACCTAATTCTGAGGTCTGGTTGCAATAAGATCACGTCCTGATCGTCCTCGGACGCATACTGCCGAGGAGTATGGTGTCCTCGGACGGATACAGAACCCTACCCTTGTGATGTTGACTACCATCCCCTTCAGTAACTACATTATGACCTGACTTGGCCTCCTCGGACGGATATGCATCCTCAGATGGGCCGCGGGCCCAACATTCCTGAATCAATCCTGAACTTTATGGGCCTATTGATCGAACGGTCCCCACAATAGCCCCTCAAAATCCTACTTTTCGACTCCTCGGGAGAGAAGGTGGATTTTGACGTCATAAGCCTGTACCTGTGCGCGTTTTGGGGCATGCCCCTGACGCTTCAGCATCCCGATTTTGGCATCATTAAATTTTGACAACTCCATTGTCTCCCACGTTAGACGGTGAGATCTAAATCAAACGGCAGAGGGCTTCCCTTGTTTTGTGAGCGGGAATTTCACCGCTCACAGCCCTCACATGACTACAAAGGCGTTCCCTAATTAAATCTGTACTTTCCCTTCAATGATTACATGGTTCCAGAGCTCATACATTGAACCTGCCTTCTTCCAATCTTCGTTATTCTCCTGGCGACTACAAATAATCGTACGTTGTCCGAGGCCCTTCCTTTGAACCTGTAAGTCCTCTTGAAGTTTTTACCTCTTTCGTTTCAAGCCCAAAAGTCTTTTCTACTAAGTTTTTTAGAAAAATGGGGAAACAGAAGAATCCATTTCGATGTCTCGTTGAGTTCGAGGAGGGTATTAGAAACTTTCGCTCTAAGTACAAGATCCCCCCAACGGTAGGGATGAGGTACGCAGCCCAAGGGGAGTGGGTTGATGCCAGGCAAACTGGGGAAGTGGTTATCCCCATGATCGCCTTTATTGAGGGCCGGATGACTATCCCTATGGGTAGTATCACTAGGAGTTATCTCAGCTTCTTTAGGCTATCCCCCACCCAATGTGCTCCCAATATGTTTAGGGTCTTGGGAAGCATAGACGCTCTGAATAAGAGAATGGACCTAAAGTTAACCCATCATGACGTGAATTGGGTGTACAACCTTCATCGCCTAGCTGACCAGGACTATTATCTCAAGTCGAGATATCCTGAAGTAAGGCTAATTCAGTGCCTCCCTACCTCAAATAAGAACCTAAAGGAGGATTTCCTTATTTTCTCTGGGGAATGGCACGATGGTTTACCTTGTCCGACAGTAGAGGGAACATTAGGTGGGCGCGAAGTTATAAATCTATACTATTTAGTTCGTGAACACATTTCATTTACTTCTATTATTTTTGTATCCTACAACTTTAACTTTAGAATCAACGGTTTTGCAGATAGACGCTACACGAAGCCCAATCTCAGATTAGTCAATAAGGCGAGCCTAGACAGGTTACTGAAAGCTGAAATATACGTGAACGAGGCTGATGGTCAGCTCCGGGCAGCACATTTGATTCTTGGCTATACCCCCATTTCCTTTGCCTTTCAAGCGCTGAAGTGCGTGATTAGAGCACGTGATCCTTGGCTTCACCGTATCAGTGTTGCCTACGAAGGGTTTATCGTTCCAGAGGGTATTCCGCTTCCCCAGTACACACCTCGTACAGAGCCTCTTTTCGTAGCCAGCATCTCGACGGGACCTTCTTCATCCTTACCTTCCCTCAAGAAAAAGGGAACAAGAAGGGGAAGGAAATAGGGAAAAGGCGAGGGAACCGTCGTAACAGTATCTGAATCCTCGGACGATTTTGGGATTTTTGATCAGCTCACAAGCCCCGAGGAAGACCCTGACGAGATGGGGATACAAAGGAAACCCCAGAAAAGCTTGCTGGAGCTGATGGAAGGTCAGCCGGGAAAGTCTGCTCCTGCCAAAACAATACCATCCCAGGCTTCATTTCTTCTAGCCAGGTCTCCTCCTCCAGCTCCTCGCCACCCTCCTCGTTCATCTCCACAACCAACGCTTCCAAGTGCTGCTGAGCAGAAAAAGCACAGGGAACAGAAGGGCAAGGAGGTGGCGGATACGAGCAAGTCTTGTCCCACTCGAGAGGAGGATGATCCACGAGCTGCAAAGCAGCAGAAAACTAAGCACCCAGCCACGCAGGGCCTAGAGAAATCTGATTCCCCACATCCTGAGCCACAAGCATGGTTGCCAGTACCTATGCACGGGAGGGAGCCCCTGCGAGACGATGTCTCTATAAGGGACTTTAACGGCGGCATTGGGTGTCACGTAGCCTCGGCCATAGAAGAAGCCTTATTGCTCCCAAAAGATATAGCCGAGATAAAGAATATGAGGAAGAATGAACTCATCCTTGACAACAAACGATATTTGGGCATGGTGAGAAGCTATCTTTTACCCTGTTTCATTCTATGACTATTACTCACTAATACGCACTTTTCATTGACTATACTGTTAACTCCCCCCCCCCCCTTTTTTTTACAGATCATCCAAAATACTTTCAAGCTAGATGAGATGCTCAACGCTTGCTCCAATCAGCTGGATGGCGAAAGGAAAAGAAGGGTAATAGCTGTTCAGACCTTGTCCAAATCTGAACAGGATTTGGCCGACGCAAGGAAAAAATTACAGGTCGAAGAGGAAGCTCGCAAGTGCGCTGAATCGGCATCAGAAGGCTACCAGAAGTAGGCCGAGGAACAAGCAAGGCTTCTGCGCGAGACGAATGCCGAGCTGAAGAAGACTCAGGAGCAAGCTCTTGTTCTTAAGAAGCACCTGGAGGAAACTCAGAAGCTAAGGGAGCAAGCTGAAAAGCTCAAAGAGCAAGCCGAGAAAGCGAAAATCAACGCCGAACAGGCAATGAACGAAGCCGAGCAGAGAGGCTACGAAGTTGGTATAGCTGAAACTGAGAAGGGTTTGAGAGCCGAGGTTCCGGAGGTATGCCGTGTCTACTGCACCAGAACTTGGAGCGAGGCTCTTAACCGTGCTGGGGTTGAATCCTCATCTGAGTTGCGTAGGCCGGATAACGTATATTACCCCGAGGCGATACGCCTCTCAGCTCCTCAACCCTATCAGGCTGACGCTCCTTCTCCAGTTATTAACCTTAACAAGGAGGTTTTGCCTCGCAATTCTCCTCCTCGCGGCCAACTGGGATCGACTAAAGAGGGACTAGCCCCTCCAGGAGCTTCCCCAGACAAGACCACCACCGCTTCGGAGGCAGAGACGGCCTCCCAGGGTTTTCAACAGAAATTGGACTCCACAGTTCTACCAACTAGGGGCATTACCAAAGCCAAAGATGGAATCGCAACTTCGGACGCAGACCTACCCGCCAGCCAGACCCCGCAGATCCAGTTGAAATTAAAAAAGTAGAACTTGTGTTGTAACTTTAAATAGACACTTAATAGAGGACTTTTTTGCTCATTTTCTTATCGTTCTGGCGACTCCATGTTATTTTTGCAATCATTCACTTTGTCGTTGCAATTTTGTATGGGTTCATTTCAACCACCTTCTTTATTGTACGCCAATCTTGCGTCCAAAGCTCTCTCTCCGATTCCTCAATGAATGTTATAGGGCATTATTTCCGTCAAGTTTATGATTAAAAGATTTACCACAACTCTATTACCATTCAATAATTTAATACACAACATAGAAGGTTAATTTCTACCGAGTTTGCGGTCCGAGGACCTGGCATAACTTAGCCTCTGTTCCACGTTTTAATATAAATCATAGGATGTTAATTTCCACTAAGTTTGCGATCCGAGGACCTGGCATAACTTAGTTTCTGTTTAACAATTCAATATATATCATAGGATGTTAATTTCTACTAAGTTTGCAATCCGAGGATCTGAAATAACTTAGTTTCTGTTTAACAATTCAATATATATCATAGGATGTTAATTTCCACTAAGTTTGCGATCCGAGGATCTGGAATAACTTAGTTTCTGTTTAACAATTCAATATATATCATAGGATGTTAATTTCCACTAAGTTTGCGATCTGAGGACCTGGCATAACTTAGTTTCTGTTTAACAATTCAATATATATCATAGGATGTTAATTTCCACTAAGTTTGCGATCCGAGGACCTGGCATAACTTAGTTTCTGTTTAACAATTCAATATAAATCATAGGATGTTAATTTCCACTAAGTTTGCGATCCGAGGACCTGACATAACTTAGTTTCTGTTTAACAATTCAATATAAATCATAGGATGTTAATTTCCACTAAGTTTACGATCCGAGGACCTGGCATAACTTAGTTTCTGTTTAACAATTCAATATAAATCATAGGATGTTAATTTCCACTAAGTTTACGATCCGAGGACCTGGCATAACTTAGTTTCTGTTTAACAATTCAATATAAATCATTGGATGTTAATTTCCACTAAGTTTGTGATCCGAGGACCTGGCATAACTTAGTTTCTGTTTAACAATTCAATATAAATCATAAGATGTTAATTTCCACTAAGTTTGCGATCCGAGGACCTGGCATAACTTAGTTTCTGTTTAACAATTCAATATAAATCATACGATGTTAATTTCCACTAAGTTTGCGATCCGAGGACCTGGCATAACTTAGTTTCTGTTTAACAATTCAATATAAATCATAGGATGTTAATTTCCACTAAGTTTGCGATCCGAGGACCTGGCATAACTTAGTTTCTGTTTAACAATTCAATATAAATCATTGGATGTTAATTTCCACTAAGTTTGCGATCCGAGGACCTGGCATAACTTAGTTTCTGTTTAATAATTCAATATAAATCATAGGATGCAGGAGTACAGGATGTATGATTGACATAAGTTAAAAAGAAAATATTTGAATTGAAACACTTTTATTTAATAATAATACCTCTTGAGATTATTTACTTTCCAAGGATGGAGTACAGGTTTTTCATCTAGGTCCTCTAGATAGTAGGCTCCTATTCCTGCTATAGAAGTGATTTGATATGGCCCTTCCCAATTAGGTCCCAGTTTTCCCCAATTTGGATTCCTAGTGGCCCCCAGGACTTTCCTCAGCACCGGATCTCCTATGGCTAACGGCCTCTTTATGCTGGTAGTAAGCTAATTGAACCATCGCGCTCTCCCTTCGTTCTTCAATCAGGTCTAAACTTTTTTCCAACATCGCATCATTATTACCCGAAGAGAATGTACTGGTCCTTAACGTTGAGAATCCAGTTTCCAGAAGAATGACGGCCTCTGCCCCATAGGTCATGGAGAAGGGAGTTTCCCCCGTCGAACGTCGAGGTGTTGTCCGATACGTCCAAAGCACATGTGGCAATTCTTCCACCCATTTTCCTTTCGCGTCATCCAGTCTCTTCTTAAGCCCATTGACTATTACCTTGTTAACAGCTTCAGCCTGCCCATTGCCTTGTGGATAACTTGGAGTGGAATATCTGTTTCTTCCCAGTTCTGAGCAATATTCCCTAAAGGCATTGCTATCGAATTGGAGTCCGTTATCTGAGACAAGAGTTTGGGGAATTCCAAATCGATTAACAATGTTCCTCCAGACAAACCTCTTCACATCTACGTCCCTGATGTTAGCCAAGGGCTCAGCTTCAACCCATTTAGTGAAGTAGTCTGTGCCGACCAGCAGGTACTTCTTGTTTCCTATGGCTTTGGGAAAAGGGCCGACAATATCCAGCCCCCATTGCGCAAAAGGCCAAGGGCTTGAGAGAGGGTTAAGTACTCCTCCTGGTTGGTGGATATTCGAAGCATATCTCTGACACTGATCGCATTTCTTAACGTACTCCTGCGCTTCTCTCCGCATGTTTGGCCACCAATAACCTTGTGTGAGGGCTCGGCATGATAGAGACCTTCCTCCTGTATGGCTCCCACAAATGCCCTCATGCAATTCTTCCAGTATTGACTCTGCTGTCTCAGGAGGCACGCAGAGCAAGTACGGCCCAGAGAAGGACCGTCTGTATAACTTTTTATCCTTGGATAACCAGTACCGAGGAGCTCTCCTTCGTATTTTCTCAGCTTCCACCTTATCTGCGGGCAATATGTCACTTTCGAGAAATTTTAATATGGGATCCATCCAGCTTGTGGACAAACTAACTTGATGGATTTGGCAAACCTCCTTTTCTGGTGAAGTGGGAGTACATAGGTCTTCGACGATAATCACCCGAGGGAAATTTCGTACTGAGGAGGTGGCAAGGGCGCTAAGGAATCAACGTGGGTATTTTCACCTCGAGGAATATGTAATACGTCGAAAGACTCGAACTCCGTTTGCATACGTCTAACCCGATCCAGATATCCTTGCATCCTTGGGTCTTGGGCCTCCAACTCTCCAGTCACCTGGCCGACTACCAACCTTGAGTCCGAGAATAATTTAACTGCCTTTCCACCCATTTTATGAACCATGTTCATTCCCATTATCAAAACTTCGTATTCTGATTCATTGTTAGTAGCCGAGAACCCTAGTCTTAGCGACTTCTCGATGATGACCTCTTCAGGGGATATCAGCACCAATCCCAATCCAGCTCCCCGTTGGTTTACGGCCCCATCCACGTACACTTTCCATATAGACTCTCCTTGTGCGGATATTAGGCCAACCGATTTTTCATCCATGTGATCTTGATTCCTACTAATTTCCTCAGGGCACTTCGCGAATTCAGCCACCAGATCGGCGAGGATTTGACCTTTTACAGAGGTGCGGGGCATATATTTGATGTCAAAAGCACCCAGAATCGTGCCCCACTTGGCAATTCTTCCGGTGTAGTCAGCACTTCTGAGTATGGACTTAAGAGGCAGTTGGGTCAAAATAACCACAATGTGAGCTTGAAAATAATGCGGAAGTTTACGTGTTGCATGGACCACCGCCAGTATGGCCTTTTCTAATGACAGATATCTCACCTCGGCCTCATGGAGGGATTTACTAACATAATAAACTGGCCTTTGGACGCCATTGTCTTCTCAAATCAAGACGAAACTAACTGCGTGAGGAGCTATCGCCAAATAGGCATACAACACCTCATCCACTTCAGGGCTAGACATGATAGGCGGCCTGGACAAGTAATCTTTCAACTGCTGGAACGTTTCAGCACACTCCACGGTCCATTCGAATCCTTGCCACTTATGTAATAGGGGGAAAAAAGGGCGACACCTCTCAGCCGACCTGGAGATGAACTGGTTCAACGCAGCAGTCATCCCAGTTAATTTCTGCACTTCTTTTGGATTCTGAGGAGCTTGCAAATCGTTAATGGCCCTAATCTGGTCTGGATTCACCTCAATTCCTTTATGGGTCACCATGTACCCCAAGAACTTCCCGGAACCTACACCAAATGAGCACTTCAAAGCATTCAAGCGCAACTTATGTTCTCTCAGTATCCCGAAGATACTAGTGAGGTCCTCCACATGTTCGGATACTACTTTACATTTTACAACCATATCATCGATGTAAACTTCAATATTTCTGCCCAGTTTTGGCTCAAACATTTTCGTCATCATGCATTGGTAGGTAGATCCAGCGTTTTTCAAACCGAAGGGCATCACCTTGTAATGGTAGTTCCCAATCGAGGTCATGAAAGCAGTCTTTTCTTGATCGTCGGCGGCCAGCGGTATTTGGTGATACCCTTGAAAGGCATCCAAGAAACTCATCCTAGGGTGACCCACGGTCGCGTCTACCAACTGGTCGATCTTCGGCATAGGAAATGGATCCTTGGGGCAGGCCTTATTGAGATCCGTGAAGTCCACGCACACCCGCCATTTTCCAGTCTTCTTTTTTACTACCACCGTATTGGCCAACCATTGAGGGTAAAAAACTTCCTTGATAACCCCAGCCTGTTTAAGCTTGGCAACTTCGCTTCTAACTGCCTCGGCATGCTCCTTCGATGATCGCCGAGGAGGTTGCCTCCTGGGGACAACGGCAGGGTTCACGTTGAGTCGATGACAAATGAAATTCGGGTCCACCCCTGGGGCTTCGTACGGGTCCTATGCAAAAACGTCCACATTGGCTCGGAGGAACTCTAGCAAATTCGCTTTCTCTTGCAAAGGCAACTTGGCCCCAACCCGGAAGAATTTTTCTGGATCATCAGCAACAACTGCCTTTTCTAGATCTTCACACTCCACGCCATTGGTTGGCACGTCTAAGCTTGATACTGGGGACTTTAATTGCTATAACTCATTATCGGCGGTAGCCGAGGTTTCTGCCTCTGGCCGATGCTGTATAGCCGCTACTTGGCATTGCCGAGCAGTCGCCTGACTCCCTACTATCTCCAGCACTTGGTCTCCGGATGGATACTTCACCTTCTGATGCAGGGTGGACGAAACCGCTTTAAGGGTGTGAAGCCAAGGTCTGCCCACAATAGCCGTGTACGGAGAAAAAGCATCTACGATAATAAAATCCACCTCCACCACATCCGTGCCTGACTGCACGGGCAGCCTGATTAGCCCCATAGGGGTGACCAACCTTCCCTCAAAACTCACTAGAGGGGAATTATAGGTTGTTAAGTCTTCTAGTTTCAAACCTAGCCCCTTGTACAAATCTGGATACATCACATCCACAGAGCTTCCCTGATCAACCATCACTCTTCGAACATCGTACCCGCTGATCCTCAATGTTACCACCAAAGCATCCACATGGGGCTGTATGGTCCCAACCAGATCCTCATCTGAAAAACCCAAAATCAAGGGGACCCGCCTCTTGGCTCTCTTCAATGCCTGAGAATGATCCTCGGCCGGGGATCGGGACACCGATAACACTCTGGAGGGGCAAGATCCAGTCCTTCCCAGGGGGAGCCTTGATGAAGCGTCCCCACGCACCTCGGAACCGCCCTGGCTTGCCCTTCCGCTAGAGTGATGCAAGAGTTGCTTTAATTTCCCTTCACGGACCAACTGTTCCAAGTGGTCCCATAAATTCCTGCAGTTGTCTGTCGTGTGCCCATGATCCTGATGGTAATGGCAATACAAACTCGGGTTGCGTCTTGTAGGCTCTCCTGCCATCTTGTTCGGCCACTTGAAGAATGGCTCGTTCTTTATCTTCTCCAAAACCTGCTAAACAGGCTCCCGAAATACTGCATTAACAACCTGGGCGTCCGCCGAGACCGACTGCCCAACAAAGTCCCTCCTTGGTCGACTGTTATTATAACGATCCGACCTGAAATCCCTCCTCTCCTGAGGGATCATCTTGGCCTTTCCTTTCCCCTGAAGTTGATCTTCCTCTACCCTTCTGTACTTATCTATTCTGTCCATCAGCTGGCGCACACTAGTGACAGGTTTACCTGTCAAGGATTTCCTCAAGTCGTGGTCAGCTGGGAGACAAGCTTTGAAAGTGGTTATAGCCACGGGATCATTCTTTCCCTCTATTTCACTAAACATTTCCCAGTACCTATCTGAATAACTCTTGAGAGTCTCGTCCTCTCACATAGACAAAGTCAACAAGGATCCCAAAGGCCGAGGAGTCCGGCTGCATGTAATAAAGCGAGCACTAAAAGCCCGAGTCAGTGTTTTGAAAGATCCAACAGAGTTGACCCTTCAGCCATTGAACCACCTCATCGCCGTTGGACCCAAACTCGATGGAAATATCTTACACATCAAAGCATCATCCCTGGAGTGAATAGTCATCTTCTGGCTGTAATAGCTTACATGCTCCACTGGGTCTGAATGGCCATCATACAGAGAGAACGTAGGTTGATAAACCACCGAGGATGAGTAGCGTCGTCTATGTTTCTCGTAAAGGGTGACTTGGAAATTTGACTCAGGGCTTTGTTCATGGCATCGTTTCCCAAGCCCCTGCTAGTTGGACTTCTACGCCTACGTCGATGGCGATGCTCTTCTTCATAGGAGAAAGTCTCGCTTTGCGGAGTTCTCGACCTCCGCCTGTAACTAGTTCCATCCGACTCCCCAGATGATGGTTCAGAGCAAGGTGGAGAGCGTTCCCGCCGTGCATGGCGCAACTCTCTCTTCAAGTCTGCAATCTCGCGTTGCAGATTCCCCTCATGCTTCGCGTGGGAGACGTGACTCTTCCCCCGTGAGTGGCTCCTGGTGGTATGAGTTATACGTACGCTCCCCTCTCGGAATTCTCTCCGTTCGGGGCTCTTTCGAGGACCACCATACTGAGAGCCCCTTGACTCCGCCTGATGCAGGTTGACATCATCTTGATGCGGTCCCGCTGCGGGGTGAGGTAGTTCCACTCCTTCCATCAGAAACGTTGTACCAGAAGCTCTATAAGCTAACACAAGCTCTTTCCACAGACGGCGCCAATTGTAAGGACGCGATTTGCAACGAACCTTAACAGTGTTGGGTTCGCACGTAAAAAGGCCCAAATAATATGATTTCTAGAGCGTGGGTGTAAAGAGCTAGGTTAACTGTGGTCTCCCTTAAAGAGATTCGTTCTTATGTATACTAAAGGTCTAAAGTTGGTACAACGATCGTTTTCTTTAGTGATCAAGGCAATTCTTTTTCTCTTCCTTTGCTCTCTTCTTTTTTGTCTATGTTTTTCTCCCTCTTCTTTTTTTTTGTTTCGATCCACCTTTCCTCATGCTCTTCTTTTAGTTTATATACCCCCCTTTGTGTTCCATCCTCACCGCACACGTGTAGGTTGGGTCCGGAGGATTTCTTTTTGTCCCATCTAGCACCTCCTAGAACTTCCTATGGGCAGCTGTAAGGCTACTTTCTTACTGTTCAGCTGTAGTGATAGATATTTGTTTGTCTTATCTCTTTCTTCCTTGGTCGGTTATTCTATCTTTCACGGTGACCTAATTCTGAGGTCTGGTTGCAATAAGATCACGTCCTGATCGTCCTCGGACGCATACTGCCGAGGAGTATGGTGTCCTCGGACGGATACAGAACCCTACCCTTGTGATGTTGACTACCATCCCCTTCAGTAACTACATTATGACCTGACTTGGCCTCCTCGGACGGATATGCATCCTCGGATGGGCCGCGGGCCCAACATTCCTGAATCAATCCTGAACTTTATGGGCCTATTGATCGAACGGTCCCCACATACATCAAATACATAAATTGTCTTTTGGTATTACAAAGTGTGTTCTCATATTTAATATTGAAAAAGAGAATTGTATGTACAACTGTTAGATATACAAATATGAGTGAAGTTTTATGATGATTAGTACTCCATGAAAGCAAATCAAGAAAGTAATAGTTGTACTTTTTCATAGCAAAACCTACTCAAATATGGTACAATTTTTTTAATGTTATATTTTAGGTTCTCTAATTAAATTTAAACATATGACTGGTTGCATTAACTAATAAATGATATGGTTGAATTTTTTTTTTTTTCAAAAAGATGTGCTACATTGACTTATATAAACACATCTTTAAACCTAATTGAAAAATCTAAAAATACCTAAGTTTTACCTCCTTTTTTTTTCTTTTTTTTTTTCTTTTTTTTGTAATAATTCAATGAATTCAAACAAATATTTTTGAGAAAATGCTCAAAAAAATCTTAGATTAAGTACTTTTTTTTAGAAGAGATCAAGTACTTAGTGTGTAGTCGCGCTAATAACTATAAATAATATTATTATATTAATGATAACAATGATTTTCGGATAAATAACAATCTTTAGACATCATTTGAGTTTGGTCAAATGAGGTGAGGAAAAAAGATAGAATCTTTTCATTTGAGTTGCCAAAAACTAAAATTTCATTAATAATAACATGCTAATGAAATAACTTGCACAAAAGAGAAATACCTTACAACATTAAGAAGCCAAGTTGTTTGAATTGCGGCACATTAATTTAACATGTGAATTTACTTGAAGATCTCCACCTTTCAACCTACATGGGAAAGGAGGAGTTGTACACAAAACAATGCAAACAGCACCCGTATTACTTATGCTAGAATGAAAATCCTATCTCAATCTTAATATTCTACTCTATACTCCATTAATTGTAGCATGCCAAACTTTGGTTACTTTAAAAAAAAAAAGAAAAAAAAAAAAAGAAAGAAAAATGTGTGGCAGACTATAATTAGAGTATGCATATAAAGTAGAACACTAATAATGGAACAAAGGACTTTATTATTTATCCTAAGAGAACACTTTAAATGACAAACCAGAACTACCTAACTTTTCCTCCACCACCTTGGCCAATTGCTCCACTGTAAGGTTGAATTTATTCAACCATCTAATTGGCTTTATTCCGTGCCAAATTTGCTTGTAATTCAGCATTTAGTAACCCTGTATTTAGGTGGGTTTGATGTAAGGATAGTGAGTGAGATAGAGTGAAGTTTGCTCAAGAGTGTGCAAGAAAACAGAGACTCGCGGCTGGGACTCGCGGGTGACTCGCGGCTGCAAGCCGCCAGAAGCTGCACACGTGCCAAGCATGCTGGAAGATGAACAGTCTGCTAGCTGGAGCACTACAGGACAAAACAGGACAACTGGCCATACGGTTATCTCGCGACTGGATCTCGCGACTTAGTCAAGCCGCGAGCCACCCCTGTTTTGTAAAAACCTGACGTTTCACATTCCTCTCCACTCCAGTATAAATACCCCTATTACCCACGATTGAAAGAGAGCTTCCAGAGAGAATTTTGAGAGAGAAACCCTAAAGAAAAACCAGATTGTTTCACCCACAATCTCTACCTTAGAATCTCTTCAAATTCCTCAACTCTCTTCCTCTCCATTGTCAAATCCTTGAGAGGCATTATACCAAACCTGGTTCTCACCATCATCATCACTGTGAGACAGTTTGTTTGGATTTCTGGGAAGCAGTTAGGAAGGAGCCAATCTTCATTGGTTGATGCTACGGTCTAGTAGCGGAATCCGGGAAGCTAGAAAAGAAAAAGGTTCGGCACAACCTCGTTGGAGCAAGAAGCTTGGAGGGCTTAGGTGCACTGGGTAGATTAGGCTTGGAGGGTCTATTGCTGTCCTTGTATCCCAACTATATTTTCTAGTGGATTGATTACCGCTTGGAGGGCGGCGGAGAGGTTTTTCTCCGAGGGCTTCGGTTTCCTCTTCGATAACACTTCGCGTGTTGTCTGTGTGTTTGCATCTTCCTTCCTCTCTATCTTTGCCTTTCATTTATCTGCTGTGGATTTTATTCTGTTATGGCTTAGATAGTATTTAATCAATTTCGTATGATAGCATATGTTAAGTTTCCGCACACTAGTTGTTTGACATATTGCTTGAATTGATTAAGTTATAATTTGGGGGTCTAAACGTTCAAAGGTGTTTTTACACGTTTTTGAACTTTCATCCACCATTCTTGGTGTCAAATAGTTAACCCAGTCTCCCACCTCACCCTTCCTAAACAAGGCTCTGTTTTCAAAGTACTTAATAGACTTGCCAGCCTTGTTTACCTCCATCTCCTTCATATTCTCAAAACTACAAAGTTTTGCTATCTTTTCAACATCACCAACTCTCTCCTCCTCCAAAGAAAATGGGAACCCCAAAAACTCTGCTAGCTTTTTCAAGTGAAAAGTGACGTCTTCTTTCAGGTCCTCATACTTCAAGAACAACACCTTGTGAGGTCTCCCTATGCTCTCTTTCCAGTACCCCAACATATGGTCCCAAAAGGGACCAAATCCAATTACGCCCTTACAATACATTTCAAAGGCTTCATCTAGTGACATTCGAGCTTTAGATCCAGGATCAACTTTGTTAAGAAAATGCCATGAGGAGATGAAAGTGTCAAAAGGGTTTCGACAAATATAAACAACCCGGCAACCGGACTTCTTTATTGAATCAGGCAAGGAAGGAAATGGAAGATGGGTGCCAAAAATTCTAGGGTGTGGAAGGTTAGAGAGATCAGGAAGTTGGCGGTTGGCATAGAGCTTGTACTCAAAGAAAGGTACAAGATCATGAGGGTTTGAAGTAAGCAAAGGATGATTATTTTCCAAAGCAAAACGCTTACGATTCACAATAGCAAAAGCCAAAGCTTTTAACCATGTGGTGCCTGATTTTGGAATGGTGGCTAATACAACATCATTGTCACTTGCTTGGAAGTGCCTTTGGAATGAGACTATGGATTGGATTTCAATTGCTTGGCACCAAAACTCTTGGTACTTGTAGAGATGAGAGGTTCTCCACCCTTTTTCTTTGGGAAGAGAAAGAAGAAGTTCCTTGCATTCATGGCTTAGTTCTTCTTCTTCTCCTCCATTACTTGATTGGTTTTTTGGGTAATGAGTGATAGTCATTGAAGTAGTATTGATAGAAATTGGCATGAAAATTAGGTCATATAAGGCCACTTATTTATAGTTGAACTCGTTCATCTTTTTGTACTAGAAGGGTTTGGATATTTTGTACACGTTACGCACATGCATCACAAAAACTATATTGTGGGCTTACAACTAGTGATGCTTCTCGTGCCATTTTTGGCATGTTTTGGTTACCTTATTAAGTTTTCTACTTCTTTACGTCTGCCTAGCTAAGTTGGGCGTTTCTTTACTGATAGTGACTGAATTGAAATCCTTCGCCCCCACAGCTAGCTAGTACTATGTATTTTCCATGAGGAAAACACCTTTTTATTCAAACAAATATTTTGCACTGTAAAATTCATGCACCCGACAAATTTCTTTACATAAAAAAATTATTGCTACTGTATGGATCTTTGCTTGCTTATCAACCACTTCTTCTAAACTTTGTAAAAATGGGATTTTTATGCAGTAGATTCAACATACTTTTGTATCATTGAAATAGTTAAGAATTTAACCGCAAATTATCAATGAATTAATACTTGCTAGTTTATAATTTTGATAATTATAATGTTTTATCCTTTTTTTTTTTTCCTTGAACTTTGAATGTGGCTGCAATTTGGCTTCCAAAATTTTTTCTTGACACAAGGGGAAAAAAAAAGTTTAGGACGAATTTTAGATATTTCACAATTTTGATTTTATAAAAAGTAATCCAAATTAGCAGTTTAAACTTTAAAACCCCAATTTCTTATAGGTATTGACTTGTATTCTTCATATGAGCTATGCCTCAATCAATGAAGAAAGGGGGCAAAAGCTGGTAAAATAAGAGCAAGTGGAATATCATATACAACCATCAAGCAGTCCCATTAGAATCAAAATGTTGGGGAGCATTAGTTGATTTATGTGTTGTTATACAATTGGGTTACCTGTTCCTACCCAAATGGTTTAAACACTTCAAATTGTTGAGCCATTGAATCTTATGAATAATGGAGGTAATGTCAATGTAATAGAAGACTCCACTTTGTAGCCATGAGAAATTTGTTGCTCTCTAGTCTACTCAATCCGTTTCATTTTGGATCCGTACCACCTAATTCATGTGCACTGGAATCAGTCATAAAATTGAAAATGAAGTTTGTAAGAATAATGTTAGAAGGTTGAAACATATCCACGTCAAGGTCGGCAATATATATATATACATGTGAGTGTAATATATAATATATCATTTTAGAGGTGTTGGGGGAAAAAAATTTCTTAACCCCATAAATCCCACATAATTTTTCGTGGCTTGAAATCTTAGTTAAAAATAAAACTTATTAGTTATTATTACGTTGTAAGGTCATTGATGTTTGCCTAACATCTAGTTAGGTAACTTATATTCATTGATATTTAATGAGTTATCTTCTAGCTTAAGTAGTGTTTTTAACGGAGAAAACTATAGTGACAATGGAAAGTAGTGAAGGGATTGACTAATATATACATACTTGATGTTTGCCTAACATCTAGTTAGGTAACTTATATTCATCGATATTTAATGATCAGTTATCAAAAAAATAAAAAAGTAGTGTTTTTAACGGAGAAAACTATAGTGACAATGGAAAGTAATAAAGGGATTGACTAACATATACATATTTGTGCTTGTAATATATAATATATCATTTTTTATCTTAAATTTAGTGTTTATATGGGAAAAGCTAAATAGCTTTTACCTTTTTATTTTTTGTCTCACATTTCTTTTTCTTTTTCTTTTTTAAATTAAACAAAACTAGTTTTTTAAAAAATAAATTAGCTTTTTCTTGCACATATAGTATAAAAATTACTAAAAACTATATATTTTTATAAATACTGCAAATAAACTATTAGAAAATACCAGATATCCTGACCGACACTTAAAACACTCAAATTAGAATATAATTAAATTTATAATGGTAAATTTTTATTTTAATAGTCAATTGATTTTTGTTTCCTAGTAGCTTAAAAATAAAATAATTTTAAAAAATTCGAAATCTTTTAGTCTTACATCAAAAATCCTGGAAAATATAAGAAAAATATCTTGCAAATAAAAAATTTATAATATATGTTACAATAAAAAATATATATATATATATATATATATATATCGGCCAGGATCTTAAATTTGGATGCGATTTTGATCTCACTTCGATTTTTCCAATAGTTAAAACTTTGTAATCCTTCTGGTTTTAGGAATAAAATTATTCTCCAGAGTCTAGACTCTCGTATACAAAGGAGAATATGTTTTTTCAAAAATAAAATTAAAAAAGAGAACTCTAAGAAAAGCAAGAATAATATAGACTAGTACTTGATGTAAGAAATAAGAAAAAAGTGAGGCACAAAATGGGTGAGAAGTGAGAACTAGAAAAAACACTAGGAAAACATGTGAACAAACATAAATGTGTTTGGTACTCAAATTATGTGGTGTCAATTACATGGTTTGGCAGTTGGCATTAGATATATTTAATATTGGCAAAATTTTGAAAAATACTCAATGTAGTAGTTTGGAATAATTGCAGAAACAAACCCTTGCAATTTCAACTCTTCTTCATAATTCTTTGAGATTTACACATCCGTCAAATTGCTTTCAAAAAAACAGAAAATCTCATAAAATTATAAGGAAGAATTGAAATCCTAAAAAGTATTATTGTCCCAAATCACATTTGGCATCATTTCCCAAGTGAATTATAGCAAAAGACAAATCTTCTGCATGCCTAGAAAACATAAAGGGCAATCGACATGGTTTCACTGTCAAAATTGTGGACAGACAAAGACCATAACCACAATTACACAACACATCACACATATACACAAAAAAATGCACTTTTCTCAAACACTGCTGATGTATTTAGTTTTGTGTCTTTAAAAATATGGTACATTAATTTGCGGGGGACCATGTATGCATGGTTTCCCACGTGGGACTATCGTTTTATTTCCTTTGTGCCATTTGAAGTCCATATGTAGTTGTCCTGATTTGTAGGCATGAGTTGTCGACTTGTCGGTCTTTATTGTTGTGACTTTTGAGTTTTAATTTTAAGTTCATTTTAATAAAATAAATAAATCTAATTATCAAGGTAGTGTCAAAATCACTCACTTTTTATTGATGAGTTAAAAGTTTATTTATTTATTTAATTTTTTTTTTTAATTTCTAAGCTATCGAAAATTATGAAATGTCAAACTCACGTGTCAACGTTGTATTTTATTTTGTGACATCTTGACTATGAAACTTTATTTTCTTATAAAAGTGGTAAAGCGATCAAGAACTATTTAAAACGAATTTAAAAGAATATTGTGGTTAATTAACTCTGATACTTTTCTTGAACACAATTTACTCTAATTCAAATGATAACTCCTATTCACAATAAAATGGATTTAAGGTGAAGCTAGCATTGGGTTAAATAAAGCTTCTGATAGTACATCTTGCTTAAAATCCATACCTACATGTATAAACACTTCTCTGTCTATATTGTCACACATTAATTTTTTTCCATTTCTAGTATTTGATAATTAAGCAAAATATAAATAAGAAGTGTCCACAAGAAATGTACTTAGAAAATAGTATTCAAATAAATTTTTTATAATATCATACAAATATGAAATGTGTACAAAAGATGTACTTAGAAAGATTGTAACTATTTATTTTTATTTTTGTAATTAATAACAATGAGACTCTCTCAATAATTTTTTTAATAAAAATTAATATTGACATACTTGTAACATTTTTTGTGTACATGGCATGCCCCATATCTTCCACTTTTCAATTATTATATTGATTTTTCTTTTAATTTGATCACTAATAAAAAAAAATAACCTAAGAAAAGAGGGGTAAATTTTGCTTCTTCCTTCCTTAACCTCCCCAATTCCCTAAGTTCAAGTTGACAATAAAAGAAAATGAAAAAAAAGCATTACAATATCAAAAATTATTTAACCTCTTTAGCTTAATATATTCAATAGAATAATTATAACCATAAATTATAATAAGGTGTTATCTTATTAAAATTCATAAGGCCTCAACCATTTTTATATATTTATTATATTACTTAACCGATACAAAACGGTTTGAAAAGATTTATAAATAGTATGTCTTCCAAGTTAAATTAAACTTTTTCGTATGCATTTGTGTTATAACTGCTCTATCCCCTCTCCTTTGAATGTGCATCTTTTATTATTATTTTTATAATAATAATAATAATTATAATAATAATGTTAAAATTGCAGGGCATAATGCAGGGCAGAGTGGCATGAGCCAAGCTACAAGTGTGATGGCTAGTACAGTTGTTGCTGAGGTGAAGAGCATTAACCAAGCCACGAGGGTTGTAAGGAGTGCAGCACTAGCTGATAGGCAGTGCAGGGACCAAGCCACACAGGATGCATCAATATCTGACCAGAGTAGCACTGAAGTCTGGGAAGCAATTGAAGCAGTTCCATATCACGAGTTCTTCATTCAAGAGCCCTGAGGATTTGAGTCCCGTGATTCTAGGAAGTAGTTAGTCGCAATTGACACGTGTATAATTCTAGAAGTTTAGCTAACTGACTTTGGCGCCACATTTGAAAGTTAGTTATGCTCACTGTGTATATAAACAGAGCACTGTGTATTTTATTCATTAACTTAGTGTATTCTCTTTTGATCAATGAAATTCTCTCTATTCTATTTAGATTTCTCTCAGATTTTTTCATGGTATCAAAGCTGCTCACACTGTGCCTTAGTAATAGGACATTGAGCAGATGTATTCTCAGCATCAGTTCCTTGTGGAAAGGAAACCTGATTAACATTGAACTTCCCCTTTTGCTTATAACCTGGTGGATAGCCATGGAGTTTGTAACATTTGTCCACAGTGTGTCCAAGCATGTTACAGTGGGTGCACAAGGGTCTTTCCTTCTTAGGTCCAGCCTTGTTACCAGGATTCCCTTTGGCATTAACATACAGTGCCACTGAATCAGGTTTAGGAATGTAGGCAGAACCATTACCATGACCAATTCCTTTATGTGCCTCCTCTTGAAGAATCAAGGAATACACCTTGCTCATTGGTGGAAATGGCTCAAGCATGAGAATGTGACTCCTCACAATCTCAAAATTCTCATTGAGCCCCATTAGAAACCTCATCACATATGATTTCTCATGAGCAATGCTGAGTGTCTTCATCGCACCACAAGTACATGCTGGCAAGGGTTCATAATGAAGTAGTTGATCCCAAAGTTTCTTGAACTTAGAGTAATACTCAGTCACTGACAATTGACTCTGAGTTATCTGTGAAATTTCTTGTTGAAGGTTATAAATCTTTGGTCCATTTCCTTGAGAAAACACACGTTGCAACTCAAGCCACATCTCCCTCACAGTCTCACAATACATAATACCACTTGACACATCAAAATGCATTGAATTGATCAACCAAGAAAGCACCATTGTGTTACAGCTTTCCCAATCTTCATACAATGGAGAATCATCTTCAGGTTTCTCAATCTTTCCATTTACGAAGCCTATCTTCTTCTTGCCAGTGAGTGCTAGAACCATAGCCCTAGACCAAGATTGATAGTTCCTCATTCCCAACAATGGCTGTGTGACCAAGATATTACCTGGATTCTCACTTGCACTTAGCAGAAAAGGATTGGGTGAATTGGTCTGTGTATTAGAACTTGAGACTGGTCGCGTGGATTGAGGTTGTGTTGAATCAGAGTGATCATTTCCTTCAACAGAAGCCATGAATGATCTTCAAAGCTTGAACAACAAAAAAAAACTTCAATGAAAAGAAGAAACAGAAAGAAATTCTCGAACGATTTCTCAGCAAAAGAAAAAACGAGGAAATTTTCTTGAGAAAAATTTCTGTTTGGAACGAAAGAAAATCTTCTGGAACCAAACTAAAAGCTAGGAAATCAGTGTAAACTGTGCTAGCCGCTCTGATAGCAGCTCCTTGCTCTTTTCAAACCAGGCTTTGATCAAGGTCAAAAACATCATGCTGCATCTGTCAGTACAAGTGGAAGTGTCTCTGGTTTGACTACTGAAGCTCATGGTGTGCCTGCTGCAACTGGTGTGCCTCTCTCATCAGCCCTTAACAATTCCAACTTCATTGACACTATGTCAGGTACTGCTTCCAGCCTTTCTTTCAAACCTACTTTGCAGCACTCTATATTCTCTGCTAAAATAGTTGATAAAGAGTGTTTTCATACCACTGATTGGGTCATAGACACAGGTGCCACTGACCATATGGTACATTCAGTCACTTGCTTTACTTCTATCACCACTGTCTTAAATACTCATGTTAATTTGCCAAATGGTGAGATAGCTTTAGTCACACACATTGGTACTGTGAGGATCTCAGACAAATTTACTCTTTACAATGTGTTATGTGTTCCATCATTCAGTTTTAACCTCATTTCTGTCAGTCAGTTGGCCAAATCTATTTCTTATTATCTTATCTTTTTTGGGACATTGTGCTTTATCCAGGACCTTGCTCATTGGAGCACACTTGGTCTGGGTAAGGAATGCAATGGGCTCTACCTGCTAGAAAGGAGCAACTCCACTTCACTATCTGCTTCCATTTCTGCTACTTCCATTTCTGCTGCAATACCTTCTGTTCTTAACACTCATGTATGGCATTCTAGATTAGGACATTTGTCTAATGCCAAATTAGTTTCAATTAGGAATAATGGTGAACCACTTTGTACTTCAGTTGAGGATCTTACTTGTGAAATCTGCCCACTTGCAAAACAAAAACGTTTACCCTTCAATAAAAGTTCTCAAATTTCTGCTTCCTGTTTTGATTTGATACATTGTGACTTATGGGGCCCCTTTTCAGTGTCTACCATTGATAGTTGCAAATATTTCTTGACTATTGTGGATGATTGCTCAAGGTGTACTTGGGTTTATCTCTTAAAACATAAGTCTCAAACCCAATCTGTTTTAGAAGGTTTTTGTACCATGGTAGAAACTCAATTTTCTAAAAAGATCAAGACCATTAGGTCTGACAATGGTACAGAATTTTTCATGAGGGATTTCTTTGCTAAGCAAGGCATTTGTCATCAATTGAGCTGTGTTGAAACCCCTCAACAAAATGGTGTTGTTGAGAGGAAGCATCAACACATCTTAAATGTGGCTAGAGCTCTCATGTTTCAATCACACCTGCCTTTACACCTATGGGGACATGTTGTTCTTGCAGCCATTTACTTGATAAATAGAACTCCATCTTCAGTTTTATCAAATCAAACTCCTTTTGAAACTTTGTTTGGTTCTCCACCCTCCTATTCACATTTGAGAGTCTTTGGCTGCTTGTGTTTTGCTTCTACCCTTTCTAATCATAGAACAAAGTTTGCTCCAAGAGCAAAGAAATGTGTCTTCTTAGGGTATCCTTTTGGGGTAAAAGGATATAAGGTTCTTGACTTAGCCACTCAAAGTGTGTTTCTCTCTAGGGATGTTGTTTTTCATGAACATTCCTTTCCTTTTGCATCTGTTTCTGTTAATGTTTCAGATTCAATTCCTTCTTGTGATGATGTTATTGCTCCCTCTTCTTCAGCAGGTAATGATTCCTTTGTCACTCCCATTAGTGTTCCTGATTTTGTTCCAAATGATATTGATAATGCCTTATTCCCTTCTTCTGTTTCTACTGATCCTGTTATTCACAATGACATTACTTCTTCCTTAATGTCTACTGATGTTTCACCTAGTTCTAGTCAGGTTCTTTTTCCAGCTGCACCTTCTTCTCCACCAGTTGTACCAGCCTCTCCAGTGCCTCTCAGAAAATCAACTAGAGACACTAGACCTCCTGCATACTTGCAGGATTATGGTTGTACTGCATTTGCTCCTGGTGCTGCTTATGATCTGGCTGAGTGCATCACCTACTCTCACTTGGAACCTGGTTACCAAACTTACCTCATGACAGTTGGTTCTAGTCCTCAAGAACCTCAGAGCTTCTCCCAGGCAGTTCAAGATCCTCTTTGGAGAGCTGCCATGGACAAAGAAGTTCAAGCTCTTGAGAACAATCACACTTGGGATGTGACTACTTTACCTCCTGGTAAACTTCCCATTGGCTGCAAATGGGTTTATAAAGTCAAGCTCAATCCTGATGGAAGTGTTGAAAGGTATAAAGTAAGATTGGTAGCTAAAGGTTATACCCAAAGAGAAGGCCTTGATTTTCTAGAGACTTTCTCTCCGGTTGCTAAGACTGTTTCAGTAAGGGTCTTGATTGCTTTGGCTGCTGCTAAGTCTTGGCCTTTACATCAATTAGACATTAATAATGCCTTTCTTCATGGGGATTTGGATGAGGAGGTTTACATGGCCTTGCCTCCTGGTTTTCACAGTAAGGGGGAGTGTTCAGTCTCTTCTTCTTCTTCAGTTCCTAAGGCAGCATCTGCTCCTAAAGTATGTAAGCTGGTGAAATCACTTTATGGCTTGAGACAAGCTTCTCGGCAATGGTACACAAAGTTGTCAGCAACAATTACACAGCTTGGTTTTGTTCAGTCCCAAGCAGACCATTCCCTGTTTGTCCATAGCAAAGGATCTTTGTTCACTGCAATACTAGTCTATGTAGATGATATGATCATTACAGGTAATGATCTTGATTGTGTTACTTCTCTGAAGTCAGTTCTAGATCAGAAGTTTGGGATCAAGGACTTGGGATCACTCAAGTTTTCTTAGGCTTGGAAATTGCAAGGAACAAGACTGGCATCAGTTTAACACAAAGGAAATATGCTCTTGAAGTTCTTGAAGAAACTGGAATGACAGGTTGCAAACCAACTCAAACACCAATGGAGCAGCAATTGAAGTTATCCAAAGGTGGTGGGGACCTGATTTCTAATCCTGGCCAGTATAGGAGGCTTATTGGGAAGCTAATGTACTTGACTTTGAGCAGACCAGATATCACATATGCAGTACATAGGCTTAGTCAGTTCTTGGCACAACCTAGAGTACCACATATGAAGGCTGCTACCAGAATACTTCAATACATTAAAGGCACACCTGGACAAGGTGTTTTCTTCCCCATAGATTCTGATTTGCACTTAAAAGCATACTGTGATGTAGATTGGGTTGGATGCCCTGACACAAGGAAGTCCTTGACAGGCTATTGTGTGTTTTTGGGTGATGCCTTGGTGTCTTGGAGATCTAAGAAACAAAGTATAGTGTCTAGATCAAGTGCTGAAGCAGAATACAGGGCAATGGCCACAACCACATGTGAGCTGACTTGGATATTACATTTATTAGAGGATTTGCATGTTAAACATGACAGACCTGTTTTGTTGTACTGTGATAACCAGGCAGCACTTCACATAGCAGCAAACCCAGTGTTTCATGAAAGGTCCAAGCACATAGAAGCTGATTGCCATGTTGTACGAAATAGGATCCTTGATGGTACACTTAAGACCTTTTATGTCTCAACCAAAAATCAGTTGGCGGATGTTTTTACAAAAGCCTTAAGAGTTGAAAACTATTTGAGATTGATCACTAGATTGGGTGTAATCAATATCTTTGCTCATATAGTAGAATATCCTTCCCCACCTAAGTCAAGTCAGAAGGCAAGAGCTGTGCTCTTGAGGGGGAGTGTTAAAATTGCAGGGCATACTGCAGGGCATAATGCAGGGCAGAGTGGCATGAGACAAGCTACAAGTGTGATGGCTAGTACAGTTGTTGCTGAGGTGAAGAGCATTAACCAAGCCACGAAGGTTGTAAGGAGTGCAGCACTAGCTGATAGGCAGTGCAGGGACCAAGCCACACAGGATGCATCAATATCTGACCAGAGTAGCACTGAAGTCTGGGAAGCAATTGAAGCAGTTCCACATCACGAGTTCTTCATTCAAGAGCGCTGAGGATTTGAGTCCCGTGATTCTAGGAAGTAGTTAGTCGCAATTGACACGTGTATAATTCTAGAAGTTTAGCTAACTGACTTTGGTGCCACATTTGAAAGTTAGTTATGCTCACTGTGTATATAAACAGAGCACTGTGTATTTTATTCATTAACTTAGTGTATTCTCTTTTGATCAATGAAATTCTCTCTATTCTATTTAGATTTCTCTCAGATTTTTTCAAATAATAAAAACTTACATATTTAATCGTACCTAGAAAGTGAATGAATAGCATCACATGCGTACGTAGGGGGAAAACTATATGTATTTTACATAATTTCCTTGTACAAGAACCCTTAATAAATCTAAGAAATGTTTTATACGAAAATTAGTGAGGGACTATCGATATTGATGGTATAGAGCTCCATTACAGTTTATCTGAAATAGAATATTAACCAAATAATATCACAAATTCATCAGGAAATATATATAGTGGCTGTTTTGCAAATTCAAAGCGCAATTATCATTGAATTTTTCATATATATTGAACTTACAATACTTGATGTCAGAGTAAATTACTCTAGGTTTACGTATTTCTTTTTAATTTGGTAATGAGTCTATTTCAAAATAATTTTGTTTTTCCTAATGAATTAATCCTTTTTTTTTTCCTTCGTATGAATCACATTTGTTGAAATCTTTATTTTTAGTCATACAACTGAATTTATTTTTTGCCATTTTTGTGGAACTTATCTATAATTGATAATTGATATTGATAATGATAATGACCCTTTACCTAGTTTTTAATTCAATAATTCCAAAAGTTCGGAGTTGGCTTAAAATGTATGATCCACAATATGTTTACCAAAAAATCAAGACTCTATGAATTGGCAACTCTGTCACTGGTCCGTAGTCTTCCTTGGGGGACTTCTAATGCTATTTTAACTTTACGAAAAGTTGTGAAAATAGAGAGTGGAAAACGTTCTTTTGCATTGATTTAACTGGTAAATAAATACCTATAAAACAAATTAGGTCGATACAAAGACATAAATGGTAAATATATACCTACAAAACATTTAGGTAGATACAAAGACATAACTGGTAAATAAATACCTACAAAACAAATAATGTATCCACCTTTGCCTCAATTTACCTTTCTTTTGTTGATTTTTTCAATAAAGTAAATAAAAAATATATATAATTAAAAGAAACACACAAAAGATGGATCAATAGAAACAAATCAAAGGTTGTAGTCTCATCCATGAAAAAGTCCATCCATTCCTATAATTTCCCCACAGAAAGAAAAAAAGCTAAAAATGTTAATGGAAAAAATATATATTACATGTGCTAAGAGAGAACCCATTCTACATTATAAAATTCTATATGTCATGGATAGATGGCATGATGGTTGGCTTAGATGAGTGAAAAGTGTGCTCAACGGCTGTGCATCCCTCTAACAAGACTTCCATATAGCTCGTATTTACGTTCCAGATCGAACTTTGCAATGAAAACTTAGCTGGATAGCAGTAGCCTCCAGAAGGATACGTGCAGCATACAAAACCCATTGACAAATCCTTCTCTCCTTTTATGATCTTTAGGGACTAAAGAGAATCTCTTTCAATTCATGCCTCGGCTAGCTTTAAGCGGGGAACAATATTCATCGATTGGAGTTCCTGGAAGCATGCCATTGAGTGGTGAGAATTTAAACAAAAAACATCTGTCAACGACTGACAGGAGTAAACATACTCATCCAAGAGTGAACAGTGGAAATGCAAACATTTTTTGCCTTTATTTTATTTTTTTTTTCGTAATTGTATTCTTTCAATTTGTTGTTTTCGAGTTTATACATTTTTTTCACAAGAATGTAGCACCACATTTAAATGTTTTCAAAACACCATGTGCAAATCTTGATGCTACAAATACACTGCCATAGATCCAAATTTAATCTAGATCAGACAAACTGTATAGGAGTAACAAAAAATGCATATGTCATTATACAGCTCTTAATGCATGTCAAAAGGAAGATAAAGTCTCTAAAGAGAAAATATTCTTCCTTGTCAGAGAAAATAATACACAGACAACAAGTACCAACACCAAGTTTATGTAGTTGAAACCAGGAAATAAGATATGAAGTAATAACTTGTGTATAGAGACCTCCAACAAATCGAACAAGAAAGATGAGATCTCAACCAAGTTATATAACTCAATGAAAGAAAATATCAACAGAATAAAATGAGAGCTATGCTATGGAAAAACCGATCAATACAATGTCAATTTATACCTGGATTAAGAGCTTGAATGAATAAGGAAGCTTCATAGTAGACATACCGTCCCTTTTTTTACATGATGAACAGATTCCAGTTTTCAGATGATGATTGTAATATCCTAACAAATCACATATTCTGCAGACCTGCACCAAAAAGCAGATGTTGCCACAGAGCTAAATAATCAAATCAGTTCCAAAAAAGAAATTTTTGGTATGAGACAAATTCTTAATTAATTACATGTAGGTCTAGGTCTAGCATAACAAGAATGATGTTGAAGCTTGAAGGACCACAACAATCTTAAGGAAAAAAAAACCAATAAGCATTTTGCTTACACACAACATAGTGTTGGACCTGTTGGTCTAAAGGAAATTGCTGTAAGTTATAATTAAAAATCTCTCCAAAGATATCCACAACAATCACAAAAAGCCTTTTCGTTGGTTAGTATCCCTTGTACTGACAGTTTTTGGAACAGCAATAGTGAAGTCCTAAAAAGGTCCAAATAAGCCTTTAGAAGTTAGATAATGGCTTTGACGGAGAGAAAAATAAAATGGCTTTTGTAGGGAATTTTACCGAAATCCCCAACCTGTGAGAAACAAAAAAAAAAATTAGAAAAAGCACACGTCAAAGAAAACAATTACACGCACAAGATAATATTTACGTGGTTTGACAATTTGTCTACGAGCCTCAGCTCTATGGACTAAGTCTAAGTAAATCTCCCATTAAAAATCACGCAATATTATTCGGATCGGATCGGGTCGTCAAACCGGATCAAACAAAAAACTAGGCTCCACAAAATCCAACAACTTTGACAAACAGCATTGCACTATTAGAGCAGGAGCCTTGAAAGTCTCAAAGACATGCCCAAGTTACAGTAAAAATAGGTTTCGTTCCAAGTGCATAACTGGATATTTTCCAGCAAGCAAACTTAGCTGGTGTTCCAGATCTGTTCTGGAAGCTGATCTCTATCAACAGTCGTGTTCTTGCAGTTCCAGGAGGCATCCTTAAGAAGGAAGCTTTATATAGCTATTACAATAGAAAAGAAGGAATAAGAGGGATAGACAACCAGATGCTAATACAGAATCTTATGGGCTGGTGAAGAGCTGATTTCTGATCAAATTCCACCCTATACATAAGGGCTGCAACTCCAGAAAATCAAGAAAATTTTGGGAGAAAGAGCTGAAACTCTGCTGGAATTTTGTCAGACAACAGTCTTGTACCAGGAGAGCTTTGAGGAAAACAGTGCTTAGAAATCATATTTTAATTCTTGTGGCTGAACACAATATGTTAAATGATGCTAATATACTGGTCTTCCTGTTAAATGACTTACAAGCGAGCATTGTAATACATACTCAGCAAACAATTATCAAGGAGTGGCATAGGCATGAGCTGATACCTGAACCTCAAAAGGATCGCTAGAGATCATTAGGCGCTCAAAAATTAACATACTAGAACCATAAGCTATCAAACAATCACGTTCCATTTCTCCTACACGTAGTCCTGGGAAATGAAAGGTTAGCAGAAATTAGAACTATGCAAGGTAAATTTGCATCTGATAAAATATCTAAGAACCAGAAATTAAGAACCTCCATTGCGAGCTCTCCCCTCTGTAGGCTGTCTTGTTAGCAGAACACGGGGTCCATCGGCTGGACCATGCATTTTATGTAGGACCTACTTGTCATGAAATAATGGATATCACAAAAAATCAATATCAAAAATAAATATTTTCAAGCTAATATTCTAAATCAATATCACATGCTTTATGTAACAGGGAAGAAAAGGTGTGATACATCAAAGAAAAATTACTAGGATTATTTAAAACTACAACTAATAAAGGAATTTCTGTCACAGAAATTCTAGATGCTATGAGTAAAAGAATATCAACTAATCCAAATCATAGAAACAATGCTGACCAGAATCACCAGACATAAAAAAATAGACATGCCATGCACCAAAAGATCTCTCTCAATTTATTCAGGTTGGCACGTCAAGGGAATGTTAAAACAAGAGCCTCAAAAGGTTAAAAGAATCACTGATGAGGCAAGGAGGGAAGAGCAAGATAGGAAACTGTAGGTTTTGCATACACTGATTTAGACTCAGCTATACCAGTGTAAATGGTGTGAGGTATCTGCTTCATGATCAACTGAGAATCACACTTGTGTTCAAACAGAAAGCTTTAGCCTGAAGGCAATTCCCCTTTACCCTCAGTGAGGGGTTATACGCATGCCTTCTAATTTCATCCACCAGTCAAAATTAAGAGCACATATGGTCAAATTTAGCTGCTTATCAGCCTCCTGTAGTGACTAAACAGTTCATCAAGCAACTTAAGGATTTTTCAATGCATGTTAATAACCCCAACAACCCTACAAGAAACCAAATAATGGTAACAACATAAAATTTCGAACCTAGGATTCATAAGCATGATTGGTTTCTGTAACATAATAAAGGAGGCTTCGAATCTTACCATATGTTTTAACTTTTGATAGTAAATAGGACCCATGAAAATATATGCTTGCAGTGGGCAACCTGTGATACCTGGAGAAGACAAAAAACTATTAGGAAGTTTCCTTTCATATGCATGCAAGGTCTAGTTCACAAACATAAGTACACAAAATAGTAATTCCATTCCAAGGTCATATTCCATGCACCAAACTTGTGACACTAATGATAAAAAGGAAATGACACAATTTAATTATTTTTGTTATGAGAACATCCAACTTATATTAATGATAGTAACTTCCAGAAACATGCTAGAAATCCATGGTCTAATTTAAATTGAAAATAAGTTTCCTTTCACCCCTGGGGTTTCAAAAAATTGAACACAATACGTAACAAAGCTCCAAAAGAAGAATTAAAATGAACGGTTGCAATAGAATTCCCATATGTACACATTTCAGACGTAAAAATTTAAACCTGAATAAAGAAAGTCTTTGCCGTTGTAGTTAAAGCCTTTGTTCACAAGAATTTCACTGTCACAGAGCAAGGAAGCATGGTAAAAAAAATGAAATATGGAAAAATGCATAATAATCTGATGTCATAATAAAGATGCAGAAAGCACCTCATAGCTTCAACTGTGTCTGCATGACCGCTTGGTTCCCCAAAGGCACTGCCATAATGAAACCTACCACATGAAACTCCAGCTTTACCCCCAAGAAGCTCTATCATCTTCCCCACTGTCATTCAACTGATCGTAACAGAATATCAAAACATTAAGTTACATCTTGGGTGCTTGCACTGCTAGCAACTATAGATTATAACACAAAACGTGGATGATTATGACATGGCACAAGGCCAGTCAAGCATAAGGGTTGAATTTCACGTTCCATATGATTATTGCAGTTGAGTCCACATGTGCCAAGTTTGTAGAAAATTGGAGGGAAAATTAATTAGTGGCACATGCACATGTTAGATTTTAGAAAGTTTTTAGAAGCAAAAGCCATGTGCTTTATTAAATCTAGCTTGTAATTAGTATGTTACAATTGTACTCGAGCATGTGATAAGTGTGAGTTAGTTATGGACGATGTCATCAACAATAACCAACTCCCAAGCTATAAATATCCATGTACATGCATTGTAAAGATAGATAGATTGATAGTGAATTTTAGAATCTCATATTTGAGTTTAGATTGAGGTCTGAGTTCCCTCTCTTTATTTACTTCCTCTCTCTCTCTCTCTAGAATCTTTCTGTACTAAAAATTCAGTATTAATCTTCTTGCCGCACTTGCTTGTTAAGTTTTCCACTATTCCAAACTTTTTAACTTATTTACCTAGGAAACCCATGAGGATTCATAATGGTGCCACAAACTCCTTTCTGCCCATGTCTGCTACTAAATTTGTCACCAACCTGAGGGGGCAAGAAATACAAGAAAGAAAGTCAACCTAAAATATAAGATTCGTATAGCATATAAAATGAGGCCAGATTAGAAATCTTTACCTCTGGCCTCCGAGTATGGCGAATTAAGAATTTGATCGATAAATTTTTATGCCTATCATTATAAAGAGCCACTCGATCCACTACACAAGACTCCCCTTGGGGACCCTTAAATGTTTGTTTACTGCTCTTATGTCCTCTGCATTTAAAAACAAGCATAAGCAATCTTGTTGTTAAAGGAATCTATCAAGAATTTTCGCCAGAAAGTGAAACTAACATATTTGGTAATTCTGATGGTGGTACTCTCGTCCCCCTTGTAACAGCAGGGGACTGTTTATTTATATTCTGATGGTGGGCTAATAATTTCCCCTGGTGAAGCAATCCCATCATCATCCAGTATCTACACATGTTAGAACATATCAGAATTAAAGAATATACAGGAAACATTTGCAATTCAAAGAAACAAATAACCAGAGGACAAAAGGAAAATGATGAAGAATGGGATCCTTGGGATTGGCAGAGTCAATCTGGCTTCCATAAAAAATAAAACCTCATAATAATGTCCAAATGTACTTTCAGCATTCTTAGAGTATGGGAAAAAAATTAACAGGGATATTTTGGTAACTTTCAATTGGGTAGTTTGCTTTCATTTTTTTTATATAGGTAATAAATTTTTTGTTGAAAAAAGTACATCATGTTCACGATAGTGAACAAAATGTACTTGAAACAGTTACAAACAAATCAAGAAGAGGAAATTACAGATTGTAGGAAATCAAAAATGGAAAATCATTTTGTAAAGCCCCAAATCCTAGACCACTCAAAAAAAGTCCTAACTAGCAAAGATTTCAAAAGATCAACATTGGGTAGTTTGCTTTCATATTTGGAACTTTTTTTGGTTATGCCTCAAGCTTTAGTTTGTTCTTGTATATGTATATGATAGGTTCTAAAGACTTAGGATTTTATGTATTTAGAACTCTAATTTGTATTGTTGGCAAACCATGATTAAAATAATGTGTTTAGAAGTGTTTTAGTCTTGCTCAAAGTTGTGCATTTATGTAAAGTTAGAATCGAGCTAATGTAGGAAAGCATTATGCATTTCGGCCTGGTTCGATCGATTGAAGCTTAGGCTCGATCGATCGAAACTCGGGTAGAATGTTTTTTCTATAGAATTTCCAACTTAGCCCTAGTTGTTTTAAAATGTTTTTAGGGTTTCTAATTTGTCCTCAAATTTTATCCTTTGGAATGTAATGAAATTTTGTTGTATATGAAACAAGATTATTATTGGCCAAGAAGTTCACATTGAATTATTTTAAAGAGCCATATATTCCACCATTAAGGGAAGAATTGCATGTTGAAAAAATACTTTTCTTTAAAAGTATGTAGAAGTCAAAGAAAAAAATATAGAGAATTATGAGGAAATTAATGAAAGCCTTATTATAGAAGAAGATCCTGAAATCAAGATTGTGGAAGAGATTGATGAAGACCCTATTATAAACAAATATCTTGAAGTCGAGATGGAGGAAACAATTGAAGAAGAAATTGAAAAGGAAATTGTCAAAGAGTTAGACAAAATTGAGTCAGGTGATTGTCAATATCAAGATCCTTTATTTTGGTGGTAAGAAATACACCAAAGTTAATTGATTTTATTGGGTTGATAGATTTGATTTGATTGTCAACTCTTATTTGGTAAATCTCTACAATTACATGAAGACCAAGGAAAAAGAAATTCAAGTTGATTTGTTTATTTCATTGATGAGTTGCAAGTATGGAAAGAAAAAAAAAAAACAATTAATGTTTTGACAGCTTTTTTCATTTCCCATAAAAATGGTGTTAAAACTTTCCGGAAATAGATTGTTACTCGTTAGCATGACCCTATATTTTATTGTCTGTCAAGTTTACGAAACCTTTAAATAGGCCCCTAAGTCTATAAATGTTTTTAACATTTATTCAAAGAACCCTCACAGATTTGAGGTTATTTTTAGAAGCAACCATGTTTTGTTTCTTGCTTTTTAGAAGTAGTCGTGTTATGCTTCTTGACGCTTTTGTATCCCGCATCAGAAGTAGAGGGTCTATTTCCTGGAAACATGTTGAATTAATGAAGGATAGAGACAGAGATATTTATAAATTTAGGAAGTAATAATGATGATAATACTACTACGTTAGTCATCAAGAAAAAAATAATGAGTGAAAAAAAGAAATAAAATAACAATCATAGTATTAGTTAGAATGACATTTATGTTAATGACAGTGATTATGATATATAGTAGGCAAACAATGGGTAAGGTAGAAGGCTAATTTATGACTAATATTGCGAAATTATTGTGAACTTTTTTGGAGCTTGTGTCCCTAAAAGGACTTGCCACAATATGGCATTGTGCATAATTAAGTTATTAATATAATTATTTTTTAATAAAAATGACATTAGTTGTGTTGTCCCATGTCTATGGTTAGAACTCCGATTAACCCACCCTATCTTCCAGTATCTACCTATAAAAAATAAATATTGACACAATTTGCTTGAAGGGAAACATTTTTGCCAGATTTTCAATAAGCTCAAAAAAAATTATTCAAATGACTAAAGGTTTCTAGAAATTTTAAGAGTAGTGTCCCATCCCATGTCTATGTAATTTTATTTATATTTATTTTGAGAACCCATGTCTATGAATCCATAGGTGCACGCTATATAAATACATTAAAATTATTAGCATTATTTTTAAAAAATGAATTATAGTTCCGAAGTTTATAGAAATTTATTTATTTAGATCTGTATTATGCTGATTAAATCTATATGCCAGAATTTTTAAGAAATTTAGAAAAAGCATCATTAATTATTTGTTTTATCGTGGGTCAACCTATTCTACAGCTTTGGGTTCACCCAATTTTGTTGGGATGGTGACATTACTGTTGAAAATACTTGGAAGTTGGAGTCCCCTTGTTGATGTGGGACTTGAGTTGCCAGAATTGGTGCTGTTGTTGGTATTGTTTGATGTACTCTTTGGATGCAACTCAAGTGGACCATTCAGTGGCGGTTATTATGGAACCAATTTTCAAATTGTTGTCTGTTCCACGGAGAAAGGCTTTGTTTATTTGGGTATAAACTCTGAGTGCTAGAGCATAATTGTTTCTGAGTAGAGGTTTAGAAAAAGGATTTCTGAAAATTGTCAGTGACCGTAAATATAGTTTAAAAAAATGAATAAGTATACCACGGTTGAATAATTAGGGAAAAATGCTTTGACACCTCCTAAACATTAAAGTAGTGGCTCAAAGACCCCTTGAACTTTTATTTAGACTAATTTATTTCATAAACTTTGCATATCTGCCAAATCAAGACCTCTGTTAATTAGCTGTTAACAAACTAACGGTAAAACCCATATGAGAGTTGCGTGAACTTTAAAATACAAATCTTATCCTATGTTCTTGAAAACCAATTGAAATTGAAGAGAAGTCTAAGTCTAGCCAAGAGAGAAGAAAGAGACGGTGGAACCAGACCCACCATAGTTCTTTGTCCTTCCGTGTCGTTGACAACCAACCACCATTTTTCTCTCTGACACCGGAGTTTATGTGAGCATCTTTTTCTTAGTCTTGCTATCTGATTCTTCTTCGGTTTTGAATGAGATATTAACCACAAATCAATACGATTAATTAAGAATAGAAATTGCACCAAAGAACACTGTTCTTGGATTCTCTGGGGAAGAGGATGATTGTGAAGCCTTAGCCAACCTTTAATAAGTCTTCTTCTTCTTGAGAGAGCGCAAAATATTCCTATGAAAATCATTGCTTGCACTTCGTGCCGGGCCCACTTAGAGATTCTATAGGTTTGGGGGGTCTATGATTGTGAGGGTCTAGGGAATATAAAGCCTTCTCAGATAGGTCGGTTAAGGTCTTTCATATGATATTTAAATGGGTTTGTGAGCTTGTTTAATTTGTTTCATAAAAAATCACTTAGGGATCCACATAAACCAAACCAAACCAAAGAATGAGATTGGCACAAGGATTTGAAAAATAGAGAGCAAGAGAAAGAAGAAGAAAAAAAAAAAAGAAAAGAAAAGAAAATACCACAATGGTGGTTAGCCGTCAGAAAGAAGATGTCACGGTGGGTATGGTTACACCGTCTTTCTCTCCCTATCTTCTCTCTTTCTCAGTTAGACATAGATTCATGGGATTAGATTTGTTTTTTAAAGTTCATGTGACTCTCACATGAGTTTAGTTAGTTTGTTAATAGTTGGCAAACAGAGGTATTGATTTGGCAGGTATATAAAGTTCATGGAGCAATAGTGGAACTATGGAAACCAATTTGTTGTGGGAAAGTGCTTGTTTTGTTTAGACCTGTGTATAGTTAGATTATTTAACCTAATTAATTAACCAAGTTGATACTTAGGTTTATTATTCAAATCTAGGTTAAACACATACAATCATATTATTTTGTGCGGAAAAGTAAAAAAGACAAGCAATATGATGACCCAGGAAAACAAATGAAACCAATAGTTTCAAGGTAAAAAACCTAGAGAGGATTTAACCTAATCGATCCTCAAGGCAACAAATTCACTATGATAGAATGGAAGTTTTACAATAGATTTAAACCCTAAATCTAAAGCTACCTCTTATAGTATTTACTCACACAACCACGTGTAGCTCTGAATCCATGGACTCTTCTATCTGAATTTGTCATGCACAAACACCCACCTTTGTGACTCTAAGATCCCACATAAAATTTTAGACCATCAGTAGTAGTTGATCTTGCATGAAACAACTTCTACAACACCGAATCTTGAGTTTCTTCAAGGAATATTTCCATTAGAAGATTTTGGAGAATTTTATGTACAAGGACTCTGCTCTCTCTAAAACCTCAGTTAGGGTTAGCATATAATGTCCTTTAAATACTGTAGCAAGTAGATCATGATTTGGGCTTCAAATGGACAGGTTTGGGCTAATGGGCCAAACTTAAAACTCTGCAAAACCACATCTCGATTGGCCGAGCCTTCTTCTTGGTTGATTGAACAAGGCAGATTTTGAATTCTTCTTTCTACAGCTTTTATGTTCTTGAATCTTGACTTGAATTTTGAGTATTGTCTAATCATACCTATAGACTCTAAGATCTGTACCTAGACGAGTTTGTGTTCACGGTTTGCCAATTGTTCTAAACTTTTAGAACCTAATAATTTCCCCCTTCAGCAATCTGTGACAAAACTTATATGCAAAATGAAATGCTCAAACACAAGAACAACCTAATTAAAATAAAATGGACAAATATGCCACAAATCTCAATCTAAGACTTCAAATCTAAAAGTTGCTAGAAGAGGCAGAAGGTCTTGGCAGGAATGTACCTGTCTTTCTTGAAACACTCAAAAGAGCACATCAATGCATGTGTGGAAATAGAGACAGATAAACAATATGAATAACGAATATGCAATAACAACAAATAATGAATATGCAAACTAACTCTCCCCCTAAGTTAGATACATAAAAACTTTTTATTTTCTTCTCTTTTCAAAAACAAGTTCATCCCCCCCAATTAAAAACAATTAAAAACCTTTTCAACATGGTTCCCAAATTTCATCTATTTCTCCCCCTTTTTGTCATGCTTTGATAGAGACAACCCAATCAGATGGTAAACAGAAAACATACACAACTGAGGATAAGAGAAAATAAAGAATAAAGGGAACACAAAAGAATTCAGCTTTACAGAAAATATAGGCTACTCCCCATATGAAGAGCTACAACTCCCCCTATGAAAAACATAAGTTTTAAAAACATCTTTCTCGCCCTATAAAAATAGGAAAAACAAAACAAATTTTGGGAAAAATGGTTTTGGAGAAAATTTAGGAGGTGAGGGAAAAAAAAAAAAAAAAAAAAAACTAAGGATTCACATGAATACAAATATTCTCTCTTTCAATATATGCAAACTTGACACTATGTGACCCATAAATAGATGCATGTAAATACTTCAAGCACAATCAGTTAAGTATCTCAATGATATAAACATTTAGCATACAATGTGTTTTCATGTGTCAAGGCATTTTGAACTTAAATCAACCTCAAGAGTGGAGAAAATATTTACGCAATTATTATCCACCATATCTCTCCAAAAAAAAAAAAAAAAAAATCCCAATTTTCAACAATTCAAACATCAAGAAACAATAGAATATACTAAAATGTATAGAATTTAAAAATTAATCTGTTTGTTTTTAGACTCCTTAAAACATAACTGAATTAACCTAGTAAATTAGCCAAGTGATTACTTAGTCCAAATTTCAAATCTAGGTTAACACAATCATATAATCATATCAATGTAAAGTGCGAAATATAAAGAACACAAAGATATGATGACCCAGGAAAACCAAACCGGTAAAAAACCTGGGGAGGATTTAACCTAGCTATCCTCAAGGTAAAAAGCAAATCCACTATGAAAGAATTGAAGTTTTACAATAGTGACTTAGACCTCTAACATCTTATTGCTACCCACTGGTAGAAACTTACTGACACGACCACGTGCAAGCTCCGAGACCACGGACTCCTTCTTTCTTTGGCCTTTGCAAAACACAAACACCCACGTTTGTGACTTTGAGATCCCACTCAAAGGTTTAGCAACACAAACTCTCCTGTTTGTGACCCTAAGACCACCCTTGAAAGTTTAGATCATCAACACCTTTGATGACTAGAGAAGGCAACAACTTCTACAATACCGGTTCTTGAGATTCTTCAAGTAATAACACTGGTAGAAAATATGAGAGAACTTTTTAGGAACAAAACCCTAAATACAAAAGAAACACACTCTTCTCTTTCTAAAAAGCCTCATAAAAACGTGCTCAGGGTTTCCTTTATATACTGGGAGAAGTAGATTAGAATCCCTAATCCTTAATGGGCTTGAACTGCTATTTAGGTTTAATTTAAAATTCTGCAAATATGACTTTCGATTGATCGAGCTTATCTTTCAATTGATCGAACCAGACAGATTATGAAATCTTCTTCTTGCTGCTTGTATGTTCTTGAATCTTGACTTGAATCACCTTGAACATTGTCTAATAATACCTATACACTTTAAGATCTAAATCTAGGCAAGTTTGTGTTCACGATTTGCCAATTGTTCTTAACTTTTAGGACCTAACAATCTCCCCCTTTGGCAATTCGTGACAAAAATTTCATACAAAATGAAATGCTGAAATACAAGAACAACCCAATATAATAAAATGCCCAATTACATCACAAATTCCAATCTAAGACTTCCTAACCAAGAAGTTGCCAATAAGAGGTAGAAGGTCTTGATTAGAATGTACCTGTCTTTCCTGAAACACTCAACAAACACATCACTGCATGTGTGGAAAGAAAGACATATAAAAAATAATATGAAACACAAAATAAAAACAAAAGTAAACTAATTCTCCCCCTAATTTAGATACATCAAAAAGTTTTTATATTCTCCCCCTTTGAAAAACAATTTTATCTCCCCCTAAACAAAACAAACAGGATTCCCACATATTCCCACATTTCATCTAAATCTCCCCTTTTTTGTCACATATTGACAAAGACAACTAAATAAAGAGTAAACAGACAACAAACGCAACAAAAGCCAAGAGAAAAATAGAGAATGGAGGGAACACAAAACAATTCAACTCTATAGAAAATAGAGACAACTCCCCCTATGAAAAGCAAAGGGTATAAACAAACTTCTTCCCCTATAAAAATAGGAAAAACACAACAAGTTTTGGTAAAAACAGTTTTGGAAAAAAATTTAAGAGGTGGGGAAAATAAAGACACACGAACCAAACTTAAAAACTAAGTTGAGGATACACATGAAGAAAAATATCCTCTCTTTCAGTAAATGTAAACTTGACACTATTTATCCATAAACAGTTGTATGAGTAGAGAAAATATTAACACATTGATTATCCATCATATCTCTTAAGAAAAATATTTCCTTCAGTGCACACATAAAATAACATATACTAAAAAGTACATAGCTCAAAAAATTAATCAATCAATTTTTAAATCAAGTTGAGTATCTAATTTAGCAAAGTGTATGCATGTTATGTGTGAAAACAATGAGAGAGATGACTGCAAAACTGCAAGATGGATACAAAAAATCAATGCAATGCATGTGAATCCTAAACATAAATGATGCATGAAAAAATAGATTGGTCAAATACTTAAAAACTGAGAATTTTTCAGTTTCGATTGATCGAGCATCGATCGAATGCCAATTGAGTCAGGAAAATTCAAACCAAAATTTTTTATTGCAATTTCGATCGGTCGAGAGACAGATTCGATTGATTGAAAATCTGGAAAAATCAAATTTTTGAAAAACAGAGCAATTTAATGCAAAAACTCCTCAAAACACAATATTTCATGAATGAAATGCATGAGTATGAGATTAAAAGTTTTTCAAAAACACTTGAATTCAACCCAGATCTTCCAAAAAAAAGTTTTTCAACCAATTCGCCTCCAAAACTCAAACATTAAAAACATTTTGCATCAAAATCTAGGAGCATGTAATCTTGGAGCCACAACAAGATCACACAATATAATGTTCCAAGTTTAGCAAAGAGTGACTTATGTAGTGTGTGCAACTAGCAAAAGTTTGAGATACATGTGAGGTGATATGTAAATAGAAATAAATCACAAAGTCTACAAAATTCATCACATAGAATTTGAAAGAGACTATCACCTAAAGAGTTACATCATATAACTCTCACATCTCCTAGAAAAAAAGCTTGCAATCATGTAAGCTTCTTGATTTACCTCATAATGTACACACCAATTTATTTGATCAGAAATTTATTAAAATAGCCGAGATAATGTACACACCAATTTTATTTGTTTGATTTTACATTAAGCCCAAAAATGTACACACCAATTTTAACATTTAAACTGAGACTACACCTTATGTTCTTTTTGTGCATGTGCTACATTTTCTCGAGTACAAAATCTTACGATATGCTCTAAGGTGTTCATGATTGGGTAGTAAACAGTGGTGAGATGGTTATTTATGCATTTCTCAAAAGGTTCAATTCCGACAGTCAAAGACATGTGACTTCAAGATCAAGACAAAGTGATCAAAAACTATAAACATCTCCCACACAACATGCACTACAAAGTTGAAACTAGTAAAATGCAATAAAAGAAGCTCATCCAAGCTAAACAAGGTACATAAATTTGTTATGTAAAGATAAAATGGCCAATCCTTGATTATAAATCCAAGATGTGAAATACAAAACAAAATAATCTTTTTGGTAAAAAAAAATTATGACCAAAAACAAAAAGCACACATTATGCTAAATGAACAATGCAAATGCAATGCATGACAGTGCTTAACTAAGCTATAGAGGGTACACAAACAAGAAATATCAATTTCTTAATTAACTCTTGAGTACATGTACAAACTATTACATACTCACACAAAATTAGAAATAGCTTAGCACTTATATAACACATACTATTCAAGTTTCTCCACAATGTCAAGCATGTTCTAAATCAAGAAAGAGATATCATAATTCATGTAATCCTCAAGAAAGATAAAACAACCAAAAACAGAAACAAAACATATCCACAAATAATTGAAAAAAGTAAATCAAGGACAAGTCAATGACACTCACCTTAGAGAATCTTTTCTCACCCATCTAGCACGAGTCTTCAGCTTTTTAGGTGAAAATCCATGTGATGCAAAGTGTATTTGAGGGATTACACCAATCTTCTGAGAAAGATTGAAATCCTGCAAATTTCTTTCACAAGCCAACAAGCTTAAATTTTTCAAAATAATATGAAACAATTTATATGGACTTATGGCAAGAGAAATATCATCACATATCTTAGATTGAAACACTGAATGCTTAAATTTCAATTTATGACAATTAGGACGAATGTGACCGAAAACACCACGAAAGTGACAAACAGGAACAAATTTAGGAACATCAGTATTCCTAACAGCAAAGAACAATTTGGTCTAATATGACCAACAACACCACAAAGGTGACAGGTAGGCACAAAAACATATTTATTATGCTTTCTAACAGTAGGTTTAGGTTTAGGTTTAGAAACTTCAGCGTCTACATCAGAACTTTTACCTTTGTCTGACCTAGCAAAATAAGCTTTTTCTTTATTATTCCTCTTAAAAGGAGGGATATAAACTTTCTCAGTTTTAGGCTTAAGAGAAACAAAAGCACTTCTGTTATCAACAGCAGGCTTAGTACTAGTCAAACTTTTAATTTTAGCTTTAGATTCAACTAACTCTTGTTCCAAGTTTTTCATCTTCTCATCTTGAGAGAAAATTTGATTTCTTAAAAATTCATTCTTTTTATTAGATTCATCTAATCTAACAACCAATTCCTCTTTTTCAAGATTAGCCAATTTTAACTCTTCCTTGAATTTCTTAGCAATTTTCACAGATTTCAATAATTCCTTACGGAGAGTTTAACAGGCATCAATAAGATCAACAGAAACATGAGCAGAAAACATGACCAGAAAGATACTTCAAATTATCCATGACAACAGGGGTCAAGGATCAGCTCTTAGATCAAAAGATCTTAAACAAAAGAGCTACCCGCTCTGATACCACTTGTATATTTTTTGACCCCTTAAAACACAATTGAATTAACCTAGTAAATTAGCCAAGTGATTACTTAGTCCAAATTTCAGATCTAGGTTAACACAATCGTATAATCATATCAATGTATAGTGCGGAATATAAAGAACACAAAGATATGATGACCTAGGAAAACTAAACCGATAAAAAACCTGGGAAGGATTTAACCTAGTTATCTTCAAGGTAAAAATCAAATCCACTATGAAAGAATCAAAGTTTTACAATAGCGACTTAGACCACTAACATCCTATTACTACCCACCAGTAGAAACTTACTGACACGACCACGTGCAAGCTCCGAGACTACGGACTCCTTTCTTTAGCCTTTCCAAAACACAAACACCCACGTTTGTGACTATAAGATCCCACTCTAGGTTTAGCAAAACAAACTCTCTTGTTTGTGACTCCAAGACCACCCTTGAAGGTTTAGATCATCAGCACCTTTGATGACCAGAGAAGGCAGAAACTTCTATAATACCGGATCTTGAGATTCTTCAAGTAATAACACTGATAGAAAATATGAGAGATCATTTTAGGAACAAAACCTTAAATACAAAAGAGGCACACTCTTCTCTCTCTAAAAAGCCTCATAAAAACGTGCTTAGGGTTTCCTTTATATATTAGGAGAAGTAGATTAGAAACCCTAATCCTTAATGGGCTTAAACTGCTGTTTGGGTTTAATATAAAATTCTGCAGATACGACTTTCAATCGATTGAGCCTGTCTTTCGATCGATCAAACCAAACAGATTATGAAATCTTCTTCCTACAGCTTGTATGTTCTTAAATCTTGACTTGAATCACCTTAAGCATTGTCTAATAATACCTATGGACTTTAAGATCTATATCTAGACAAGTTTGTGTTCACGATTTGCCAATTGTTCTAAACTTTTAGAACCTAACATAATCAATCAATTTTTAGATCAAGTTGAGTACCCAATTTAGTAAAGTATATGCATGTTGTGTGTGAAATTAATGAGAAATATGATTGCAAAAATTCAAGATGGATAAAGAAAACAAAGCAATGCATGTGCTAATCTATATGTGCAATGCATGTGAATCCAAACACAAATGATGCATGAAGACTGGTTAGTCAAAAACTAAAAAAAAAAAAAAAAAAAAAAAAAAACACTAAAATTTTCATCAGTTGAACCTTTTTCTCTATTGATCGAATCAGGCAGATTTCGAATTCTTCTTTCTCCAGCTTATATGTTCTTGAATCTTGACTTGCATTAACTTGAGCATTGTCTAATCATTCCTATAGACTCTAAGATCTATACATAAACAAGTTTGTATTCACGGTTTGCCAATTATTATAAACTTTTAGAACCTAACGGACGGGGTTTCAGAATTTATATAGTATTTTCACACAAGATAGATTGTGAAATATAGACTTGAGAAAGATCTCCAAAGTAAATTTAAGGGGAAAAAATGAGAACTCAAAAGGAAAAAAATAATAGAAAACAATGGGAGCTCGAAAGAAAAATCGACACAAATACACCAAAGGAGGGATGCATCAAGGATTTACGTGATTCAGTTTTTGGCCTGTCCACAGGCAATGACATAGAAAACTTTCACTAACAAATTTAGAAAATACAAAATTTTGTAAAGGCACTCTCATTAAACCCAATTCCCAATACCCCAAAATTATTCCCTTACACAAAATAAATCCCTCTCTAAAATACAAAATTTGGGATAGAATATAGCATTCAAGGGCTACACCTAAAATAAGGAGAAGTTTTCTCTTCTCTAGAATTGCTGCACAAACCTCAGCCGCACACAAAGTCCCCTTCAAAGAGGTCTTTCACTCTCATATTTTACTGCTCTACATTGATATATAGGAATAATCAAAAGGTGCTTCGACGATCTCACGTGACATCTCATTTACAATACGTGGAACCCACAGATTTTATAAGTGGAAAATCTTGTAAGATAATTTTATTAGAATAATAAGCTCCATGCAACAAAGTTAACTTAAGGCAGTCAAAACTTATACACGTGTTATAATTTTAATAGGTCCAGTACAATATTGGAGCCCTGAACCTGAGTCAAGACCTGTAATTAATGTTGGCTCGAAATTCAGTGTCAACAATTCTACAAACAAATATTAACATGCATTTATTCAATGTTGAGATACATATAAATTTACCAATACTCGACGAGTCTTTTTGCAGTACACTCCAAATCTCACACATATACCGAATACAAAGTTTACCATAAAATTACAGCTCCCAGAGAAAAGTATTCTAAGTCACAGACTTATAGAGCAACACCTGGTGAAACTGAAAAGTGAAGACACAAAGGTAAACCATAGTTACTAGAACGCAATATATACGGCATTACAAAATTGAAGAATATTTTTTGTTTGTTGAGGATTAATTATACTTTTTGTGAGATATTGGAATAAAAGATAATTCCAATTAGTTATTTTCCTTTCAACCAAAGAAAATAAAGAAGTTATAATCAGGATAAATTCCTTATCAAACAGAGCCAAAACTCCATGACAATAATACCTACACAAGTTATTCCATAAGAAAAATGTATGTTGTGTAACTTATCATTATAGAATGGCTTTGGAAATATTGAATTTGATAACTAATTAGAACTTTTTTTGACAATTTTTTTTTGATAATCAGAACTTTATTAGAACTTTATTTGACATGGTGTAAAAGAATGAAGCAACATTAATAGTAATAATAATAATAATCAAATATACCATTAGTATTAGGACGATGGTGACGTTAATAGCTATAATCATCAAATGATCTATGAGAACTAGAAAAATTGATTGTCCTATCAAAACAACGAAATGCATAGGGCTTTTTGCATAGAGAATCAAATTACGGAAAAGTAATAGATTTATTTACATAGAACTAGAGAAGAGAAAAGTAGGGAATAAAGAATTATTACCGATTATCTTATTTTAAAGCTGCCTCTGAAATCTGGCCATATTCAGTGCTATTGCCATAAAGAAACCTATCTTTGAAACCGTTCAAGAACCTGAAATAGGTGACTCGCAGTGACATATTCAATAGTAATGTGCCAACAACTCCCCAGAAACCTGCTATAAATCCAAGGGCCACACAAACATAAAACCCTCGGTTTATAAACCCTTCTTCCTCTTCTTGGATGCCAACATGTTCTCTGCTCCCATTCATGGCTGGATTTTGAGCTATTCCTTCTCCTAGACATAACTTTGGAAGTGGCTCTCCACAAAGATTTGGATTCCCCTCATATGAGGAAGCATCAAAGGTACTTAGTTGAGGACCTGTCGGAATTTTTCCTGACAAATTGTTGTTTGACAAGTCCAAGACACTTAGCCGATCAATATGAGAAAGGCTAAAAGGAATTCTACCGGAAAGCTGGTTCTTAGATAGATCCAAGAAATCTAAAGATTGTAATGCACCAATATTTGAAACAATTTGTCCAAATAAAAGGTTTCTTGAGAGATTCAAAGATATCAATTCAACAAGTTCTGTAATTTCTTCAGGAATTGTGCCAGTTAATTTATTACTTGAGAGATCAATGCTCTTTAATAGTCCGAGGATATTCTTGTACTCATGCTCGCTTCCTTTCCACATCCAAAATGCTTGGTCATCATATACAATTGAATATAGCATCATGCCCAACATTTCAGTATACTCATGGGTGATGGTGGTGCTTGAGCTCAATTTTTGAGTCAAAGCAGTTATATTGTTGAGACATTTTGGTATACTTCCAGAGATTTGGTTTAAAGCAAGGTCTAAAAGTTGAAGATGAGCAAGATGGCATAGATGTGAAGGCATGATTCCGTGTAAGTGATTAGATCGAAGGATAAGGACAACCAAATTTGGAATGCTAGTCCCTAACCACATCGGTATTTGTCCCGACAAGTTATTGTGTCCAAGATTAATATATTTCAATTTTGTACAATTCTTCAAGGATGAAGGAATTTCCCCACTAAAACTATTGTTTCTTAAATCAATTGTTTCAATCCCAAGTAGCAAGCCCATCGATCTTGGGATTTCCCCAAAAAAATGATTGTTTTTCAAATTGAGAATTTTCAATCCTTTAAGATGCATCCAACAATCAGGAAGCTCTCCTGATAATCGATTATTGGAGAGATCTAAAAAGATCAAAAATTCATTTTTGATTGTACATAGAGATTGGATTGGCTCTGAAAACATATTGTGGGAAAGATTCAAGTGTTCCGCTTTAAATAAAAATGATGGTATTTCACCTTCCAGATTATTTGTACTCAGGTCTATAAAGGGGAAATTGGAGATTTCCAATGAAAAATATGGAATATGACCACTGATTTGGTTATTAGACAAATCCAAAACGAGTAGTTGTGGAGAAAAGTCCCAATAGAAATGGGAAATGTTATCAGAAATTCCAGAATTAGAAATATCAAGCCAATAGAAATTTTTCTGAGTTTGAAGCCATTTTGGGAATCGAGGGCCTAGTTGGCAAGACCTTAAAAATATCCGTTCCAATTGGAAAGGTGGAACCCAATTAGAGCTGAAGTTGAAAATCAATGGGGAATACGATAAGTCCAAATACTTCAATTTTTTTAGTTTTGAGAAGTGGGTTTCAGAAATAACACCTTCAAATGAATTATTCCCAAGATTCAAAGTTTCTAGGCTGGATTTTTTTCCCAAACTCTCAGGTATTTTCCCATTCAAATGATTACTAGAAAGTGATAATGCACTCAATGATGGAAATGTTGTGAGATTAGGTAATTTTCCTGTGATTTGATTCCCATCTAAATACAAGTTCTCTATTGAGTGTTGTGCACACCCAGTCAAGTTACGAATAATTCCTAGGAATTTTCCACTGAGATTGGCCCGTATGAGAGACAATGTTTTTAAATTACACATACCACCAAAGGATTTTGGTATTCCACCTTCAAACTCATTATCATCAAGATAGAGATCTGCAAGAGACTTTATTTTGCTAAAACCATCAGGAATCATACCTTGGAATTGGTTACCAAAGAGCGAGAGTTCAACAACACTAGAGTTGGAGTTGAACAACCACTCTAGTACTGAAGAAGAGGAAGTGAGACTGTTATAAGGGAGATAGAGAACATCAAAAGAAGTAGAAGAATTAGCAAGGGGAACAGAGAAAATATTCGGAAGATTACAATGCTCCAAGTACAAGGATGTCAAGAAAGGAAGTTTATTCACTATTTGGAGCCAATTGTTAAATTTGCTCAGGTTAACCCCAACCATGCCAAGGTGTTTTAAAGAAGAAAGTTGACTAAGCCACTCTAGGTTTTTGGGATTATTAAAATGATTGTAGTTTAGATCAAGATACTCCAACCTAGAAATGTTTCCAAGCTGAAAAGGAATGTTTCTTCCGAAATTAGCATTTGTAACATCAAGGTGACTTAAGAAGGACAGAGAACCAATGGACTCTGGAATTGGGCTGTGATTAAAATCATTGAAACTCACATCCAAATAATTCAAATATTGCAAATCAGCCAAGAATGGACTAAGTTTACCTCTCAAAGGTTCCAAGACTGAGAAGTTAAGATTGAGCATGATTATGTGGCCTGTTTGGTTGCTACAGCTTACCCCACTCCATTTGCAACAATCATTTTTCCCCTCTGCAGTACTCCAAGAAGAAAGAAGGCCATAGTCATCAACAAGGTCTTCCTTAATTTTGAGAAGTGCTTGTCTCTCACGCTCTACGCAACTATGGTTAGCGTCCCCCACCCTCCAGTAATTTCCAAGGGTTGGTTTCAAGCACAACAAAAGGACAATACAAGTGAAGAGAAGTTGGAGGGAACTTCCACCCATGATTAGGATGAATTTGGATGATCAAGTATGTGATTAAGATAATAGCATCAACACATCAAATGTGTAATGTTACAAGTATGATTTCATTTGCTTAGAACCCTATCTTTATTTATACGTGCGTTTACTGGAAATTTGCCAAAGGAAAGTTAATAAAAAATATAAAAGAAGAAGATGTAGACGAAAGTCACTGGAAATTTCTTTTAATAGATTTTTTTTTTTAATTAGTTATCAATATCTCTTTTAAAAGATTAGACCCCACTGTGTTTTTATAATGCAGAAGTCACATTTGTGTTTTTCAATTGAGAAGCTCACAAATATAAAACTTGAAATTTAAACATTTGATTGATGACAAAGCTTATTGAACCTTTGATCTTGTTGAAATTTTGCTAATGTAATCCAATAGTTTGTCAAAATTCAAATCCAATAAAAAAAAATATTAAGTGGAGTTATGTTGTAATCTATAACTAAGTTTGTTGCTAAACATTGTCCAAAGTTTAATTATGTTGGGCCTAAAAATATTTAGGGTGTTCACATTTTTTTTTTTTAGGTCAAAAAATCATATATTTTTTAAATTTTATATATAATAAGTTTTTAAAGTTTTAATTATTATTATATATTAATAATTTTCTTCAAGGTGGTCCCATGACCACCTTGAGTTCAATGTGTAGAGTCCGTTTGGATTGAACTTATTGTTGCTGAAACTGAAAACTGAAAACACTGTAACAAAATAATTTTTAAATGTGTAAATAGTACCATGGGACCCATTTTTAATATTTTTTTTGTACGTGAATAGTGTTGTGAACAGTAGTGAACAGTGCTGTGAACAGCAATGAACAATAATTTTTGTCCCCTATACAATGAACCCATGTGAGGTTACTATTCACGCACAGGAGAAAAAAAAAAAACAAAGAAAGAGGAAAACGTGAAACGCAGAAACACAGACTCAGTTCCCAGACACATACGTAGTTGCCCCTAAGTGGTTTCACTTTTAATTTCGGAAAAGATGGTAGATTACACAAAGAAATGTTATGTCCATAACATTTTTACAATACTTTTATAACAAATCCTAAGTAGTAGTTTGTTATTAGTTGTTATGAGTGGACAAAAAGTAATTTAAGTTGTGAATTTAATTTATAACCAATGATAACTTACTATCTACGATTTATTGTGAAAATGTTGTTGATGCAACGCTTCTTTCAAATCTATGTAACTAGTCTTGTATCTTCCCTGAGGGTAGCACATAAATAGACTTGGTTGGTTTATGCAATTTTGGTCCCATGCAGGGGCGCAGCACATGATAGGCCCCCAAAAGTTATGTAAATATCTTTATACTATATAGTAATATTTAATATTTTAATAGTTAGCCCCAAAAATGGAATTCCCCCTCCAATATTTAAGTTAGTCTAATAATGTTCTTTAAAAAATTGTCCAATTGGTCTAGTAGTTATAGAGAACATATTATTTCTCAAATTCATTTTTTTATTGTAAAATTTGTTCTCATATCTTTTAAAATTTTGGATAATTTATGTCTTTGAACACTTCAATAGCTCAATTGAAAATTTTTTACTCACACTAGTAGACAATTTGTTAACTAATATTGAAAATAAAAATTGTAAGGATTTCACAATAGAAAAACGGTGAAAAATGAATTTAATTCTATGAAATATTTAATTTTAAGGATTCTAATATAAAAGATACTAATTTTTGTGTATCTTTATATATATATATATATATATATATGTGTTTGTCTATATATATAAAAGTTTGCATAAACTAACAAATTAGTGACACAAATCGGCTTCTAACCAAAAAATTCTGATCCCATGCCTTTTATCTCTTTTTCTATCCACCCGTTGACGTGGTGGCGATCTATTCCCATTGTGGAGTGTACTGTGTAGACCATGTGTTTCAGAAGCCATTGTATCATTATTACCAATATGTTTTGTTGCGAAAACTTTCCAAGTCAAAGAAAACTTTCCAAGTCTTCCACCAAACCTGTCCAAGTCTCCCACCAAAGACGTACAATGGGACTGAGTCACTGACTACGGTTCAAACTTAAAATAAGTATTACGCGTCTTATGATGATATGCTTTCCTAGTCTCCCACACCGTCTTAGATATGTTATAAATATATTAAAATAATTAACATAATAATTTCCTCTAAGTACATCCATTACCTAAGTTTAAAGAGATTTTTTAAAATTTCTCAAATTACAACTATATGCCAAAAATTTAAAGAAAAGAAAAAGTATCATTATTTATTTAAATAATAATAAAATATTACCGTTTTTGTTTTACTAAAACCTTGGTCTTACACGATATTCTTTATTATTATTATTATTATTATTATATAATTCATTGTTCTTTTTTTTTTTTTGATAGCAGGCAATAAGGGTGGTACATTGCTAAAAGCAAAACATCCAGCACTATAGCTAGCCTCTAAGCGATAAGAATATCGGTCCACCACCATCGGTGATGAGTGGCTGCAATACAACAAGAAGTAACATCCTGTTGGGAAGACCTTTTGTCACATACTTTTGTAGTCTGGTCACAACACAGGTCTATTTTTAAATTATTTCACATTTTTTCAAAGGAGTAGGAGTCTGGTCACGTCACAGGTGTCTATTTTTAAATTATTTCACATTTTTTCAAAGGAGTAGGAGTCTGGTCACATCACAGGTGTCTATTTTTAAATTATTTTACATTTTTTCAAAGGAGTAGGAGCCACATTTTTTTTATTTTTGTTGTATTGCAGAGGTAGTCGGTCAGCAGCAATAATATCAAATTCATCCGGATCCTGAGAATCTTGAAAGTGAGTTTTCTTGGTCACTATTACACTCATTTTCACCCATTAATAGCTATCAAGCATAGTGCATTTGCCTTTTGACTCTACTCTTCTAACTCAATTATTTAGAGCTCCACTCTAAAGACTTTAGTAGCACAGTCCATCTGTATTTTCTAGTGAAAAGTAGTTTCAACCACTATTGTTTTTGGCCATGCCAATCCATTATAAAATCTATAAATGTTAGTTATGATATATATAGGTGATGAATTTAATTATCAAAAATATAGGTGATGAATTTTGGTAATAAATTTATTTAGAATCTTAATAAGATGTACTTATTTTTAACATTTGTGATTTATGGTTTAGTTCCCCCAATATTTGATACCTAAAATTATGAATATGCATAATCTTTTTGAAGGACATTACATTCATCAAAAATATATATATATATATATATATATATATATATATTACATTACTGTCCTTTGCTCATAGGCTTTGAGTTCTGACATGCTATCACCAAAAAAAAAAAAAAAAAAAAAAAAGGAAAAAGGAAAAAATGGTTGTATTTCCGTGAGGCCATGTGCCTCTTGTACTTGGAGTTATCATCGTCTCAAAAGATGATTATAGTGGCGGGTGGTAGATTAAAAAAAAAGCGTATTGAGGATGAGTCCAGGTGGTACTCTTCTTTTACAAGTGACTTTGGACCCTACATGTAACCTATAGGCCTAACACTAGGGAATTATTAGTGGCAGAAAAAAAAAAAAAAAAATTATAACTGTGGAATTTTGGTGTGAGAACAATTATTGGGTATATTTAGTAGTCCCTTCTCCGGCCGAGTGCTGTTATAAGTTTTCTTAAATTATTTGATTATTGAGTAAATAGTGCCTGAAAATTATTTGGGTGATATCTAAGAATTATAGAGGAAGTGTTAGGAAGAAGTTCTTTTATGGTGAGCTAGCTAAGGTAAGTAATTTTATATTAATTGGTTTTATTTTGCTTATACTACTGTATTTTAACTTTTGAAAATTGTTTATAATTGTTACAGTTTTATTCAATCGTATTACTAATTTAAAGTAAAGAATAAAGAATTATCACAAATATATTTGATTACTGAAAATATGATTTTATATGTTTTTGAATGAGATTTATTTTTGTTTGAACTCTGATTTGATATATTTGATTTTGTACTATGTTTTGAACTCTGATACCTAGTCAAAGGAGGTTATTCAATTGGTACCAAAACTAGTTCTATGTGGGGTATCACAAGCTTATCGTGTTTCTAGACCCAACTAATTAGGGATATACATTAGCACGAAACTAGTCTCTTTTAAATCTGATGACTAGTCATGGGGATATAGGGTGACCATTGCTAAAAGGTGACATGATTATTATTATTATTATTATTTTTTGGCTAGGTAATTATGGGAGATAGAACCTCGAGCTGAAAGATCCACATAGTACCTGGTACCACTAGGCTACAAGGCTCGGTGGTACATGATTATTTCACTTAGTTATGCACTGTTAGTTTTTAGACCCTTTAAAACACAATTGTATTAACCTAAGTAATTAGCCAAGTTGTTACTTAGTCCAAATTAACAAATCTAGGTTATCACAATATAAACAATCATATCATGCAAAGTAACGGAAAGATAAATAATACAAGATATGATCACCCAGGAAACCAAACTGATAAAAACCTGGAGAAGATTTGACTTATCTATCCTCAAGGTAAACTTGAATCTACTATCTTGAAAGAATCAAAGTTCATACAATAAGACTTACAAGCCCCACACTCGACTTCTTATTGCTACCCACCAGTAGAACTTACTGACATGACCACGTGCAAGTTCCGAATCCACGGACTCCTTTCTTGGATTCACCACCAGATACAAGCACATCTGCTTGTATTTTCTTTAAGCTTCAACAGCAGCAATTGAGTTGATCATCAAGGTGTAGATAAAATCTCCTCCTTGAAAACTCTAAGTTTGTGTAAAGGAAAGCTCTTCTAGATCTCACAAGAGATTTACACAAACAGCAATATGAACAACACTAAAATGTGGCTAGAATTTGCCTTTTATACTTAGGACAAATTAGAAAACCCTAAATGAAAGTTCAAATAGTGTAAAACACCCTTAAACGTTTAGACCTCCAAATTACAAATTAACCAATTCAAGGTTTATGTCAAACAACTAGTATACGGAAAATGAACAAAATCTATAATATAGAATTGGAAAAACTATCTAAGCCAAACTAAAATCACAACCACAGCAGAAAATAAAAGGCAAAGATAAAGGGGAGAGCAATGCAAACACAAGGATAACACACGGTGTGTTATCGAAGAGGAAACCGAAGCCCTTGGCGTAAAACCTCTTCGCCGCCCTCCAAGCGGTTAATAATCCACTAGAAAATGTAGTTGGGATACATGAACAACAATAGACCCTCCAAGCCTAATTTACCCAATGTACTTAAGCCCTCCAAGCTTCTTGCTCCAACAAGGTTGCGCCGAACCTTTTTCTTTTCTAACTTTCCGGATTCCGCTATAATCCATAGCATCTGTCATCCTTGACATCTTCTAATACTTCCCAAAGCTCCAAAAACACTCAGCACTCTAAATAGGTGTGGGTAGTGTTTGGATAGAAATCTCCTCTCAATAGGTATGACAATGAGAGAGGGAATGAGAAGAGACTACAAAAATTTCTCTCAAAGAAATGAGTAGCTCTCTCTAATTGGGTGGATGTTTTGAAGAAATCTCTCTTAGAGTTTTTCTTTCTGAATAGCCACACATATTATGTGGGAATAAGGGGTATTTATATTGGTGTGATAATGGAATGCAAAGAGTCAATTTTTCCAAAACAGGGTTGGCTGGCGACTTGACCTTGCGACTTAACTGAGTCGCAAGTTCAAGCCACGAGCTAACTAAATGGCCAGTCTAGATTTTTGTCCTATAGTGCTTCAGCTGGCATGACTGTTCAACTTCCCTGCATGCTCTACGCATGTGCAACGTTTGGCGGCTTGCAGCTGCGAATCACCCGCGAGATCCAGCCGCGAGTCCCTACTTCACTGCATAGTTTTGAGCATTTCTTTACACTCTCTCACATACTACCCTTACATAATTTCCACCTAAATACAGGGTTTCTAAGTGCTGTATTACAAGCAAATTTGTCATGGAATAAAGCCAACGCATGGTTGATTAAATTCAACCTTACAATCTCTCCCTTGGGCTATTCTGTGACAAAACACCCTAAAACAGACTCTAGGGTTAAACGTGAGTTTGGGAACAATGGCAAAACTCACTTACATTTAAATCTAGAAGCTGTGAAGCTCTTGAATCATATGAGCATGAATCTCCTGAAACACAAAAATACACCATGATCATTGTATGCAAAAAAGCATGAAATGCATATGAAGCAGGCATGATGTGATCAAGCAAAGATGGAGTTAAGAAACAAACCATGGCTTGATCAAACAAGCAATCACTACAAGGTAGTGACCACAATAATCATTCACACTAGGAATGAACACTTGAACATACAAGCTAACAAGAACAATGCAAGTCACTTGTATACCTAACACTCAACCAATGCATAATACACTAAATATATGCATCTAGGAACAATCCTACAAGGGCACAAGAGTGACAGTACTAAACAAGAAAATGCGTGACATTTAGTTGAAAGTATTGATTTAGCAAAATATAAAAGGCTGCATAAAGCATGGTACAGACCATAAAGCCTACAGAACATAAACCCTTAAAGCTTACAGAAGCAACATGGGTACAAACCACAAAATATTGAATATAAACTTAAACAATATAAACTAAAAATGCTTAAAGTTTCTCCCCTTCAAAGTAATGAGAAGCTGTGATGCACTTGGAACATATATACTTGTAACCTGAAACACTTGCACAAAACACATTAGACCCTCAAAGTAAAGCAAGTAATAAAAGGACAAGTATAATGTAACAAGTAAAATGCGATCAAGTAAATATGATGTGAAACATGTGAGCAACTTGATCATGCACCAAAACAGTCATATAGAAATGACTACAATGATCACATAGCAAAGCAAATGATCAGCCAAACATGCATTCAATGGAGCATAATAACATAGGGATATATGCATGCCCAGAACAAAAACATGATGCGATGAGAACCACAAAGTTTTCTTATGATCTCAATGTCTTCTCCCCCTTGGTATATGCATCTCCCCTATAAAATATCTCTCTCCCTACAAATGTGCATGAGAAATAGAATTTCTCCCCCTAAGGATGTGCACAAGAGTCATATAGAAATGACAAAAACATTCCGGTATACTCTCTAGAGTATACTATCCTCCTTTTTGTCAGGAATAGACAAAGGATCAAAGAGAAACGAGGGCAAGAGATGAAGGTATGAATAATGCTAATGATGCATGACGGGTGCGAGATGAATAATAAAATAAAGCTCAAACCTAAGACAATGTAAAATGCTACAGCACATAAGGTAGACATGACATGCTACGATGAAGAAGCAAGGTCCAGACCAATGCATGACAAGGGTAGCAAAGGTGTGTGCAAGAGGTGGCTGTGTGCAATGCATGAACAATGCACATGTGGGGCAAGATGTGTTAAATACACAACCAATGAACCAAACATGTTCCTAATGAGAAAATATGAGAAACCCCAAAGTTTGGTACTCATCGGAGTTCAAACAAATGAGAAAATGTCTAAGAGGCATTTTATCAAACACCTAGCATGCACACTATGAACAATAATGTGAAACAATGCATGAACATCATGAAATTCACCCGTAATACATGTTCTTTCTACCACAAGGGGTCAACATCCAATGAAAATCAACAAAAGAAACCAATCCCATGAAAAAATTTGACAAAAATTAAGTTTTCCCAACCCCTATGATAAAAATCTCAACCAAGAGAACAAAACTCTCCAAAACAAAATCTAAAGATCAAAATTAATGAAAAGAGTTTATAATTACTTTAGAAATGTTAATGGATTGAAAAACCATTCAAATTGGTTGGGTTTTGATGTAAAAATATTGAATGAGGGGTTTTAGAGAGGATGGGAGAGGTTTAAAACAAGTTTCCCATGAAAAAGCTTTATAAAAAGCTGATTTTGGGCATTTCGCGACTGGGTGAGTCGCTAGGTTCAATCTCGAAAATTTTCACAAGTCACCAGGTTCAGTCGCGAAAATTTTCACGAGTCGCAAGTGAGTTGCGAGCAAGCCGCGAGTGAGTCGCCAAAAGCTTCTGGATGAACTCGTGACTGGGGTTTCGCGACTGGCGAGTCGCCAGTTGAGCCGCGAAAAACTCTGACACCTGTTTTTCAACACAGAACATGTTTAAATAATGAAAAACAAAGTAAGTACAAAACATAAACACAAAGAGTGATAAAAATCACTTCCAAATATATATAAAATGATCAAAGATCTTTTTGGATTAATCCATATAAGATTGAGCACACACACATTACATTTAGACAAGTATAATCTAACAAATGAATAAGACATTCATTGAACATTAGGCATGTGTGTTGTGTGTGTATCAAATGTGGAATAGTCCTTAGTCTAGAGTGAAGTTTCAATGATTAATTCAATCAAACAACTAGTACTAAGTCAAGTGGTCTATGTCAATTATAGAAATGAACATATATGACCTCCCACAAGAAAATGATTACATACGATGAAGCTTTTCATTTGACTTCTTTACAATTCATAACATTTGATCATTTTGAATCAAAACATCTCATTTTGAGATCGATGCCTGAAATTTGTGATATTTCAATTTGATGAACAAGCCTTTGGCTTTTTGGGCATCATACAATTTCATATAAGTCGCTTTCCCTTTTTCCTAGTCGAATACTAGTATGTGCCACGGTTTTTGCAGCTCATTATCTTTTTTCATTTTGAGATTTACATTTATTGAGCTCTTTAAGCAATAAAAATAAAAGAGTGGGAAGAGATATAAGCACAAGTCTACGCATGTATCAAAACCAACTTGACTATTGACTAATCATTCATGACAAACTTAAAGATCGATTTACAACAATCACACAAAGATATCAAGATTTTTCCCACAAAGATATAAGTACAAAAATAACAAGTTAAGCTTGTAAATGCACAAAGCCATTTGTACAAAGGTACAAGGCCAAACTCACATGTGATATGTGCTCAAACATATACGATCAAACTTTTTGAATTTTTCACTTTTTATGTGGTTTTGGATTTTTTTACTCACATAAAGCAGAAACATAAAAGTAAGATCAAGAACAAAACAATGCATACAAATAAATGCAAGATGCACAAAATGCATGATGATATGACATTTAATGCATGAAGGGTCCTATAAAGATCGAAAGAATTAGATCAAGGACCAAAAAGAGCAAAATCTCAACCATATGAACTCTTTCTCATCCAAACGGAACGATTGTTTGGAATGAGTGTCTCAAGAGAGGTGAGACGAGGGTTGGAAGAATAAGAATCGGAGATGCACATAGTCAAGGAGTTAAGAGGATTAAACATTTTCTTTAACAACATGCTATTTTCACTCAAAACCGGTTTACTCTTTTTAGCACAACTTCCATGAAGCTCAAGTTTTTCTTTTCTTTTGATTCTTTTGATAGCATGAAACTTAGAGCATTGAGGTCTTAGATGACCAAAGACACCACAATTATGACGCACAATGTGTTTAGGCCCATTAGGCTTTTTAGGAAGGGATCTAGCAATATGGTTTTGTTCCCTCTTCAACTTATGACGTTAAGGTCTTATATGACCAATCACACCACAATGGTGGCAAGTTGGAACAAAGTTAAATCCATCCCAAGCCTTAGGTTGAGACCTAAATGGAGGTTTTGGCTTAACAGCCTTTCTCTCCACCTATTGATTTCTTTTATGTGGAGGAACGTACACCGATTTGTCCTTTAAGGCAGAACACACACTAGGCACAAAATCGAGTATCACAACATGATTGCAACAAATATTATCATCATTTTTAGCAATAGGTTCAACAATCAAACACTTGGCATGCATCTTAAGAGATTCATTTTCACATTTTAACTCATCAACAAGTTTGTTAGACAAAACAAGTTTAGCATCCAAGTCCATATTCAAACATTCAAACTCTTTCAGCTTTTCAAGAGAAATTTCAGTAAGTCTTTTATATTTCTCAACCAATTCGTTGGATTCATTGAGCTTAGCAATCAAATCATCCTTTTCACAAAATAACTTGCTCAAATTCTTTTGAAACTTCTTAGCATTTTTCTTCAAGAGTTTGTCAACAATACCCATAGATTCAAATAACATGTCATTATACTTATAAGGATTAACACTCATAGAGGCATTTTCACAAACACGTGGCGTGTTATATTCATCACCAACCAAATCATACAAGGAGGCATACAAAGCATAATCCATGACAAATAAACACAAGGGGTCAAGGATCACACTTAGGTAAATAAACCACAACAAGTGTACCTGCTTTGATACCAATTGAAAGTTCAAATAGTGTAAAACATCCTTGAACATTTAGACCCCCAAATTACAAATTAACCAATTCAAGCTTTATGTCAAACAACTAGTGTGCGGAAAATGAACAAAAACTATAATATAGAATTGAAAAAACTATCTAAGCCAAATTAAAATCACAACCACAGTAGAAAATAAAAGGCAAAGATAAAGGGAAGAGAGATGCAAACACAAGGACGACACACGATGTGTTATCAAAGAGGAAACCGAAGCCCTCGGCGTAAAACCTTTTCGCCGCCCTCCAAGCGGTCAATAATCCACTAGAAAATGTAGTTGGAATACATGAACAGCAATAGACTCTCCAAGCCTAATCTACCCGATGTACCTAAGCCTTACAAGCTTCTTGCTCCAACGAGGTTGCGCCGAACCTTTTTCTTTTCTAGCTTATCGGATTCTGCTATAATCCATAGCATCCGCCATCCTTGGCATCTTCCAATACTTCCCAAAACTCCAAAAACACTCAACACTCCAAATGGGTGTGGGTAGTGTTTAGATAGAAATTTCATCTCAATAGGTATGACAATGAGAGAGGGAATGAGAAGAGACTACAAAGATTTCTCTCAAAGAAATGAGTAGCTCTCTCTAATTGGGTAGGTGTTTTGAAGAAACCTTTCTTAGGGTTTTTCTTTCTGAATAGCCACACATATTATGTGAGAATGAGGGGTATTTATATTGGTGTGAGAATGGAATGTGAAAAGTCAATTTTTCCAAAACAGGGCTGGCTGGCGACTTGACCTTGCAACTTAACTGAGTCGCGAGTTCAAGCCGTGAGCTAACTAAATGGCCAGTCTAGATTGTTGTCCTGTAGTGCTCCAGCTGGCATGACTGTTCAACTCCCTTGCATGCTCTATGCGTGTGCAACGTTTGGCGGCTTGCAGCCGCGAGTCACCCGCGAGATCCAGCCGCGAGCCCTTGCTTCACTGCATAGTCTTGAGCATTTCTTCACACTTTCTCACATACTACCTTTACATGATTCCCACCTAAATACAGGGTTTCTAAGTGTTGTATTACAAGCAAATTTGTCACGGAATAAAGCCAACACATGGTTGATTAAATTCAACCTTACACTAAACGTTTTAAACAACTAGGGCTGAATTGGAATTCTGCAAAAAAACGCATTCTGTCCAAGATTCAATCGATCAAGCCAGGCCAAAATGCATAGTAACTTTTGCATCAACTCGATTCCAACTTTACATAAAAGATACAACTTTGAGCAAGACTAAAACACTTCTAAACACATTGTTTTGATAATGGTCTGCCAACAATACACATTAGCGTTCTAGATACATAAATACCTAAGTCTTTAGAACCTAACAAACTCCCCCTTTGGCAATCTGTGACAAAATACAACTAGAAGCTCAAAGTTTACAAAGAAAAAGCCCTTTACACAAATAATGCTCATAAAACAAATTCAATCCTAACTACTATCTATCAGTTGCAAGTGTAGACAGCAGCTCAATTGAATCAACCTGTATATTTTTTAAATACCTAAGTCTTTAGAACCTAACAAACTCCTCCTTTGACAATCTGTGACAAAATACAACTAGAAGCTCAAAGTTTACAAAGAAAAAGCCCTTTACACAAATAATGCTCATAAAACAAATTCAATCCTAACTACTATCCATCAGTTGCAAGTGTAGACAGCAGCTCAATTAAATCAACCTGTATATTTTTAAAAACACTAAACAAAACGCATAACCGCATGTGTGACAGAAAAACAAAAATAGTAAATCAACAAATATGCAATCTAACTCTCCCCCTAAGTTATATACATCAAAAACAATGTTAACTCAATGTTAACTCCCCCTAAACAGAACATTCTTGTATTTTCCACACATATTCCCACATTTCGTCTAAATCTCCCCCTTTTTGTCACGAATTGACAAAGATAACTCAAACAAAGAGTAAAAAAGGTCAAGAGAAAATAGACAATTAAGGGAACACAAAACAATTCAACTCTATAATAGAGACAACTCCCCCTATGAAGAGCAACAACTCCCCCTATGAATAACAAGGATAAAAAACAAGCTTTTCCTCCTATAAAAATAGGAAACACAAAACAGGTGTTGGGAAAAACAGTTTTAGGGAATATTTAGGAGGTGGGGAAAAGAAAAACACATAAACCTAACTTAAAAAAAAATTAAGTTGAGGTTACACATGAAGGAAAAATATTCTCTCTTTCAATAAATGCAAACTTGACACTATGTGACCCATAAACAGTTGTATGAGTAGAGAAAATATTTGCACATTGATTATCCATCATATCTCTTAAGAAAAAAAATTTCTGCACTTCATAAATAAAAATAGTATATACTAAAAGGTACATGACTCAAAAATTAATCAATCAATTGTTAAATCAAGTTGAGTACCCAATTTAGCAAAGTGTATGCATGTTATGTGTGAAAACAATAAGAGATATGACCACAAAACTGCAAGATAGATACAAAAACAAATCAATGCAATACATATGAATCCTAAACATAAATGATGCATGGAAAAATCAACTTTTTGAAAAACAGAACAATTTAACGCAGAAACTCCTCAAAGCACAATATTTCATGAAAGAAATGCATGAGTATGAGATTAAAAGTTTTTCAAAAACACTTGAATTCAACCCAGATTTTCCAAAAACAAGTTTTTCAATCAATTTGTCCTCAAATCTCAAACTTTAGCAAAAAATAACTTGTGTAGTGTGTGCAACTAGCAAAAAGTTGAAAAACATGTGAGGTGATATGTAAATAGAAATCAATCACAATTTCTACAAAATTCATCACATAGAATTTGAAAGAGACTATCACCAAAAGAGTTACATCATATAACTCCCACATCTCCTAGAAAACAAGCTTGCAATCATGTAAGTTTCTTGAATTTTGCCTCATAATATACACACTAATTTTAATTTATTCAGAAACTTATTAAAAAACCAGGATAATGTACACACCAATTTTAATTATGTGAATTGGCATCAAGCCTAATAGTACACACCAATTTTAAGCATTAAGCAATTAAACTGAGGCTACACCTTATTGTACATTTGTTACACTTTCTCGAGCATAAAATCGTACGATATGCACTAAGGTGTTCATAATTGGCTAGTGAACAGTGGTGAGATGGTTATTTATGGCTTTCTCAAAAGGATCAAGTCCGACAGTCAAATAACATGTGACTTCAAGATTAAGACAAAGTGATAAACACCATAAACATCTTTCCCACACAACATGCACTACAAAGTTTCAACTGGTCAAGTGCAATAAATAAGCTCATCAAAGCTAAACAAGGTACATAAACTGGTTATGAAAAGATAATATGACCAATCCTTGATTATAAATCAAAGATGTGAAATACAAAACACAAAAATCTTTTTGGTTTTAAAAACTACATGACCAAAAACAAAAAAACACATATTATGCTAAATGAACAATACAAATGCAATGCATGACAGTGCTTAACTAAGCTATAGAGGGTACACAAACAAGAAATATCAATTTCTTAATTAACCCTTGAGTACATGTACAAATTAGTACATACTCACACAAAATCAGAAATAGCTTAGCACTTATATAACACATGCTATTCAAGTTTCTCCACATTGTCAAGCATGTTCTAAATCAAGAGAGATAACATAATTCATGTAATCCTCAAGAAAAATAAAACAAGACTCAAAATAAAATATATTTTTCTTTTTGAAATTTTTTCAATGTTTTGGAATTTTTTTTATTAAAAAAAAAAAACTAAAAAACAAAACATGTCCACAAACAATTGAAATAATTAAATCAGGGACAAGTCAGCAATACTCACCTTAGAGAATCTTTTCTCACCCATATAACACGAGTCTTCGGCTTTGTAGGTGAAAATCCATAAGAAGCAAAGTGTATTTGAGGAATTACACCAATCTTCTGAGAAAGACTGAAATCCTGCAAATTCCTTTCACAAGCCAACAAGTTTAAATTTTTCAAAATAATATGAAACAATTTATATGGACTTATGGCAAGAAAAATATCATCACAAATGCTCGAGTGAAACATAGAATGCTTAAATTTCAGTTTATGACAATTAGGACGAATGTGACCATGGACACCACAAAAGTGGCAAATAGGAACAAATTTAGGAACATCAGTATTCCTAGTGCGGTTTCTGGTCACAAGCTTTGGTTCTTGCCTCAACAAAGAACAATTTGGTCTAATATGACAACCAAACACCACAAAGGTGACAAGTAGGCACAAAAATAGATTTATTATGCTCTCTAATAGTAGGTTTAGACTTAGGTTTAGAAACTTCAACGTCTACATCAGAACTTTTACCTTTGTCTAACCTAGCAAAATAAGTCTTTTCTTTATTACTCCTCTTAAAAGGAGGGACATAAACTTTCTCAATTTTAGCCTTAAGAGAAACAAAAACATTTCTGTTATCAACAGCAGGCTTGGTACTAGTCAAATTTTCAATTTTAGCTTTAGATTTAACTAACTCTTGTTCCAAGCTTTTCATCTTCTCATCTTGAGAGGAAATTTGATTTCTCAAAAATTCATTCATTTTATTAGATTTATTTAATCTAACAACCAATTCCTCTTTTTCAAGATTAGCCAATTTTAATTCTTCCATGAATTTCTTAGCAATTTTCATAGATTTCAATAATTCCTTACGAAGAGTTTCACAGGCATCAATAAAATCAACAGAAGCATAAGCAGAAACATTATTAGAAAGACACTTCAAATTATCCATGACAACAGGGGTCAAGGATCAGCTCTTAGATCAAAAGATCTAAAACAAAAGAGCTACCTGCTCTGATACCACTTATTGGTTTTTAGACCCCTTAAAACACAATTGTATCAACCTAGGTAATTAGTCAAGTTGTTACTTAGTCCAAATTAACAAATCTAGGTTATCACAATATAAACAATCATATCATGCAAAGCAGCGGAAAGATAAATAATACAAAATATGATCACCCAGAAAACCAAACCGGTAAAAACCTGGGGAGGATTTGACCTAGCTATCCTCAAGGTAAACTTGAATCCACTATCTTGAAAGAATCGAAGTTCATACAATAAGACTTACAAGCCTTCACGCTCGACTTCTTATTGTTACCCACCAGTAGAACTTACTGACACAACCATGTGCAAGTTCCGAATCCACGGACTCCTTCTTTCTTGGATTCACCACCAGATACAAGCACACCCGTTTGTGTTTTCTTTAAGCTTCAATGGCAGCAACTAAGTTGATCATCAAGGTGTAGATAAAATCTCCTCCTTGAAAATCCTAAGTTTGTGTAAAGGAAAGCTCCTCTAGATCTCAAAAGAGATTTACACAAACAGCAATATAAGCAACACTAAAATGTGGCTAGGGTTTGCCTTTTATACTAAGGACAAATTAGAAAACCCTAAACTTTTTAAACAACTAGGGCTGAGTTGGAATTCTGCAGAAAAACGCATTCTGTCTGAGATTCGATCGATCAAGCCTAAGCTTCAATCGATCGAGCTAAGTTGAAATGCATGGTAACTTCTGCATCAGCTCGATTCCAACTTTACATATAAGATACAATTTTGAGCAAGACTAAAACACTTCTAAACACATTGTTTTGATCATGGTTTGCCAACAATACACATTAGAGTTCTAAATACAGAAATACCTAAGTCTTTAGAACCTAACATGCACTAATGTTCTTTTAACATACATTTACAACAAAAGCATGCTGGTGCCGAGTGGCCTTCTTTTCCAGAGAAGTGTCTCTCTAAAAGAGGTGACACCATGCTTCTAGTTCTAGTTCTAGGCCACAATGACAAATTAAAATTGAAGGGCATCAATTTCTCATCAACCAAGATGACTAGTCCCTATCTATATCCTATGGGAAGCGGCACCAACAGCACTTAGAATTTTAGTTGTACAAGCTTGCAAGTCCACACAAAAGCACAACAAACATGAACCGTGCAACTTGCTTATTGATGATTATTAATACTAACACTTCTTTCAGCTGCAATACAATAAAAAAATAAAAAAATAAAAAAAAAATAAAACCAATCTTAAGATATTAATCATCAAAAAAGTGAAATTTAACAAAAGCATGCTGCTTATACAAATCAATTTTGCCACAAGCAAAAGCATCTGCTTGGATGGGGATAAACGTCATTCACATTCAAAATAAAAATTTGGAAAGAATAATTTACAGATACACATATAGGCAACTGCTTAGTTTCTTGTTCATGCATTATTGCTTGACATCCATGTCATGCTACATTCATCATGTTGAATGGAGCATCATCTATCAATTTTTGTTGCGTCCATGAACTGAGCATAGAGTTTTATAAACAAGGTCAATGATTCAGGACGAATAAAAAAGGGAGCTTTGTTATTGAGCTTTGCCTATGGAGCTTCATCAATTAGCTATCTTGTGCTAAATTATAAGACAAGGCATTTTGGGGAGCAGCCTTGTTTAACAATTTTCACCAGTATAAAATGTAGTACTCCAATAGGTTTAGGCTGCAAAATTTTAAAAACAAGGTTAGGGATTCAGGACAAAAGAAGGGGAGAAAGAATAATATTTATGAGCAATTTGATTACGTTAATTTTTGCAACTCCAATGGAAACTTTTAGTTTGAAACCAAAATGATTCTATCAATTGACAATGCATGCAAACTACACTTATATTTCCCTTTTCTAGTAAACAACATTAATAATTTGCACATGTAAGCTCTTATAGACTCTTTTTGTGTTTTGGTTCCCCACCCACCAGATGTAGCAAATTCTCAATAAGGAATAGAGTAAAGGATTTTGAATATTGTAGTAAATATTTATGTTTGTTTTTAGACCCCTGTAAAACTAGATTGTTTAATCTAATTAATTAAACAAGTGAATACTTAGGTTTATTATTCAAATCTTGGTTAAATAAAACAATCATATCATGTAAAGCAGCGGAAAAATAAAGAACACAATGATATAATGACCCAAGAAAACCAAACTGGTAAAAAACCTAGGTAAGATTTAACCTAGCTATCCTCAAGGTAAAAAACAAATCCACTATGAAAGAATTGAAGTTTACACAATAGCGACTTAGACCACTAACATTCTATTACTACCTCGAGTAGGAAACTTACTACCACGACCCCATGATAGCTCCGAGTCCACAGACTACTTACTTTCCTTGACTTTTGCAACAACACAAGCTTACCTGCTTGTGACTTTGAGACTCCACTCAAAGGTTTTGGATCTCGTTAAACGTTGATCTTGTTTGTAGTAACTTCTACAACACCGAATCTTGAGATTCTTCAACGAATAACACCGATAGAAGACATGAGAGAGCTTTTTGGGTACAAAACCCTAAATACAAAAGAGGTACCCTCTTCTCTCTCTAAAAAGCCATATAAAAATGTGCTTAGGGTTTCCATTATATACTAGGAGAAGTAGATCTGAAACCCTAATCCTTAATGGGCTTGATCTATTATGTGGGCTTAATTAAAATTTTGTAGATACGAATCTCGATCGGTCAAGCCTGTCTCTCGATTGATCGAACCAGATAGATTATGAAATATTCTTCCAGTAGCTTGTATGTTCTTAAATCTTGACTTGAATCACCTTGAGCACTGTCTAATAATACATATAGACTTTAGGATCTATATTTAGACAAGTTTGTGTTCATGATTTGCCAATTGTTCTAAACTTTTAGAACCTAACAATCTCCCCTTTTGGCAATTCGTGACAAAACTTACATACAATATGAAATGCTCAAATACAAGAACAACCCACAATAAAATGCCCAATTACGTCACAAATCCCAATCTAAGACTCCTAACTAGAAGTTGCAAGAAGAGGTAGAAGGTCTTGATCAGAATGTACCTGTCTTTCCTGAAAACACTCAAAAGAACACATCACCGCATGTGTGGAAAGAAAGACACATAAACAATAAGATGAAACACAATATAAAAACAAAAGTAAAATAACTCTCCCCCTAAGTTAGATACATCAAAAAGTTTTTATATTCTCCCCTTTTCAAAAACAATTTCAATTCCCCCTAAAAAACAAACAGGATTCCCACATATTCTCACATTTCATCTAAATCTCCCCCTTTTTGTCACGTATTGACAAAGACAACTCAAACATAGAGTAAAGAGAAAACATACGCAACAAAAGTCAAGAGAAAAAAGAGAATTAAGGGAACACAAAACAATTCAACTCTATAGAAAATAGAGACAACTCCCCCTATGAACAACAAAAGTTAAAAACAAATTTCTCCACCTATAAAAATAGGAAAAACAAAACAAGTTTTGGGAAAAACAGTTTTGGGGAAAATTTAGGAGGTGGGGAAAATAAAGACACACAAACCAAACTTAAAAACTAAGTTGAGGATACACATGAAGAAAAATATTCTTTCTTTCAATAAATGCAAACTTGACACTATGTGACCCATAAACAATTGCATGAGTAGAGAAAATATTTGCACATTGATTATCCATCATATCTCAAAAAAAATATTTTCAATTTTCAGCATTTCACACATTAAGAAAAATAGCATATACTAAAATGTACAAAGGACTCAAAAATTAATGAATCAATTTTTAGATCAAGTTGAGTACCTAATTTAGCAAAGTGTATGCATGTTATGTGTGAAAACAATGAGAGATATGATTGCAAAACTGCCAGATGGATACCAAAAGAAAACAATTCAATGCATGTGAATCCTAAACATAAATGATGCATGAAAAAAAATTTGGTCAAATACATAAAAAGAATTTTTTTTTTTTTAGTTAGGCAGATTCAAACCAAAATTTTTAATCGCAATTTCGATCGGTCGAGCAAAAAGTTCAATCGATCGAAAATTTGGAAAAATCACTTTTTTGAAAAACAAAGCATTTTAATGCAGAAACTCCTTAAAACACATTGTATTATTAATAAAATGCATGAGTATGAGATGAAAAGTTTTTCAAAAACGCTTGAATTCAACCCATATCTTCCAAAAACAAGATTTTCAACCTTTTTGTCCTTAAAGCTCAAACATTAAACACATTTTGCATTAAAATCAAGGAACTTTTAATCTTGGATGGCCACAACAAAATCACACACAATATCATGTACTAAGTTTAGCAAAGAAAAACTTGTGTAGTGTGTGCAACTAGTAAAAACTTGAGATATATGTGAGGTGATATGTAAATAGAAATCAAGCACAATGTCTACAAAATTCATCACATAAATTTTGAGAGAGACTATCACCTAAAGAGTTACATCATATAACTCTCACATCTCCTAGAATAAAAGCTTGCAATCATATAAGTTTCTTGATTTTGCCTCATAATACACACACCAATTTTATTTAATTAGAAACTTATTAAAATAGCCAGGATAATGTACACACCAATTTTAGCATTAATCCAAGGCTACACCTTATGTTCTTTTTGTGCATATGCTACACTTTCTCGAGCACAAAATCTTATGATATGCACTAAGGTGTTCATGATTGGCTAATAAACAGTGTTGAGATGGTTATTTATGTCTTTCTCAATAAGTTCAAATCCAACAATCAAAGACATGTGACTGCAAGATCAAGAAAAAGTGATCAAAAACTATAAGCATCTTCCCACACAACATGCACTACAAAGTTCAAACTAGTAAAGTGCAATAAATAAGCTCATCCAAGCTAAACAAGGTACAAAGACATGTTATGTGAAAATAAATTGACCAACCTTGTTTTCAATGCCAAGAAAATAAATGCAAAACACAATTTGCTCCTTTTTTATATTATTATTATTTTTTTATAAAAAGAAAACAAAAACAACCTAGAATGAAATGCATGAATAATATGCAATGCAAATCCTAGAAACAAAGAAAAACAAAAACCAAAGAACAATGGTCACAAATAGTAGAGCAATGAAGCACAAGGACTAGATCAGAAAGAATCAATTTGATTAAGCCCTTTGCATCCAAAACTTTTTAGATGCACCTCGAGCATTGGAGTTCTTATTCACATGAGCATGATTACCAACTCCACGATTGGAATAAAGGTTTAGAGCCTTTACCAATTCACCAATAAGTACCATTGGATCTTGTGCTTGAGGCATAGGTACTTTTCGTTTGTTTGCTCGCTTATCAGCTTGCAACTTGTAACAGTTTGGACGAATGTGTCCAGACTTTCCACACAAATGACAAACTCATGCAAGCTTATCATGTGTCTTGCCTTTAGGAGGGTTAGGAGCCTTAGGTTTAGACTCATGAAGATCAACCCTAATCTTCCTAGGAGGTGTAACTTCTATAGATTTAGCCTCACTCACAGAGGGTTTGACAACCTCACTCACATGGGGTTCAGAAGAAGAAGGAACAAAGTTTGTGGAATGGGGTGCAGGTACAAAGATGTTTTCTACAAAACCTAAGCCAGTTTTGTTAGAAGGAGACTTTTGAACACTCAACATTTGATCAAGTTTGGAGCTTGTAGACCTATCAATTTTTTCTCTAGCAATAGATAATTCAAGTTCTAAATTCTTAACTTTATCAAGCAAAAGCATGTTCTCAGTCTTCACATTATTCAATAATTCATTAGCATCAAACAGTTTCACAAGCAAATTTTTCTTTTCAAGTTCAAGAGATGCAATTTTCTTTAAGCCTAAATCAACACTCATAGCATCCTTTGCAGCAACTTTGCAAAATTTATTGTAGGCTTCTTGTAATTCTGCATCCTCAGAGAGTTCCCCATCAGAAAGGTTCTCCTCAATAGCAACACTTTCATCAACTACAGTAGTAGTAGTGAAAGCAATGAAGTTTCCATCCTTGTCACAACCAAACTCATCATCAGAAACTTCATTATCACTAAGGGTTACAGCCATAGTCTTACCCATAGACCTTAAGTATGTAGGACATTCAGATTTCATATGACCGTACCCTTGACATCAAAAACATTGAGGACCCATAGAATTATTAGAAGATTGACCTACTTTTTCTCTAGGTTTTTCAATGTCATTAACCTTAGTGGGATCATTCTTCCTAAAGTTTCTAGGTTCAGCAGTGTTCTTACATCTTACTCTTCTGTTGTTGTTTCTAAGGAAATTCCTAAAATTCTTGGCAAGGTAAGCAATCTTTGTAGCAGAGAGCTCATCATCAAATCCACCAACATCAACATCATTAACTGACTTAAGTGCCATTGATTTGGATTTGCTAGTTTTGGGTAAGTCCAACTCATAGGACTGAAGAGATCTTACAAGTTCATCAATAGAGATGGAGTCCACATCCTTACTCTCAGTGAAGGCAGTTACTTTAGGTCTAAAATCTTCAGTTAAAGATCTAAGAATCTTCCTAACAATTTTAGGTTGATCATAAATTTCACCCAAGTTGTATACAGAATTAATAATGTCATTAAGTTTAGCATAAAATTCATCAAAGGATTCATCATCAGACATCCTAATGCTCTCAAATCTATATGTTAATTACTGCAACTTATTAATTTTGACAGCCTTTATGCCTTCGTGCATAGTTTGGAGGATATTCCAAGCAGTGTGAGCAACCTCAACATTAGAGATTCTCTTAAATTCCTCCATAGAAACAACATTAAAGATTGCATTCATAGATTTGCTATTGAAGGTTGCAGCTTCTTTCTAAGAAGTAATCCACTCACTCACAGGAGTAGTGGGCTTCTCCCATTTGAACTCAACGGAGTTTCAGACTCTCTCATCAATGGATTTCAGGAATGCATTTGTCCTTACTTTCCAATAAGCATAATTATTCCATCAAAGTGAGGAGGAATAACTAGAGAGTGTCCATGTTCCATGATAACAGGGGTCAAGGATTAGCTTAGAGATCAAAATCTACAACAAGAGAGCTACCTACTCTGATACCACTTGTTTGTTATTAGACCCCTATAAAACTAGATTGTTTAACAGGATAACCAAACTGGTAAAAAACTTGGGGAGGATTTAACCTAGCTATCTTCAAGGTAAAAAGCAAATCCATTATGAAAGAATTGAAGTTTAAACAATAGCGACTTAGACCACTAACATTATATTGCTACCTCGAGTAGAAAACTTACTACCACGATCCCATGATAGCTCCGAGTCCACGGACTACTTGTTTCCTTGGCCTTTACAATAGCACAAGCTCACCTGCTTGTGACTTTGAAACTCCACTCAAAATTTTGGATCTCCTTAAACGTTGATATTGTATGCTGCAACTTCTACAACACCGGATCTTGAGATTCTTCAAGGAATAACACCGATAGAATACATGAGAGAACTTTTTGGGTACAAAACTCTAAATACAAAAGAGGCACCCTCTTCTCTCTCTAAAAAGCCTTATAAAAATGTGCTTACGGTTTCCATTATATACTAGAAGAAGTAGATCTGAAACCCTAATCCTTAATGGGCTTGAACTACTGTTTGGACTTAATTAAAATTCTGCAGATATGAATCTCGATCGGTTGAGCCTATCCCTTGATCGATCGAACTAGACAGATTATGAAATCTTCTTCCAGCAGCTTGTATGTTCTTGAATCTTGACTTGAATCACCTTGAGCATTGTCTAATAATACCTATAGACTCTAGAATCTATATCTAGACAAGTTTGTGTCACGATTTGCCAATTGTTCTAAACTTTTAGAACCTAACAATTTCTTTATATGAACTTGAGTCCAAAAACAAACCAATAGAAGTTTGCTAATTTCAAATGGATTTGGGCCATATAATATAAGAGAAATAATATATCAACGGGTCCATAATAACTGGGCTTATCCATCTTGGGCCTTGTAAAAATGGGCATTAATTGAAAGTTTTGTAAAAGAGAAACTCACAGGGAGAAGGTGTTAACTATTAATAGTTATTTATTCTCCAAAAAAAAAAAAAAAAAAAAAATTAACCGTTATTTAATACTTTGCTAAGAAAGTAATTCATTCGCCCAAAAAATAAAATAAAATAAAAGTGGTGGCCTTGGGTAAATAACTAAATATATTCATTCCTTAAATTTAACATATAATTTTTTTTGAAAAATTAAATATTTAAAAAAGGACATTTCTCTTTTGTTATGTTTTAGTTGATACCACTTCTATTTCTTGCAAAGTGACCTTGTCTCCTAGTTCTTGTTCCACATGTAATATGCAGTTTATTTAGTGTTAATTGTACTATTGTAGCTATGTATCTTGTTGGACTTTGTTTCACAAAATTTCTAAAGAAACATGACTTTTTCTATACCTCTTGTTTCAAATTTAATTGACTTTCCTCTACTAATGGTTATGTTCTAATGTCAACTCGTACTTTTGATTGGAAGATTATTGCATAAATTAAGCCTATGTGAGTAGACTCTGATTGGACCATATAATGTGTATTGTTCCCCATTTAGCAATTAGCTAGAAAATCTTTAGGTTTCCAAAGCATGGAAGCAGTAGACAGTAGAAATCTAAAAGAGACATTTAGCACTTGTGCTTCATTAAATTCTGTAGAAATACAATGTAGCCTAGTATGAAAATAATACACATGAAAAATATTTTAAAATATTATGAGAATGGCATAATAATGTAAATAAAAATGTGCAATCCCTAGTGTTTGTACAATGCAGTTGTGCAATACTAATGGTTAGGTACCTAAGCCATGAGTATGAAAGAAGTGTCTGCACATTCTACAAAGCTTTCCTTACACTTGAAAACAGTGGTATATGCATCCCTAGAAAAGTTATTTCGTTACTTGCAAAGCTTGAAGGTAGGAAAATAGACAGACACAATCATTCAGCTACTTGATGCTCTAGAAAGGTAGACCATATGGCTGTATGACTTCTGACCGTTAATAAGCTCAATATATCCATATGCATATCTGCCAATTTTTTGGGGTAGATAAAACAATACAAAAGAAAAAGGTTAACCAAGGCTAGATCATTTTTCCATAGTAGATAATTAAGCTAGAAGTTGAGAATGCAAAGAAAGTTCAAGTTAATTACCCTTGAATTAAAAGGACTAAAGTTGTAATCCTATAATAGGTATTTTGATAGCATTTGTGCCTAGATTTCTAATTTATTTCTTATGTTCTTAAAACACATGTTAAGTTTCATGTCAATCAAATGTTATTTACTATTTAATCCATAAACTTATTTTTTGCGAAAAATTTTAGACTACAAAAACTCAAAAATTTGTCAGGACATATGTGATTCAATGTTAGGAGTATATGTCACTATTTTATGTAATTGACTAATCCTTTGACAAAACACACTTTATTTGTATTTGGGTAGATCAAAGATGTGTTTAATGCTTCAAGAAATAAGGTTTCAAGTTCAAGTGTTAAAGCCATGCAAGTCTATCCAAAAATCAAGTCAAAAAGTGCAGGATTTTAAAACTCGACAGCTAGCATCTATCGAGGTTTAAAAGCTGTTAAAGCCTGTGGCTCGATAGCTAGCTTGATAGATGGCTATCTATTGAGGTTTATGAAATTCAGATTTTTTGTTTTGTTTTTCATCTCATCTGTGGGTATATGTTTGGGCTTTCTTTCCTCACAACCCTAAACATAATTAAGGATCATTTCAAGGGCCGTACAAGGTGACACATAGATGCATAAGAGCATAATTGCACAAGTTTGAAGTAAAGTGTAACCAAAAACCTAGTTTGCCCTAGTTCTTGAAGAAGTTGCTGTGTTTGTACACCATAGGGTTTTGTGACCAAGCAACTTCATGATCTTCATTGTGTGAAGAACAGAAGAACTTTGTAGCCAACATCCTTCTCAAGTTGGTGATTAAGTCATGTACTAGGATCCGCATAATTGGTTAGTCACGTACTGGGAGCCATGCATTGAAAGGAGAGATTGTCACCACAGAACAAGTCTAGTTGGGTATTAGGGTTAGGGTTCAACTGTAAGTTGGTATAAGGTACTGAGATTCCTTTACTTGTAACCACTTTTGTGATAATAGTGAATTCTCGGGAGTGATGACCTTAAAATCACCTGGTGGAGTTTTTATCATGTAGGTTTTTCCCATTTGTAAACAAATTACCATGTCAATTTAATTTCCACTACATACTTAGTTTAATTGGTGCTTTTTTTTTTTGCTACCACGTACATTGCATGTTAATTTGATTAATTAATAAACTTGGCTAATTAATCAATTAATTTATCACAAGGGGTCAATATGTTTTTGGCTTATTAAGTGGTATCAGAGCAAGCACACTCTGATTAGGGTTAATTTTTGCTGTGTGATCCATTGACCCTTGTTTGTCATGGATAGAGGGCAGTCTCTTATTATACCTTCTTCATTTGATGGCACTAACTATGCATACTGGAAAGTACGCATGAGAGCTTTCTTGCAGTCACTAGATAAGAAAGTGTGGCAAGCTGTGGAGATAGGCTGGACCAAGCAGAAGAAAGCACCGGCCGATTGGAATGATTCTGAGATCAAGGCGGCAAACTTCAATAGCAGGGCATTGAATTCTTTGTTTAGTGCAGTCACTAATGAGGAATTCAAGAAGATATCCTCCATTAAAACTGCAAAGGAAGCATGGACCATTCTCCAAACAACCTATGAAGGAACTAAGGTTGTCAAGGATTTGAAGCTTTAGAGGCTCACTACAAGCTTCAAAGAGATCAAAATGGAGGAGGAGGATTTGTTTGATGAGTTCTATGCCAAACTCAAGGACATAGTAAATTCAGCATTTAATCTTGGGGAAACCATTCCTGAACCCAAGATTGTGCGAAAGGTGCCCAAATCTTTAATTGAAAGATTCCATGCCAAGATTACCGCAATTGAGGAATCAAAGGATATTAACAAAATTCCTTTGACAAAGTTGATTGGAAATCTGCAGACCTATGAGTTGGGTTTGACAAGGATAGGGAAATCAAGCAAGAGTAAGAGCATGGCTTTAAAGACTAAGAGCAGTGATACTAATGAGTCTTCTGATGATGAAGATTCTAAGATGAAGCCCTACATCACTAAGCAATTCAAGAAGTTCATGAAGAATGCAAATGCAAAGGGCTTCGATAAGGACCATAGATAGTCGAGTTCTTCTTAATCTAAGAGCCAAGACAAAAGGAATAAGGATGCTAGGGAGGGTGGTCAGTACACTGTTCCCTTTGGACCAAAGTGCTTCAGGTGTCAAGGCTTTGGACATATGAAACAGGAGTGCCCTACATATCTCAAGAGCAATGGGAAAAGTAAGGCACTTGCTGCTACATTGAGTGACACAGAACCCAAGGATGATTCAAAAGATGAGGATGATAGAATCTTGAATGCCTTCACTGCCACTGTCAATCCTACAGAGGGGATTGTTAAAGATGTGGATGAGGAAGAAGAATTGGTGGAGTCTAAGTTTGAGAAGATGGATGAACAAGATGACATCCACACAGCCTATGCAAAGTTATACAAGGTTTTAGAAAAGCATGAGAAAATGTATAGGTTGGCCACCAAGAAGCTTAGTGATGTGGAGCTTGAACGAGAAGAAATCTCTACAAAGTTTGATGAAGCAAATCAGACTATTGGAGCACCAAGGTTTGAGAATAACTTCTTTGCTAAGAAGACCAAGAAGCTTGAGGCAGAATTATTCCAAGTCAGAGTTTAGTTGGAAAGTACTTCAAGCACTAAGCTTGATGAGATGCTCAATCTTCAGAAATCTGCTTCCGATCAAATCGGTTTAGGGTTTGATTTCTCTTCTCCTAGTATTGCTTCTACTAGTACTACTATTAAAAATGAATTAGCTAGTGAGAACATAGACAAGGGCAAATCTATCTTAGGAGCACCCCCTAAGCTTGATAAGAAAGAGATTAAAAACCCTAGGGCTAAGAAGGCTAACTCTCAAAAGCAAAGATAGAAAAAGAAGCATTTCTGTCATCACTATGGAGCAACTAGTCATACTCGACCTAATTGCTATAAGTGGTTAGCCACTCAATAAAGCAACGGCATGATCGCATTGGGAAACCAGAATCAGTTTTCATCCTCTTTTGGTCCCCCTGGATATCTTCTCAAAGCCCTTATGTTCCTTCCGAACTTGAATGGTTTCAATTCTTCCCCTTCACTGCAAGATCAAGGGTTTACTAAATGGAAAGGCTCTTCCAAGGTGTGGAAGGAAAAGGGCTCCAAGTGATTCTATCACTTTTTCTCTCTCCTCTTCTTGTTTTTGTTTTGCATTACTTGTGTGTTTTGCTTTATTGTTTTGAGTTAGTCTAGTTTTATGCATTTTTTTATTTAATTTGTTTTTGTTTGTTTTGTTTTTCATATAAAAATAAAAATAAAAATTTGAAAAATTGAAAAATACAAAAACAGTGTATGTGTACATTGGTACTTGTGTACCTTGGATGGCCATTGGAACAAAGTTTTCTAAACTTTGTATCTTTTATAGCTTAGACGAGCATCTCTAGGCACAACTAAGCAAGTGAGCTTTGTGGCTCGTGTTTATGATGAGTAAGATTATGTAATCTTTTGTACTTAACACCCGTATCACTCTTTTTGATGAAAAGGACTAGCAAATCCTAAGAGAAAGGCATAAATAACCATCTCACTACTGTTGCCCGCCAATCATAAAATGACATTTGTATATTTCGGCATAGCAAAAGAGGAATGTCAAAATACTTAACATAATTGGGTATTTCTTTTCTCTCTCTTATATGCCCATGCATAAGTTTTTATTTTTATATATTAATAATTTTTTTCAAGGTGGTCCCATGACCACCTTGAGTTCAATGTGTAGGGTCCGTTTGGATTGAACTTATTGTTGCTGAAACTGAAAACTGAAAACACTGTAGCAAAATAATTTTTAAATGTGTAAATAGTACCGTGGGACCCATTTTTAATATTTTTTTGTACGTGAACAGTGTTGTGAACAGTAGTGAACAGTGCTGTGAACAACAATGAACAGTGCATGAACAGTAATTTTTGTCCCCTACATAGTGAACCCATGTGAGGTTACTGTTCACGCGCAGGGGAAAAAAAAGAAAGAAAAGAAAGTGGAAAACGTGAAACACAGAAACGCAGAATCACAGACTCAGTTCCCAAACACATACATAGTTGCCCCTAAGTGGTTTCACTTTTAATTTCGGAAAAGATGGTAGATTACACAGAGAAATGTTATGTCCATAACATTTTTACAATACTTTTATAACAAATCCGAAGTAGTAGTTTGTTATTAGTTGTTATGAGCGGACAAAAAGTAATTTAAGTTGTGGATTTAATTTATAACCAATAATAACTCACTATCTACGATTTATTGTGAAAATGTTGTTGATGCAACACTTCTTTCAAATCTATGTAACTAGTCTTGTATCTTCCCTGAGGGTAGCACATAAATAGACTTGGTTGGTTTATGCAATTTTGGTCCCATGCAGGGGCGCAGCACATGATAGGCCCCCAAAAGTTATGAAAATATCTTTATACTATATAGTAATATTTAATATTTTAATAGTTAGCCCCAAAAATGGAATTCCCCCTCCAATATTTAAGTTATTCCAATAATGTTCTTTAAAGAATTGTCCAATTGGCCTAGTAGTTATAGAGAATATATTGTTTCTCAAATTCATTTTTTTATTGTAAAATTTGTTCTCATATCTTTTAAAATTTTGGATAATTTATGTCTTTGAACACTTCAATAGTTCAATTGAAAATTTTTTACTCACACTAGTAGACAATTTGTTAACTAATATTGAAAATAAAAATTGTAAGGATTTCACAATAGAAAAACGGTGAAAAATAAATTTAATTCTATGAAATATTTAATTTTAAGGATTCCAATATAAAAGATACTAATTTTTGTGTATCTTTAAATATGTATGTGTTTGTCTATGTATATAAAAGTTTGCATAAACTAATAAATTAGTGACACAAATAGGCTTCTAAACCAAAAAATTCTGATCCCATGCCTTTTATCTCTTTTTCTATCCACCCGTTGACGTGGTGGCGATCTATTCCCATTGTGGAGTGTACTGTGTAGACCATGTGTTTCAGAAGCCATTGTATCATTATTACCAATATGTTTTGTTGCGAAAACTTTCCAAGTCAAAGAAAACTTTCCAAGTCTTCCACCAAACCTGTCCAAGTCTCCCACCAAAGACGTACAATGGGACTGAGTCACTGACTACGGTTCAAACTTAAAATAAGTATTACGCGTCTTATGATGATATGCTTTCCTGTCTCCCACACCGTCTTAGATATGTTATAAATATATTAAAATAATTAACATAATAATTTCCTCTAAGTACATCCATTACCTAAGTTTAAAGAGATTTTTTTTAAATTTCTCAAATTAAAACTATATGCCAAAAATTTAAAGAAAAGAAAAAGTATCATTATTTATTTAAATAATAATAAAATATTATCGTTTTTGTTTTACTAAAACCATGGTCTTACACGATATTCTTTTTTTTTTTTTTATTGTTATTATTATTACTATTATTATTATATACTTCATTGTTCAGTTTTAATTATATTATTGAAGTAATTTTTTTTTTAATTTGCATATAAATTTTTGTTAACCTGTGCATCACATAAACATAATTATTATTGTTTTTGTTATTATCTTCTCCTAGTTGTTGAAGAAGAATATGGGCTTAATATTATTTATCTAATATTATTATAGAAGAATAAAACTTTATTGAGGCCTTGGCCTGGTGACAAAGTATTATCATATATATATATATATATATATATATATATATAGAAAGGATGTCATACATTAATCACAATTGCTGATCTAAAACCTTTGAGTGGAGATTTTAAAGTAAAAAATTGGAGAGTTTGTGTGCAACCATTCAAATAAAAGAGTCTGTGAATTCGAAGTTATATGTGATCACGCCAATAAATACTTCATGAGATAGCAATGGATTTGTGATTAAATCCAGTGAAGAGCAATTCAAAGGCAGAAACGGAAGCATTGATAGAGGAATTTAATGCTGCAGTTATACTGTCTTAGGTTCAATTACTCATTATATAGTAGGGGAAGAGGTGAAAAATATGATATATGTCTTCACTGTCTTAGGTTCAACTATTCAAAAAAAAAAATAAATAAATAAAAAATAACCATTTTAGTAAATTTTTTATTTGCCGAATTACCCTAATGGTTTCAAATCTTTTTTATCACCATACCAGACTCCCACTCCAACTTCAAACCCCTTTAACACAGCCAAAAAGTAAACCCATAATCAATTGAAACTGTTATATCTGAACCATAGAATTTTAGTCAGATTCAAAGGTAACTAATCCTCCTAAACATGAGAGAAAGAGACTATTTTTTGTTATAATTCTGCTAGTTACAAACCAGTATCAGTTACATTTTTAATTCAAATTGAAAGATAATGCAATCTGATCTTTTATTCCTAATCTCTACTGACACTTATATTTATCCTCATCTGCTATTGCGTTTAAATTCAACTCCTTATCTCCTTCCTTGAGTTAAGACTCGGTAGTTGTGATATCTCTTGTGATGTCTGAATTTCGTACCTAATAGAAAAATTGTTACCAAGATTGTTGAAAATTTGTCAATAATACCATACTACAAAATAATAATTTTTGCTTCAACTTTAAGTATCCCCTAAAAATTACTTGGTATCCCCATACAGCAATGACAACCTAAACAAGTTCACACTGGATCAAAATTTGGGATGCATGCAACATAACTAAGAGCAATTTTTTTTTTTTCCATTTTTAGAATACCATGTATTTTAACTGAAGAGAAGGGAGAAGGTCTTAAAAAAACTGACAGTAGTATATATCCAAAATGGCCTAATTCTTGGAACTAAAAACAAAGGCAATTTATAGCATATTAAATATCCTTGAAATTTAAAATAGTTTATATTAAATATAGTTTATAGCATTTACGCACATATCTAGCTCAATATTTGAATTAATACATGTTTGTCCATTAATCATCATAATTAAAAGGAATAAAAGAGTCACTTTCTTTTTCAATGTGGGATTAAATATTTTCACTAGCTCTTTATCTTTCATATTAACTCTTATATTTTTATATTTATATAGTCATACTTATTAATTTTAATTAAATAATATTAAAATGCTCCACGAAGTTGGAATCAGGACCTGACATTATAATGTGTATTCTGCTTTAATATGAGCAGAAAGTAAATGAAATACAGAATATATTTTTTTCACACTTGCTATACATTTTCTACACTCAGCATCCATATTTTCATGCATAAAGTACATTTTTTTTTTCCCAATAATCACAGTTAAAAGGTGTTGTGGTATCCCTAGAGTCATTTTTATATTAATACCAACCAATTTGGGTAGAAAACACTTTCGAAATTAACAATTACACACTTAATTTCTTTGAACCTATCCAACGAATAATTAGTAAAAATCATTGGGATAAAAAGTCATTGTTTAAGTTTCTCTTAGGAAAAGACATCTTAACACCATATATTAAAAGCCGAACGATACCCATCAACGTAGTAAGACAATTTAGCAAGCCTAGTAGTAAGCCATATTTGACTATGCTGGCATTTCATTTTCTTCATGATTCCATCAATCAATTTACATTGTCTTAAAATCAAAGTAGACTATACAAATCCAACGTAAATAAGGGGACACGGCAAATTTATAAAAATCCATCCAGACATATATAGCTAAACTGAAAGTCAATTTCTCCATTTGACAATTTATAATGTTTTAAAGTCATATATTGCCGAGAGTAAAGAATCAATCATCACAACGATATATATCTATTTTATCTGAAGCCTTAAAATCTATATATTGGATTGTTTCTAAGAAAATCATCGATCATCACGTGTTACTATCAACGTAAATAAGGGAACGTAGACTTCAAAGTCATCCGAGAACCGAGATTATAATTCGTGTCACTATGACACTATAAATTGTGTTAAAGGCAAATTAAATAGCCATGGCACAAAGGATCAACTGTCTTAGGTTCAATTACTCATTTTGTACTTAACAGAAAACTTGTTACCAAGATTGTTGAAAATTTGTCAATAATACCATGCTACAAAATAATAATTTTTGCTTCAACTTTAATTATCCCCTAAAAATTCCCTGGCATCCCCTTACAGTAATAATAACCGAAACAAGTTCATACTAGATCAAAATTTGGGATGCATGCAACATAACTAAGAGCAGTTGAATTTCCTAAGTTAAGCACTTAAAGATGTAACGCATCTTGATAGAATGGTATAGAGAATTTCTGTACTTGATAATTATAAACTATATTCTATATGGTGTAATTTATTGGGATCAACCATAGTTGTGTAAAAGGATAGTTACAAAACTAATTGGAAAGTAGAGGGTATATGACACGTGTTTTCATAAAGCAGAGTTCACTAATAAGACATGTTGAATCAATGAAGAACAAAAATAGAGATGTGTTCATCAAGTTGGGACCTGGGAGGGATTAATAATTGTTAAGTTCTGAAGATTTAGGATTAAATGTTTAGAGTCTCAATTTGTATATGTTAGCAAACTAAGAACAAAAACATGTCTAGAATAGGTGTTAGACATTCCTCATAGCGTTTTGAGTCAAGACTCAAGAATATTCAAGCTGTAGGAAAAAGAAGTTATTTTTAGTGAAGCACAATCGATCGAAGATCAGGCTCGACCGATCGAAAATAGCAGAAAAATAATTTCTATAGAATTTTGAATCAAGCCCAAGCCAGCAAAACATTTAGGGTTTCAGTCCAACACTCCTAAATTAAAAAGAAAACCCTAACTACGTTTTGAAGACTCTTGGATGGCTTGTGAGTTCCTGTGAGATCTGAGAGAATCTATGCCTTCTAACTCTACTAGTGTCTACCAGAATAAGATCTACAATCAAGTGTTGGTGGAATCTAGTTGCTGCAAGATCAACAAGCGGTGATTTGAAACATTTAAGTGGGATCTCAAAGTCACAAACGTGGGAGTTTGTGTTTTGCAAACCCAAGAGAGAAAGAGTTCGTGAATTTGGAGCCTGCACATGGTCGTGTCAATAATTACTACTGGAGGTAACAATTGATTTAGAGCTAAATCTTTTGTAAAAACTTCAATTCTCTATTAGTGGATTTGTTTTACCTTGAGGGTAGTTAGGTCAAATCCTCCCCAAGTTTTTTACCTTGAAATGATTCGTTTCATTGGTTTTCCTAAGTAATCATGTTGTTGTCTTATTTATTTTTTCCGCACTGCATGATATGATTTATTTCTGTTTAACCTAGATTTGAAAAATAAACCTAAGTGTTAACTTGGTTAATTAATTAGGTTAAACAATCTGAATGTTCAGGGGTCTAAACAAACAAACAATGATGATGATAATCGTCACGCCCCGAACCCAAGTAAGGGCTAGGCACGGGACAACAGCCACACACTTATAAAGTTGATAACTAAATATCAACTTTATAAGTGTGAAAGGCCTTCTTTATAACTAAAAATTTTCCTCAAATAAAATTTTCCTCAAATATACTAAAGATGTTTCATAGACTTAATATAATTCATAAATCCAAACATATTCACAATCTCATACAATTATGACTATGGTCACCCTATATCCCCATGACTAGGCATCAGATTTAAAAGAAATTAATTTCGTGCTAATGTATATCCCTAATTAGCTGGGTCTTGAAACACGATAAGCTTGTGATACCCCACATAGAACTAGTTTTGGTACCAATGAATAACCTCCTTTGGCTAGGTATCAGAGTTCAAAACATAGTCATATTGTCCAAAATAAAATATATCAAATCAGAGTTCAAACAAAAAAAAAAAACCTCATTCAAAAACATATAAAATCATATTTTCAGTAATCAAATATATTTGTGATAATTCTTTATTCTTTACTTTAAATCAGTAATACAATTGAATAAAATTGTAACAATCATAAACAATTTTCAAAAGTTAAAATACAGTAGTATAAGCAAAATAAAACCAATTAATATAAAATTACTTATCTTAGCTAGCTCACCATAAAAGAACTTCTCCCTAACACTTCCTCTATAATTCTTAGATATCACCCAAACAATTTTCAGGCACTATTTACTCAATAATCAAATAATTTAAGAAAACTTATAACAGCAATCGGCTGGAAAAGGGACTACTAAATATACCCCATAATTGTTCTCACACCAAAATTCCACAGTTATAATTTTTTTTTTTTTTTTATCTGCCACTAATAATTCCCTAGTGTTAGGCCTAAAGGTTACATGTAGGGTCCAAAGTCACTTGTAAAAGAAGAGTACCACCTGGACTTATCCTCAATACGCTTTTTTTTTAATCTACCACATGCCACTATTATCATCTTTTGAGATGATGATAACTCCAAGTACAAGAGGCACATGGCCTCACGGAAATACAACCATTTTTCCCTTTTTCGTTTTTTTTTTTGGTGATAGCATGTCAGAACTCAAAGCCTATGAGCAAAGGACAATAATGTAATATACATATATATTGATGATGCCGAAAATACCACCAGTAAGCCGCACAGTCCTCGCGCACTACAAACGACACCTGCACAATGAAAAGAAAGGACCTAGCGGAGAGTACCGGTGTGGTACCGGCCAAACACCCTCCGAAGGTCAAGTCAGAATTATTCTCATTGCTCTAGAGTGCTAGAGAGGGTCAATTATGCGTACCTTGGTTTGTGAGGGAGCATGGTTTTTATAGTAGTAGGGCTTGCCTCCTTTTCCTTGGAGTAGAAGTCTTTTCCTTATAGGAGTCTCCTTGGGCGTGTTTTGCAGGATTCTTTCCATATAGGAGTCCTTAGGTTTCATGAAGCATGGGGAGCAAGTTATTTACTTATACACGCAAACGTGGTGATCAAGTATTCAATGACTGATGCCATTAGTCTATGTTGTTTTGTCAGATTAAGCACCGTCAGCTTCAGGATGTCCAGCTTTATGGTACTCTATACGTGGAGTTCCTTCACACCATATCGCCGTCAGCTCTTTAGAAATGCTGACGGCAAAACATGTCCCGTCACCCTTGTCCACTTATTTTATCCTCATCACTTGCCCCCTACTCCATGCCTCCGTCAGTATTTATACTGACGGGTTATGGAGTTTATTTTCCAAAGAGGTAAGGATATTGTTCGTATGGATCTGTGTATTTAATGCTTTGGACAGGTAACTCGTTTCTATTGGCTCTGCTTCTGACGAGGTGTCACTTCGTCTTCCGCGCCTTTTTTCCCATATATAAATAGCATCTCCCCCTCATTTTCCACTATTTCAACCCTGCTGATCTTTTGGAGAGAGAGACTGTCGCCCACTTTTCGCCAGCTTTGCTTCCGTCTGCTTATCCATCGCTGTCTTTAGAGCCATCCAGAAGGCCACCATATCAGTAAGTTTTCATCTCCTCTCTTCTTTCTTCTTTTTTATTTTTGCCTCATTAGTGAGGACGTCAGTCTAGGTACTTAGATTGAATCCGTCACTTGTAGGTAGTCAGATGTCAAGTGACGCATCTTATAAGGAGTCGTCAGTTCGTAAAGGAGCGGGCTATGACGAGGCCTTTGGTTTTGGAAATGAGTCAGAGGACTTTTCAATTCCGTCAGAGAGAGAGATGTCGGCCCAATCTCCTTACGGCGATGAGAGTTTCGCTGAGGGAGATAAGGATGAGGAAAGAGGGGATGGAAATGACGGGGATGAAATGGATGTTGACGGAGATGATAGTGACAGGGATGAGGGATCTAGTGAAGGAACCTTGAAGGGGAGATAACCGTCCCTTCATTCTCCCTGAGGATTGGGCCGTTAAAAAATTTTTTCCTAGGATGAGTGGTAAGGTTTTTAGGGAGTTGCATATTCGTTACCAAATCCCAAACCACATCCCAATCCGTCTCCCTAGCGAGAATGAGAGGTGTTACTCTGGGAGGACCGCTGACATTGGCATGTATGATGCCATGTTTGCTACGGGCCTGAGGTTGCCTTTGACGGCTCTACACCATCAACTTGCTGACTTCCTAGGCACATCCGTCACCTAAATTACCCCAAATGCCTGGAGGACTTTCATAGGAGCTAAAATCCTATGGGGCAGTTTTAGTGGAGGACACCGTTAGCTTACGCTAGGCGAATTTTTTTATTGTTATAAGCCCCATCATATTGCCTTGTCTAAGGGGACATATCACTTCAATGCCAGGGAAAAAGGGTTACAGCTTGTGTCAGACATGCCAGATTCCAATAGGAACTGGAAGAGTAGGTATTTTTTCGTTGAGGACACGGATTGGGTTTGCCGTCAGGAGGAGTGGGCGACGATGCCCCGCGGCTATTTTGACAACACCTAGGCCTTTGTCAGGGACTCAGGTTGATCCCGTCAACTATGTTCCTTCTGTTTTTTTGAAGTGACGCTACTAACACTTGCTTTTGTTTCTTTCAGCCTATACCCGTCCGCACATAACTGACGAGCAAGAGGAGTTCATCCAACGGATTCTAGAAATCCCTTTGGAAGATCGTAAGTGCAGGGATTTGATCACCCTTGACACCTTCACTTATACTGTGGGGGTCCAGAATCGTCAGCGGTAGCTCGAAGGTTGGAAAAGTTTGCACGTTGATGTGAGTAGACTTTTATTTGCCCCGTCAGTTTCATTCCTCCATCCTTTGCCCTAACAGTCTTTTTTGTGTTGTAGAGATGGAATCTGCGAAGCAAAGGATAAAGGCTGCCATAACTCGTCAGAAGGAGGAGAGGAAGGCTAAGGCGGCAGGGGGGGAGGCCCCGTCAACCCCCAAGGCTGTCGCTAAGGTGATGAAGAGGAAGCCCGACAGGAGTGATAGGCGTCCCTCAAAAAAGGCTACCGTCTCTCCTGGAGACGAACCACTGAAGGAAAAATCCCCTTCGAAGCCTAGCCATGGCGCGGGCAAGGGGGTGATGACTTCTACTAGTCCCATCAGCAAGGGTCCCTGCCGCCTCCTGACCCATAAGGACTATGCCGTCGGGGAGGTTGAATCCCTAATAAAATCGACGGACATAGAGCCTTATGACCAGGTGGGGACGGAGGATTTAGGGGCGTCGGCCTTTTTCGATCTCACCAGGGTATGTTTATTACATTTTTGGTTGAACAAGCTTTATTTTGTTTCGGTATACTTTTTGACTGACGGATATGTTCTTTTAGGCCTTGGTGCGCGTCAAGGCCCTTCACGACTGTTGTGTGGCGAAGGAGGGGGTTGTCACCTGAGTTCGTAAACATAACACGAACCTGTTGAATCAGCAGACTCAGTACAAGGAAGCCATCTGTATCCTCAATCAAGAGCTGCAGGAAGTTAGGGAGAAGCTGATGGAGGTCACCCGTCAGAAGGACAAGCTCCAAGAAGAGGTGACGGATCTGGGCGAAAAGTTGCAGACGGCGGGGGCTGACGCAATCAGAGACTTTAAAGTGTCGTAGTCTTTTATTGACTCATGTGCCGGATATTATGGCACTGGGTTCGATGATTGCCTTCGGCAGGTCGCGTCGGCCTTCCCGGAGTTGGACTTGTCTGGGATTACCATGGATGATGGAGATGACGGCTCTCCTCAGCCTAATCCTACTCTGAAGCATGACGATAGTGTAGTCCTAGCTCAGCCTACTGCTAACCCTGCTGCTTCTGATTCTCCAGCCGTGATTGTGGATATTGAAGACCATCAAGCTGACGGCAACCCTGCTGACGTTCCTGCTGCTTAGTTTTTATTTTGCATTTTAGCCGTGTATTTATTTTGTAAACAATCGTTGTATTTTAAACATTTGGCAAACAGTTGTAGTTTTAAACGTTTAAGTGCCCTTTTCTGTTTTCTTCGGGCTTTTGTTTATATACAGTTGTGTATGCGTTTATTTCCGTTGCTTTTATATCTCTTTATTGATGATGGCCCTAGACGAAATTCTGGTAAAAATTCCTGTCTGTTTGGGAACCCGTCAGTTCTTCGAACTGTTGGAAGACTCCGTCGGCATGACTTCATGCCTAGTCTTCTTACTTCATTTGTTTTACGGGTTTCCTGTTGGATTTTCGACCTTCATTTGTTCATTTCTGTTCCGTCTGCTGAAGCGCGTCGGTTTACAGCTTCGTTGGTTGGTCGCACCGTTTAATGGTCGTCAATCTTCAAAAAAAATTTTAGCCATCTTACGGGCTTAGTGTAAGTCCATGGGCTCCATATCGGCCCGATCGTGTCTGGTGAGACCGTCAATTTTTCTTGTCTGTATGGTGATTGCCTCACCACTTAAGACCGTCAGCTTTTTTAGCTTTGGCCTTGATGACTGTCATCTTTGTAGATCTTTTGGTTTGAAGGCCTTGTCCATATGATGATAGCTTCATCTATAGGACCGTCAGCTTTCTGGCCTTAGCTTTTGCTGATCTTGTCATCTTAGTGGGTCCGTTGGTTTTAGGACCCCATCCACATGATGATAGCTTCATCTATGGGACCGTCAGCTTTTTGACCTTAGCTTTGCTGACCTTCTTTATGGGTCTATTGGTTTCAGGACCCCGTCCTCATGATGATAGCTTCACCCATGGGACCGTCAGCTTTCTAGTCCGTGTGTTATGGACTTGGTCGTTTGGTTTGTTCACTTTTGCAAACTTAGTTGCCCATTCTGTGGACTTTAAGTCGTAGGTTTCTAAAATAGATACATCAGCAATTTTGAATAAACTCCTCTTATTGCCATGCATTTGTAAATAAAAGTAATTAAAACCAAATCCTGCCCTTTGGGCTTAAAAAAAAGTATTGTTGCAAAAAAAAGCTAAAGTAAATGATAATTCTGAGGAGTGAGACTAAAGTTTGCTGGAATGTAAAATAAAAAAGGGTTGATCTTTATGCTACCGCTCCTACTGGTAATACTTTCGTAGGTGCTCAGTGTTCCATGGGTGTGGCAGTTTCTTTCCTTCCAACGTCTCTAGATGGTATGTGTCTTTCCTCTACCACGACGTAACTCTGTAAGGTCCTTCCCAATTAGGGCCGAGTTTCCCTTGGGTAGGGTCCCTAGCGGCACCCATGACCTTTCTAAGAACAAGATCTCCAACTTGGAAGTCCCTGTGTCGGACCTGAGAGTTGTAGTGTTTGGTTATATGGTCCTGGTACCTAGCGAGCCTTTGTTCTACTGCTGCTCTGATCTCATCTACTAGGTCGAGCTGTAGTCGCATAGCCTCGTCATTTTTGTTCTCATCGTGGTTGTGCACCCTGTAGCTTGTGAGCCCAACTTCTGCTGGGATGACTGCTTCGCCTCCGTACGTCAGTTGAAATGGTGTCTCTCCTGTAGGTGTCCTTGCCGTCGTTCTGTATGCCCATAATATGCTCGGCAATTCATCGGGCCATATACCCTTTGCCCCCTCGAGCCGAGTCTTGATAATCTTGAGCAAGGATCGGTTCGTTACTTCGACCTGGCCATTAGCTTGACGGTGGGCGGGGGAGGAGTAGTGGTTCTTTATTCCTAGCTGTAAGCAAAAATCCTGAAAAGGGTCGTTGTCGAATTACCTTCCGTTGTCCGAGACAAAGACTCTAGGAATGCCAAACCTGCATATGATGCATCTCCAAACAAAGCTTCGCACGTTCTTCTCTGTTATTATGGCCAAAGTTTCAGCTTCCACCCACTTTGTGAAGTAGTCAATGCCTACCACCAGGAACTTCAGCTGTCGTATTGCTGTAGGGAAGGGTCCCATAATGTCTAACCCCCATTGCGCGAATGGCCATGGGGCCGTCATCGGGGTCAGCTCTTCGGTTGGTTGTCTAATGATATTGCTGAACCTTTAGCATTTGTCACAAGACCTGACGTAGGCTTTGGCGTCCTTCTGCATGGTGGGCCAATAGTACCCTGCTCGTATAAGCTTGTGTACCAATGATCTGGACCCTGAGTGGTTTCCACAGATTCCTTCATGTACCTCTCTCATGACGTAATCTGCCTCTTCCGTACCCAAGCATCTCAAATATGGTTGGGAGAAGCCTCTTTTATACAGGAGGTCTTTTATCATGACGAACCTCGCCGCCCGGACCTTAAGTTTCCTTGCGGCCTCCTTCTTGTTTGGTAAGACCCTGTCTTTCAAATATGAGACTATCGGCATGGTCCAGCTGTTTTCGGAGTATATTTCCTGCATGTTGTTGGGATCTATTAATGGAGAAAGCTGAACAAAATAGAGTACATTACCCGGGATGACCATTTGTTCTGCTGAAGCAGCCTTTGCGAGGCGATCGGCTTGTTCGTTTTCTCCTCTAGGAATTTGGACGACTTTAGCTTCCAGGTCATCCACTCTCATCCTTACTTCATCAAGGTATTTCTTCATCCTTTCGCCCTTGCACTCGTAGTCTCCATTTATTTGGTTAGTGATGACCTGAGAGTTGCAGTAGATGACTACCCTTGTGGCTCCTGCTGCTTTGGCGAGGTCGAGCCCTGCTATCAGCGCTTCATACTCCGATTCATTGTTGGTAGCGGGGAAGTCGAGATGGACCATACATTCGATGGTGTCTCCTTCGGGCGATAGTAGCACAATGCCAGCCCCTCCGGCTTGTTTGTTGGACGATCCATCCGTATATATGCTCCAATGAGGGGACTCTTCTACCCCCTTGTCTTTGTCATAGGTGAATTCAGCTATGAAGTCTGCGACGACCTGTCCCTTGATGGCGGTTCACGGGCAGTACTGAATATCAAACTCGCTCAATTCTATAGCCTACAACGCCAATCGACCCATAGCTTCGGGATTGCTCATTGCCCGTCGTAACGGCTTATCGGTCAGAACATTCACCGTATGGGCATGAAAGTACGGTTTGAGCTTACGGGCTGCCGTAACTAACGCAAAGGCAAGTTTTTCCATAGGCGGATATCTTTCTTCAGCACCGCGAAGCGCTCGGCTTGCATAGTACACGGGCCTTTGTACTTTTTCTTCTTCTCTAACTAAGGCAGCACTCACAGCTGCAGGGGAGACGGCTAAATAGAGAAAAAGCTCCTCTCTTGGCAGTGACGGGCTCAGCAGCGATGGGGAGGAGAGGTAAGCTTTCAATTCTTCGAATGCTTGCTGGCACTCGGCAGTCCACTCGAAGGATTTCTTTAGCGTTCGAAAGAAGGGTAAACACTTATCTGTTGCCTTTGATACGAATCTATTCAGTGCCGCTATTTTTCCGTTAAGGCTTTGCTTCCTTGGTGGTGTCATCTCCATGATCGCCCGGATCTTGTCCGGGTTTGCCTCGATTCCCCTTTGGGACACCATGAATCCTAAAAACTTTCCTGCCGTAACTCCAAAGGCACATTTTTCTGGATTGAGCTTCATGTTGAAGGAGCAAAGTGTGTCGAACATTTCTTTGAGATCTGCCAGATGATCTTCCTCCCTTCGGCTCTTTACTAGCATGTCGTCCACGTAAACCTAGACATTCCTCCCAATTTGTCGTGTGAACATTTTGTTCATTAGTCTTTGGTACGTTGCTCCTACATTCTTCAGGCTGAAGGGCATCACTTTATAACAGAAGAGGCCTTGACTGGTGACAAACGACGTCTTTTCCTGATCAGCTTCGCACATTCTGAATTGGTTGTACCCTGAGAAAGCGTCCATAAAGTTTAGCAACTGATGTCAGGCCGTTGAGTCTACAAGTACATCGACTCTGGGGAGGGGGTAGCTATCTTTGGGGCAGGCCTTATTAAGGTTGGTGAAGTCCACACACATCCGCCATTTCCTGCTCGCTTTTTTTACCATTACCAGAAGAGGCTGAAGGGCATCACTTTATAACAGAAGAGGCCTTGACTGGTGACAAACGACGTCTTTTCCTGATCAGCTTCGTACATTCTGATTTGGTTGTACCCTGAGAAAGCGTCCATAAAGTTCAGCAACTGATGTCAGGCCATTGAGTCTACAAGTACATCGACTCTAGGGAGGGGGTAGCTATCTTTGGGGCAGGCCTTATTAAGGTTGGTGAAGTCCACACATATCCGCCATTTCCTGCTCGCTTTTTTTACCATTACCACATTTGCTAACCAGTCGGGATAGTACACTTCCCTGATGAAGTTTGCTTCCTGTAGCTTTTGGACTTCTTCTGCTATGGCTCAGTCTCGCTCGGGGGCGAACACCCTCTTCTTTTGTAGGATAGGTGGAAAGGCGGGCGATACGTTCAATCGGTGCACCATGACTGAAGGATCTATCCCCGACATATCTTCATGACCCCAGGCGAATACATCTCGATTGCCTCTGAGGAAGGCTATGAGTTCCTGACGAATAGCGGGGTGAGCGAGCGTTCCAATTTTGGTCGTTTGGCCAGGATCAAAACTGTCAAAGGGTATCTCTTTTAACTTCTCCACTGGCTCCGTTACCGTCTAGTGCTCTTCTATGCTTAAAGCCTGAACCTGAACTTCCATTTCCATCATGGCCATGTAGCATTTGCGCACGGCCATCTTACTTTCGCGTAGCTCCCCTACTCCATAGTCGGTTGGGAACTTAATCATCAGGTGGTAGGTGGAAGTTACCGCCTTCCACGAATTGAGCGTGGGTCGTCCAATGATAGCGTTGTAGGCAAACGAGCAGTCGACCACCAAGAATGTCACGTCCTTGATTATCTGCCGAGGGTAATCACCTACTATTATGGACAACGTGACCGCCCCCAGGGGGAATACCCGGCTCCCTCCGAAGCCAACGAACGGGGCATTTGTCGGAACCAACCACTCCCTGTCGATCCTCATTTGCTGGAATGCTGGGTAGTATAAAATATTTGCTGAACTGCCGTTGTCGACTAGCACTTGATGCATGTTGTATTCTTCCACCCGCAAGCTGACGACTAGCGCATCGTCGTGTGGATGGTGAAGTCGTCGTGTGTCTTCTTCTGAGAACCCGATTATGGGGCCTTCTCTTCGTGCTATCTTCGGTACGACTCCCGTCAACTGAACATTTTGTACCATCCGAAGATAGGTCTTGCGGGCCTTCTTGGATGACCTGGCGACAGTCGTTCCTCCTACGATCATCCTTATGTCCCCTATCGGGGGCCTCGGTCGCTCGTTATCCCGTCGAGGGTGTTGGTCTTGTGCGGGAGGATCCATCTTCTCCTTGCTAACGAATTTCTGCAATTTTCCTTGTCTAATAAGGGCCTCAATCTGTTGCTTGAGGTCATAGCAATCAGCCGTATCATGACCGTGGTCGCGGTGGAAACGGCAATACTTATCCCTGGAACATTTGTTGGGATCACTTTTTAGCTTTCCCGGGAATGTCAGCGCCTCCTCGTCCTTGATCTGCATAAGAACTTTATCTATCGGGGCTGTCAACGGAGTGAAGCTCATGAATCTTCCTCCCAGGGGCTTAGGGCGCCTTTCGTCCCTTCGGTCTCCTGTTCTTGTCTTCTTTCGGCCTTGGTCCTGCCGAGTGTCTTCTTACCTTTCTCTTTTCCTGGGCCTCTCTTCTCGGGCTAAGAGCGCGTCTTCAACGTTCATATACTTTGTGGCACGATAAAGTACTTCTGACATGGTTTTTGGGTCGTTTTTGTATAGGGAGAACAAAAACTTACCCTTCTTCAAGCCATTCGTGAATGCCACAACAAGTATCTTATCGTCGGATTCGTCGATCGAGAGCGCCTCCTTGTTGAATCGGGATATGTAGGCTCTTAGAGTTTCATCCTTTCGCTGCTTCATGCTTATCAAGCAAGCCGTAGACTTCTTGTATCAATGGCCTCCAATGAAGTGTGTGGTAAACTGAGCGCTGAGCTCTTTGAAGGTGCTGATGGAGTTTGGTGTCAGTCGGTTGAACCAAATTCTCGTTGTGCCCTTTAGCGTTGTAGGGAAGGCCCAACACATGATGGCATCCGCTACTCCTTGAAGGTGCATTAGGGTCTTGAAGGTCTCCAGGTGGTCCAGTAGGTCCTTGACTTCGTCATAACTGTCTATTTGCGGCATGCGGAACTTACTCAGTAAAGGGTAGGAGTTGACGGTGGCGGTGAACGGTGAGTCAGTTCGATTGACAAGGTCGTCAAGATCGCTTGATACTCGCCCCTTGAGAGCGTTCATCATAACCTCCATTTGTTCCTTCATGGCCTGCATCTCCGCGATAATAAGTGGCGGAGTGGTTTCTGTGAGGGAGGGGATGCTTATGTTCTGTCGTTCTGGTTTGCTTGGGGCGTTGCTGGCCTGGGGTCCCTCTTGGTTTCTTCTGTCAGCGCTAGTTCCTTCTTGATCTGCTCCATGATTATTATTATTATTATTATTATTTTTTGGCTAGGTAATTATGGGAGATAGAACCTGGAGCTGAAAGATCCACATAGTACCTGGTACCAGTAGGCTACAAGGCTCAGTGGTACATGATTATTTCACTTAGTTATGCACTGTTAGTTTTTAGACCCTTTAAAACACAATTGTATTAACCTAGGTAATTAGCCAAGTTGTTACTTAGTCCAAATTAACAAATCTAGGTTTTCACAATATAAACAATCATATCATGCAAAGCAGTGGAAAGATAAATAACACAAGATATGATCACCCAGGAAACCAAATCGATAAAAACCTGGGGAGGATTTGACCTAGCTATCCTCAAGATAAACTTGAATCCACTATCTTGAAAGAATCGAAGTTCATACAATAAGAATTACAAGCCCCACACTCGACTTCTTATTACTACCCACCAGTAGAACTTACTGACATGGCCACGTGCAAGCTCTGAATCCATGGACTCCTTTCTTGGATTTACCACCAAATACAAGCACACCCGCTTGTATTTTCTTTAAGCTTCAACGGCAGCAATTGAGTTGATCATCAAGGTGTCGATAAAATCTCTTCCTTGAAAACCCTAAGTTTCTGTAAAGGAAAACTCCTCTAGATCTCACAAGAGATTTACACAAACAGCAATATGAGCAACACTAAAACGTGGCTAGAGTTTGCCTTTAATACTTAGGAAAAATTAGAAAACCTTAAATGAAAGTTCAAATAGTGTAAATCACCCTTGAACGTTTAGACCTCCAAATTACAAATTAACCAATTCAAGGTTTATGTCAAACAACTAGTGTGCGGAAAATGAACAAAAGCTATAATATAGAATTGGAAAAACTATCTAAGCCAAATTAAAATCACAACCACAGCAGAAAATAAAAGGAAAAGATAAAGGGAAGAGAGATGGAAACACAAGGACAACATACGATGTGTTATCGAAGAGGAAACCGAAGCCCTCGGCGTAAAACCTCTCTGCCGCCCTCTAAGCGGTTAATAATCCACTAGAAAATATAGTTGGGATACATGAATAGCAATAGACCCTCCAAGCCTAATCTACCCGATGTACCTAAGCCCTCCAAGCTTCTTGCTCCAACAAGGTTGCACCGAACTTTTTTCTTTTCTAGCTTACCGAATTCTGCTATAATCCATAGCATCTGCCATCCTTGGCATCTTCTAATGCTTCCCAAAGCTCCAAAAACACTCAACACTCTAAATGGGTGCGGGTAGTGTTTGGGTAGAAATCTCCTCTCAATAGGTATGACAATGAGAGAGGGAATGAGAAGAGACTACAAAGATTTCTCTCAAAGAAATGAGTAGCTCTCTCTAATTGGGTGGGTGTTTTGAAGAAACCTCTCTTAGAGTTTTTCTTTCTGAATAGCCACACATATCATGTGGGAATGAGGGGTATTTATATTGGTGTGAGAATGGAATGCAAAGAGTCAATTTTTCCAAAACAGGGCTGGCTGGCGACTTGACCTCGCGACTTAACTGAGTCACGAGTTCAAGCCACGAGCTAACTAAATGGCCAGTCTAGATTTTTGTCCTGTAGTGCTCCAGCTGGCATTACTATTCAACTTCCCTGCATGCTCTACGCATGTGCAACGTTTGGCGGCTTGCAGCTGCGACTCACTCGCGAGATCCAGCCGCGAGGCCCTACTTCATTGCATAGTCTTAAGCATTTCTTTACACTCTCTCACATACTACCCTTACATGATTCCCACCTAAATACAGGATTTCTAAGTGCTGCATTACAAGCAAATTTGTCATGGAATAAAGCCAACACATGGTTGATTAAATTCAACCTTACAATCTCTCCCTTGGGCTATTCCATGACAAAACACCCTAAAATAGACTCTAGACTTAAACGTGAGTTTGGGAACAATGGCAAAACTCACTCACATTTAAATCTAGAAGCTGTGAAGCTCTTGAATCATATAAGCATGAATCTCCTGAAACACAAAAATACACCATGATTATTGTATGCAGAAAAGCATGAAATGCATATGAAGCAAGCATGATGTGATCAAGCAAAGATGGAGTTAAGAAACAAACCATGGCTTGATCAAACAAGCAATCACTACAAGGTAATGACCACAATGCTCATTCACACTTGGAATGAACACTTGAACATACAAGCTAACAAGAACAATGCAAGTCACTTGTATGCCCAACACTCAACCAATGCATAATACACTAAATATATGCATCTAGGAACAATCCTACAAGGGCACAAGAGTGACAGTACTAAACAAGAAAATGCATGACATTTAGTTAACAGTATTGATTTAGCAAAATATAAAAAGCTGCATAAAGCATGGTATAGACCATAAAGCCTACAGAACATAAACCCTTAAAGTTTACAGAAGCAACATGGGTACAAACCACAAAATATTGAATATAAACTTAAACAATATAAACTAAAAATGCTTAAAGTTTCTCCCCTTCAAAGTGATGAGAAGTTGTGATGCACTTGGAACATATATACGTGTAACCTGAAACACTTGCACAAAACATATTAGACCCTCAAAGTAAAGCAAGTAATAAAAGGACAAGTATAATATAACAAGTAAAATACGATCATGTAAACATGATGTGAAACATGTGAGCAACTTGATCATACACTAAAACAGTCATATAGAAATGACTACAATGATCACATAGCAAAGCAAATGATCAGCCGAACATGCATTCAATGGAGCATAATAACATAGGGATATATGCATGCCCAGAACAAAAACATGATGCAATGAGAACCACAAAGCATAACTCAAAGCACCATAAAGCCAACAAGAAAACAAACAGAACAAAGTTTTCTTATGATCTCAATGTCTTCTCCCCCTTGGTATAGCATCTCCCCTATAGAATATCTCTCTCCCTACAAATGTGCATGAGAAATAGAATTTCTCCCCCTAAGGATGTGCACAAGAGTCATATAGAAATGACAAAAACACTTCGGTATACTTTCTAGAGTATACTCTCCCCCTTTTTGTCAGGAATAGACAAAGGATCAAGGAGAAACGAGGGCAAGAGATGAAGGTATGAACAATACTAATGATGCATGAGGGGTGCGAGATGAATAATAAAATAAAGCTCAAACCTAAGACAATGTAAAATGCTACAGAGCATAAGGTAGACATGACATGCTAGGATGAAGAAGCAAGGTCTAGACCAATGCATGACAAGGGTAGCAAAGGTGTGTGCAAGAGGTGGTTGTGTGTGCAAGGTATTTAACACACCTTGCCCCACATGTGCATTTTTCGTGCATGAAAAATGCACGAAAAATGCACATGTGGGGCAAGGTGTGTTAAATACACAACCAATGAACCAAACATGTTCCTAATGAGGAAATATGAGAAACCCCAAAGTTTGGTACTCATCAGAGTCCAAACAAGTGAGAAAATGTCTAAGAGGCATTTTATCAAACACCTAGCATGCACACTATGAACAATAATGTGAAACAATGCATGAACATCATGAAATCCACCCTTAATACATGTTCTTTCTGTCACAAGGGGCCAACATTCAATGCAATTCAACAAAAGAAACCAATCCCATGAAAAAATTTGACAAAAATTAAGTTTTCCCAACCCCTATGATAAAAATCTCAACCAAGAGAACAAAACTCTCCAAAACATAATCTAAAGATCAAAATTAATGAAAAGAGTTTATAATTACCTTAGAAATGTTAATGGATTGAAAAACTATTCAAATTGGTTGGGTTTTGATGTAAAAATATTGAATGAGGGGTTTTAGAGAGGATGGGAGAGGTTTAAAACAAGTTTTCCACGAAAAAGCTTTATAAAAAGCTGATTTTGGGCGTTTCGCGATTGGGCGAGTCGCTAGGTTCAGTCTCAAAAATTTTCACGAGTCGCAAGTGAGTCGCAAGCAAGCCGCGAGTGAGTCGCCAAAAGCTTCTGGATGAACTCGTGACTGGGGTTTCGCGACTGGCGAGTCGCCAGCTGAGTCGCGAAAAACTCTGACACCTGTTTTTCAACATAGAACATGTTTAAACAATGAAAAAAAAAAGTAAGTACAAAATAGAAACACAAAGAGTGATAAAAATCACTTCCAAATACATATAAAATGATCAAAGATCTTTTTGGATTAATCCATATAAGATTGAGCACACACACATCACATTTAGACAAGTACAATCTAACAAATGAATAAGACATTCATTGAACATTAGGCATGTGTGTTGTGTGTGTATCAAATGTGGAATAGTCCTTAGTCTAAAGTGAAGCTTTAATGATCAATTCAATCAAGTCATACATAATCAGTACTAAGTCAAATGGTCTATCTCAATTATAGAAATGAACATATATGACCTCCCACAAGAAAATGATTACATATGATGAAGCTTTTCATTTGGCTTCTTTACAATTCATAACATTTGATTATTTTGAATCAAAACATCTCATTTTGAGATCGATGCCTGAGATTTGTGATATTTCAATTTGATGAACAAGCCTTTGGCTTTTTAGGCATCATACAATTTCATATAAGTTGCTTTCCCTTTTTCCTAGTCGAATACTAGTATGTGCGATGACTTTTGCAGCTCATTATCTCTTTTCATTTTGAGATTTACATTTATTGAGCTCTTTAAGCAATAAAAATAAAAGAGTGGGAAGAGATATAAGCACAAATCTACGCATGTATCAAAACCAATATGACTATTAACTAATCATTCATGACAAACTTGAAGATCGATTTACAACAATCACACAAAGATATCAAGATTTTTCCCACAAAGATATAAGTGCAAAAATAACAAATTAAGCTCGTAAATGCACAAAGCCATTTGTACAAAGGTATAAGGCCAAACTCACATGTGATATGTGCTCAAACATATACGATCAAACTTTTTGAATTTTTCACTTTTTATGTGGTTTTGGATTTTTTTACTCACACAAAGCAGAAACATAAAAGTAAGATCAAGAACAAAACAATGCATACAAATAAATGCAAGATGCACAAAATGCATGAAGGGTCCTATAAAGATCGAAAGAATTAGATCAAGGACCAAAAAGAGCAAAATCTCAACCATATGAACCCTTTCTCTGCCAAACGGAATAATTGTTTGGAATGAGTGTCTCAAGAGAGGTGAGAAGAGGGTTGGAAGAATGAGAACCAGAGATGCACATAGTCAAGGAGTTAAGAGCATTAAACATTTTCTTTAACAACATGTTATTTTCACTCAAAACCGATTTACTTTTTTTAGCACAACTTCCATGAAGCTCAAATTTTTCTTTTCTTTTGATTCTTTTGACAGTATGAAACTTAGAGCATTGAGGTCTTAGATGACCAAAGACACCACAATTATGACGCACAATGTGTTTAGGTCCACTAGGCTTTTTAGGAAGGGATCTAGCAATATGGTTTTGTTCCTTCTTCAACTTATGACATTAAGCTCTTATATGACCAATCACACCACAATGGTGGCAAGTTGGAACAAACTTAGATCCATCCTAAGCCTTAGGTTGAGACCTAAATGGAGGCTTTGACTTAACAGCCTTTCTCTCCACGTTTTGATTTCTTTTATGTGGAGGAACATACACCGATTTGTCCTTTAAGTCAGAACACACACTAGGTACAAAATCGGGTACCACAACATGATTGCAACAAATATTATCATCCTTTTTAGTAGTAGGTTCAGCAATCAAACACTTGGCATGCATCTTAAGAGGTTCATTTTCACATTTTAACTCATCAACAAGTTTGTTAGACAAAACAAGTTTAGCATCCAAGTCCATATTCAAACATTCAAACTCTTTCAGCTTTTCAAGAGAAATTTCAGCAAGTTTTTTATATTTCTCAACCAATTCGTTGGATTCATTGAGCTTAGCAATCAAGTCATCCTTTTCACAAAATAACTTGCTCAAATTCTTTTGAAACTTCTTAGCATTTTTCTTCAAGAGTTTGTCAACAATACCCATAGATTCAAATAACATGTCATTACACTTATGAGGATTAACACTCATAGAGGTATTTTCACAAACACGTAGCATGTTACATTTATCACCAACCAAATCATACAAGGAGGCATACAAAGTACAATCCATGGCAAATAAACACAAGGGGTCAAGGATCACACTTAGGTAAATAAACCACAACAAGTGTACCTGCTCTAATACCAATTGAAAGTTCAAATAGTGTAAAACACCCTTGAACGTTTAGACCCTCAAATTACAAATTAACCAATTCAAATTTTATGTCAAACAACTAGTGTGCGGAAAATGAACAAAAGCTATAATATAGAATTGGAAAAACTATCTAAGCCAAATTAAAATCATAACCACAGTAGAAAATAAAATGCAAAGATAAAGAGAAGAGAGATGCAAACACAAGGACAACATACAACGTGTTATCGAAGAGGAAACCTCTCTGCCGCCCTCCAAGCGGTCAATAATCCACTAGAAAATGTAGTTGGGATGCATGAACAGCAATAGACCCTCCAAGCCTAATCTACCCAATGTACCTAAGCCGTCCAAGCTTCTTGCTCCAACGAGGTTGCGCCGAACCTTTTTCTTTTCTAGCTTACCGGATTCCGCTATAATCCATAGCGTCCGCCATTAGGCCACAAACTGAATGACCCCTTGTGATAGAAATTAATTAATTAATTCGCCAAGTTATTAATTAATCAATTTATCATGCAAATTCGTGGTAGTACAAACAAATCACTAATAAACTAATTATGCCGCTGAAAATAAATAACACGGTGATTTGTTTACGAATTGGAAAAACCTAATGGCAAAAACCCCACCGGGTGATTTTCAGGTCACCACTCTCAAAACTCCACTATTATCACAACAAGCGGTTACAAGTAAAGGAATCCCAAGTACCTTACCAACCTACAGTTGATCTCTTACCCCAATACCCAATTGGACTTGTTCTGTAGTGACAGTTCCTATTTCAGATGCATGACTCTCAGTACGTGACTAACCAATTGCGTTGATCCTAATTGCGTGGATCCTAGTACGCGACTTCAATCACCAACTAAGAAGGTTGTTGGTTGCAAAGTTTTTCAGTTCATCCATACGATGAAGATCAAGAAGATGCTTGGTCACAAAACCCTATGGTGCATATACACGGTAACTTCTTCAAGAGAAAGAGATGAACTAGGGCAAGAACTTCGTCTCTGGTCACAATTTGCTTGAACAGAGTTTTCTCAAAACTTGTGCAACTTGTGAACACTTTGACGGCCCTTAAACTCATCCTTTTATATATCTAGGGTTAGGAGAAAAGAAGGCCCAAAGACACATTCACGGATCCCAAGAAAATCATATTGAAATTCCGACAATCTTAAATCTCGACAGATAGCAGGTGTTGAGCAACTGTCGAGCACACCGAATGAAGAACAGCTTCCTTAAGCTCGATAGATGCAGCTGTTAAGCCAGTTGTCGAGCTTTAATGATTTTGCACTCTGAACTTTTTTTCTTGAACAGACTTGAAAGCTTCAATACTTGATCTTGAAACAAAGTTTCTTGAAGTATTTAAAAAATATCCTAAATCTACCTAAATACAAGTAAAGTGTGTTTTTTCAAAGGATAAGCCAATTACATAAAATCATGACATATGTTTTTAACATGTAAAACACATATGTCCTAATAATCTCCCCTTTTGGAAATCTGTGACAAAACCACAACAAACAAATGAACATATGAGAGAAGTCATAAATCACTCAACTCATATTCACTTGTTGAATACAATAAAATCTATCCTAACACAAACTCTTGAAAAACTTTACAAGAAGAGAGTTTATGTCTAGTAGACTTTGACAACCTTTATTTCTAAAATACTTTAAACAAAACTCATCAAGGTATCTTTGTGTGAAACAGAAATAATAGATTGCATACAAGTATAAGAAACATGTGTATAAAGGGAGAAAAGAAACAACACATGAAGGGGTAAGTGAAAGAAAAACATACATCAATATAAAGAAAGAGATAAGTACAATGTATGTCTATAAATGGTCACAAGACCTCATGTACAAGAGTAATGTATCTAAAAAGAAAGAAAAGAAAAGATACATACTATCCTCACTACATCCCTAAAAAAGTATCAACACTCCCCCTAACAAAATGGTCCTATACTAACTCTCCCCCTAAATGGACTACTCTCATACCAAAACTACTCCCCCTTTTTGTCTCGAATGACAAAGGGTAAGAGTGTTAAGTAGACATCTCATCGGTAGAGCTAGCATCTCCATCAGCATCATCGTCATCACCATCATCATCATCCTCATCCTTAGAAGCAGAAGCCACGAGAGAAGGTGGTGCAGGAGTAGCCTCAGGAGCAAAAGCACCCATGGACACCTGTCGTCGTGCAATATGACCGATACAAATGTTCACCTGATACAACTCCGTAGAGAGTGTATCGAGGCGAGCATCCATGCGCTGCAGCTGTGCCATGATATCTCCTAAAGATGCATCGCCCGAAGAAGAAAGAGGAGCTGATGTGGATGGAGTCGAATGAGATGGAGCGGAACGGGAGGAAGGAGCTGCTGAATTCGACTACCGCGACCGAAGTTGGGCCTTGCTACATTTAACGGTAACATAATCTATGGCACACATGACGATAAAATGGTCGGAAAAAGGAAAAGGAACGGAAAAATGGCGTAGAATCCTCGTGATAGCGGAAGGAAAGATGAGCTTATCACGGAACGCTGAATCTAGATGAACATCTATAATAGACAAAATGAAATGAAAAGGAAAGTCTATGGTAAGATGCTCAAGAAGAGACAACAAAAATCGAGCACGAGGCTCTTTGATGGAGTTATAGTGAGAGAGGGGATGCAAAACAAAAGTCATCACCATGTTCATGAATCTAGGACCTTTAGCAAAAGGTTGACATGGTGTAAATAGACGCTCACCCCAAGAAGAAGGGCGCTCACAAAAAGCAGACATGAGCTCATCCTTAGACACAGTCCTCAGATGCTCATAACTAGGATAGTCAGGAAACTCTATCCTAGGGACCCAAAGCACATCCACAACCAACTGTGGTGTGATAGGAATACGCGTACCTAGAACGCGAGTGAAGAAAAGAGGTACTGACTGATCAATCCCGTGCATGTTGGAGTAGAACTCCTAGATAAGCACGAGAGGACAGGTACCTAGGATGTCACACAATGACTCCCATCCCCTAATATGAATGACAGAGGGAAAGTCGGTGTCTGCAAAATCCGTCAAGATGACTTGGTGTTCCAAATGAATGCCTTATCTAGAAAAGTTCTCCGAAAATGCCTTAAAGGCATCATCATCACGAAACCGGATATGAGATAGGGTAGGATCAGACAAAGAAGAAGCACCGGAATGAAGAGGGTTTCAGGCTGGAGTAAATTTATGTTTAGGTGCCATAGACACGACTAACGTAAACTAACAGAGAGGGAGAGAAAGAATGACAATTAGAAAAGTCCCAAACAGTTTCAAATATATCAAGCATATTGAAAAGAAGTACGTATGCATGGGAAATGCATGAACATGTAACATGCAAAGGAAATTGCATCATGGGCTCAGCCCAATTCAAACCTATCAGCACACAAGCATATAGCACACATCTAAATGCATGGCAATACCATTATAATGCTAATGTGATGCAATGTATGAGGTTTTAAACACATTTAAGTGAAAATCCAACCCAAAATTTCAATGAAAGCTCATCGGTTTTGAAAAACCCCCAAAATTTTCAAAAAAAACCCCAAATCCTAGGTTTCAAAACATGAAATGAATGAATGAGAAAGGATTAGAAGCTTACCAAGTGAAGATAAACTTGAAAAACCATGTAAAATCCTTGAGAACCAAGATTGGAGTGAGATTGGAGTGTTTTTGGGAGAGAAACAGAAATGTATTGAGAGAGAGATCGATGGAAATGAGAACCGGATCGCACAGAGGCCTTATATAGGAAAGCCAGTAAATCTCGACAGATGCAGGTATCGAGAGGTATCGAGCAATCTGTCGAGGAGGTGTCGAGGAAATGCTCATCGACAGTTGAGGTGTCGAGGAGGTATCGAGGATCAACTCATCAGAATTAAGAACAGAAGCTCGATCGATCCACCAGGTGTCGAGAAGCTATCGAGCATACAGACCCAATCTAAATCGATCCACCAAGAATCGAGGTGCAGGTGAGATTGCGATAAGAAAAAGCTTTAGGAAGCTTGACAGATAGCCAGCTATCGAGGAGGTGTTGAGCCAGCTTTTAAAAGCAGTTTTTTGAGATGTGAAAAACACAGACATGAATGCAATCCAACATGCAATTCAACCAACGATCCAATCAACATATTAAGCTCTCAAATGAAAATTTAAGCACATGGATCTCCAAAAACACACATAGACATTAAACAAGTCTAACCAATTTTATATTTCAAAAACAAGTCAAGACAGTTTAGTGAGCATACATTAATACATGTAAAACCTCGTCATGGCCAAATCACATTGTATCTACACATGTATCAAGAATAGCAAAGAATATTGCGTGTTGTGTGTGAAAAATATCGCAAGATTGCATACGTGTATGCATGTTATGACGATTTGAGATATGAGAAAATCTTTAACTCACACATAATCATAATTACTTGATGGGGACTATAACCTTTGAGGTACATCCTATAACTCTCACATCTCCTGGAATATACGCTTGCAATTATATTTAAAGCATTTTGATCTTTTTGCTTTTGATTTTTCTTTGCATATTTTTCTTTTAATCATATCATGCATGGGCTTATAAAAGACAGAAAAGAAATACCCAATGATATTTGACATTCCAATTTTGCTATACCTAAGCACACAAATGTCATTGATACTGCACTTTTGCTATGCCGAAGCATACAGGTGTCTTATTATGATTGGCGGGCAACAGTGGTGAGATGGTTATTTATGCCTTTCTCTCAGGATTTTTTAGTCCTTTCCGTCAAAAAGAGTAATATGAGTGTTAAGTCTAAGAGACAACTTAATCATACTCATCACAAACACGAGCAACAAAACTCACTTACTTAGTTGTGCATAGAGATGCTCATCTAAGTTACAAATGATACAAAGTTTAGAAGACTTTGTTTCAATAGCCATCCAAGGTACACAAGTACCAAAGTACACAAAACACACACTGTTTTTGTATTTTTCTGATTTTTCAAATTTTTATTTTTATTTTTATAAAGAAAAATAAAACAAAAAAAAAAACTGAAAAATAACCAAACAAAAACATGTTAAACAAACAAAGCATAAAAACTAGACTGACTCAAAACATGAAAGCAAAACACATAAGTAATGCACACACAAAAACAAGAAGAGAGAGAGAAAAGTGACAGAATCACTTGAAGCCATTTTCCTTCCACACTTTGGAAGAACCTTTCTATCTAGCAAACCCTTGAACTGGCGGTGAAGGGGAAGAATTAAAACAGTTCAAATTCGAAAGGAACATGAGGGCTTTGAGAAGATCTCCAAGGGGAGTAAGAAAGGATTGAAGTTGATTTTGGTTCCCAGATGCTATCATGCCATTGCTCTGTTGAGTGGCAAGCCACTTGTAGCAATTTGGTCAAGCATGACTGGCAGCTCCACAATGATGATAGAGATGCTGCTTCTTTTGTTTAGGCTTTTGAGATTTAGCCTTCTTAGCCCTAGGGTTTTTAACATCTTTCGTCTCAAGTTTAGGGGGTGCTTCTAAGATAGATTTACCCTTGACTAAGTACTCACTAGCTAATTCAATTTTAATCTAATTGTTCTTAGTTTTAACATTATTAACAAGAGGAACAAAAATAGTAGTACTAGAAGAAGCAGTATTAGAGGAAGAAAGACCATACCCTAAGCCTGTTCAATTTGAAGTAGATTTCTGAATGCTTAGCATCTCATCCAGCTTTGCGCTTGAAGTCCTTTTCAATTGAGCTCTGACTTGACATAGCTCTGCTTCAAGCTTCTTGGTCTTCTCAGCCAAGAAATTGTTCTCAAACCTCAGCGCCCCAATAGTCTGATTAGCCTCATCAAACTTTGTGGAAAGCTCCTCACAATCAAGTTCCACATCACTAAGCATCTTGGTGGTTAGCCTATACAGTTTCTCATGCTTCTCAAAAAGCTTGTACAGTTTCTCATAGGCTGTCTGGATGTCATCTTGATCATCCATCTTCTCAAATTTGGATTCCACCAATTCCTCTTCTTCAACCACATCTTCAATAATCCCATCAGTAGGATTGACAGCGGCCGTGAAGGCATTTAAGATTCCGTCATCCTTATTTTCAGAATCATCCTCAAGCTTAGTGTCACTCAAGATAACAGCAAGTGCCTTGCTCTTCCCAATGCTTTTGAGATATGTAGGACACTCATGCTTCATGTGACCAAAGCCTTGACACCCAAAGCACTTAGGTCCTGAGGGAACAGTGTACTGACCACCTTCCTTAGCATCCTTCTTCCCTTTGTCTTGGCCTTTAAATTGAGAAGAACTGGATTGCCTCAGTCCTTGTCGAAACCCTTTCCATTGGCGTTCTTCATAAACTTCTTGAACTGCCTAGTAATGTAGGACTTCATCTTGGAATCTTCATCATCAGAAGATTCATCTGTTTCACTACTCTTGGACTTTAGTGCCATACTCTTGCTTTTACCTGACTTGCTTATTCTTGTCAACCCTAGCTCGTAGGTCTGCAAGTTTCCAACCAGCTCAGTCAGAGGAATCTTGTCAATATCCTTTGATTCCTCTATTGTCGTAATCTTGGCATGAAATCTCTCGGGCAGAGATCTGAGCACTTTCCTTACAATCTTGGGTTCAGGAATGGTTTCCCCAGGTTTCCCCAAGATTGAAGGCTGAGTTCACTATGCCTTTTAGCTTAGCATAGAACTCATTGAAAGACTCATCCTCCTCCATCTTTATCTCCTCAAAGCTTGTAGTGAACCTCTGAAGCTTTGAGTCCTTGACAGCCTTAGTACCCTTATAGGTTGTCTGGAGAATGGTCCAAGCCTCCTTGGCAGTTTCAGTTGAGAATATCTTCTTGAACTCTTCATTGGTGACTGCACGGAACGATGCATTCAATGCTCTGCTGTTGAAGTTTGCCGCCTTAATCTTGGCATCATCCCAGTCGGCTGGTGCTTCTGTAGGCTTAGTCCAGCCTATTTCCACAGCTTGCCACACTTTCTCATCTAAAGACTGTAAGAAAACTCTCATGTGTACTTTTTAGTATGCATAGTTAGTACCAACAAATAAATGAGGTATGATTAATGACAGTCCTCTATCCATGACAAACAGGGGTCAATAGATCAATACAGCAAAGATTAAACCCTAATCAGAGTGTGCTTACTCTGATACCAATAGATAGGTCACAAACTGAATGACCCATTGTGATAGAAATTAATTCATTAATTAGCCAAGTTATTAATTAATTAATTTATCATGCAAATGCGTGGTAACACAAAAAAACATCAACAAACTAATTATGCAGCGGAAAATAAATAACACTGTGATTTGTTTACGAATGGGGAAAACCTAACAGCAAAAACCCCACCGGGTGATTTTCAGGTCACCACTCTCGAAACTCCACTATTATCACAACAAGCGGTTACAAGTAAAGAAATTCCAAGTACCTTACCAACCTACAGTTGAACCCTTACCCCAATACCCAATTGAACTTGTTCTATAGTGACAGTTCCCCTTTTAGATGCACGATTCCCAGTACGTAACTAACCAATTGCGCGGATCCCAGTACGCAACTTCAATCACCAACTAAGAAGGTTGTTGGTTGCAAAGTTTTTCAGTTCATCCACACGATGAAGATCAAGAAGATGCTTGGTCACAAAACCCTATGGTGCACATACACAGCAACTTCTTTAAGAGAAAGAGATGAACTAGGGTAAGAGCTTCGTCTCCGACAATTTGCTTGAACAAAGTTTTCTCAAAACTTGTGCAACTTGTGAACACTTTGACGGCCCTTAAACTGATCCTTTTATATGTCTAGGATTAGGAGAAAAAAAGGACCAAAGACACATTCACAGATCCCAAGAAAATCATATTGAAATTCTAACAATCTTAAATCTCGACAGATAGCAGGTATCAAGCAGCTGTCGAGCAGGTGTCGAGCACATCAAATGAAGAACAGCTTCCTTAAGCTCGATAGATGCAACTGTCGAGCTAGTTGTCGAGCTTTAATGATTTTGCACTCTGAACTTGTTTTCTTGAACAGACTTGAAAGCTTCAATACTTGATCTTGAAACAAAGTTTTTTGAAGTATTTAAAATATCCTAAATCTACCTAAATACAAGTAAAGTGCATTTTGTCAAAGGATAAGCCAATTACATAAAATCATGACATATGTTCTTAACATGTAAAACACATATGTCCTAATGTACATCGTCAAAGTTTCTTTTAGAAAAAGACATCTTAGCACCATATATAAAGCCAAACTAGACCCATCAACGTAGAATAGGGGGTAAGAAAATTTAGCAAATCTAGTAAGCTATATATGACAATTTATGCTGAAATTTCAGTTTTCGATCAATCAATTTACGTTGTCTTCAATTAAAGTAGACTATTCTTCAATTAAAGTAGACCATAAAAAAGTATATAAGGGGACGTGGCAAAGTTTTACAAACTCAGCTAGCCATATATCATATATGGCGAAACTGAAAGCTCATATGGGGTCCGACAATTTATAATGTCTTCAATTAAAGACATTGCATTTGCATGCAAACGTCTATTATAGGATCTAAAAGGACCAAACAATTAAGTCAGTGCAAAATGTTAAAAATGTCATTATCAACTTTATTAAGTTGGAATCAAGGAGAGACTTAGCACTATGATGTGTCGGCAGTTGTGATATCTCAGAGGAAATTTGTCAATAATACCATAATACAAAATAATCATTTTTGCTTCAATTTTAATTATCCCCTAAAAATTCCCTGGCATCCCCCTGTGGCAATAATAACCTAAACAAGTTTATACTGGATCAAAATTTAGGATACATGCAACATAACTAAGAGCAGTTGAATTGCCTAAGTTAGGCACTTAAAGATGTAACGCATCTTGATAGAATGGTATGTAGAATTTTTGTACTTGATAACTATAAACTATATTCTATGTAGTGTAATTTATTGGGATCAACCATACTTTTGTGAAAGGATAGTTACAAAACTAATTGGAAAATAAAGGGTCTATGACACATGTTTCATAAAGCAAAGTTCACTAATAAGACATGTTGAATCAATGAAGAACAAAAACAGAGATGTGTTCATAAAGTTAGGACTTGGGAGGGACTAATAATTGTTAGGTTCTAAAATTCAAACATCTGCTGCTGTATTAAAATTCAAACTGATCGAATCAGTTGCTGTATATCATCTTTATCTCTTTCCAAGCATGTGGCTCGGCAGCTATGATATCTCTTGTGATGTATTTCGGACCTAACAGAAAACTTGTTACCAAGAGTGTTGAAATTCTGTCAGTAATATCATCCTGGAATCAACTACTAATTAATAGTTTTTGCTTTATCATACTGACATCCCCCTACGAAAATAATAACCTACACAAGTCACAAGTTCATAATTGAACCAAAATATGTGATGAATGCAACATAATTGATAGAATGCTTTGGAGAATTTCTGAATTGGATTATTAGAAAGTATATTTGACTGCTCCAGTCACATACAGCTTATCTTTGACATTGTTCAAGAACTTGAAATAGGAGATTTGCCATGACTTGTTTAGTGGTAATGTGCCAAAAACTCCCCAAAAACTAACAACAAATCCAAGAACCACACTAACATAAAACCCTAGGGTTATAAACCTATCTTACTCCTCTGGGTTTTTTTTGCTATTTGGGCAATTTTTGCTAACATTTTCGTTATGTGGCCCCAAAAGTAAACATATGTAGTTTGTAATTTAGTTTTATATTTTGGGATGTTGATATTGTGTAGAAATAAAACTTGTGTATTTGTTTTACTTATCTTTGTGTTATTTAGTTTTAGTTAGCAATATTGGGATTTGTATAATTTTAAAATTATTGAATAAGTATTAATAAGTTTAATTGAGTTCATTCTTGATATAAGTGATGAATTCAAAGTAATGCATTTTACATCAAGTGATTTGTTGCATGACTTTCCAAATTTATGTTTGTTAGGTTCTAAAATTTAGGACTTTATGTATTTAGAACTCTAATTTGTAATGTTGGCAAACCATGATCAAAACAATGTGTTTAGAAGTGTTTAAAGCTAGCTCAAAGTCGTATGTCAATGTAAAGTTGGAATCGAGTGTAAAGCAGAAAGCAGTGTGGCTTTCGGCTTGGCTCGATCAATTGAAGCTTAGGCTCGACCGATCGAACGTCGGGCAGATTACTTTTCTGTAGATTCGTCCAACTCAGCCCTATGTTTTTAAAACGTTTTTAGGGTTTTTTATTTGTCCTAAGTATAAAAGGTAAACCCTAGCTACGTTTTAGTGTTGCTCATATTGTGGTTTGTGTAAATCTCTTGTGAGATCTAGAGGAACTTTCCTTTACACAAACTTAGGGTTTTCAAGGAAGAGACATTCTCTAAACCTTGATGATCAAAACAGTTGCTGCCATTAAAGCTTAAAGAATACACAAGCGGGGGTGCTTGTAGCTGGTGGAATCCAAAGAAAGAAGGAGTCTGTGGATTCGGAGCTTGCACGTGGTCGTGTCAGTAAGTTCTACTAGTTGGTAGCATTAGGAAGTCGAGCGGGGGTGCTTGTAAGTCCTTTTGTATGAACTTCGATTCTTTCTGATAGTGGATTCAAGTTTACCTTGAGGATAGCTAGGTCAAATCCTCCCCAGGTTTTTACCGGTTTGGTTTCCTGGGTGATCATATCGTGTGTTATTTATTTTCCGCTGCTTTGCATGATTTGATCTTTATTATTGTGATAACCTAGACTTGTTTAATTGGACTAAGTAACAACTTGCTAATTACCTAGGTTTAATCAATTGTTTAAGGGGTCTAAAAACTGTCAAGTGGTATCAGAGTGGGTAGCTCTTTTGTTGTTGATCTTTTGATCACTAAGCTGATCCTTGACCCCTTGGTATGGATTCTTGGAAATTCTTTCTGCTTATTCATCAACTTGCTTACTTTGTATGTTTGTCTCTTGTTGAGTTTGTTAAATCTTTCTTTGAACATCTTGGTCTTATCATATGTGGTAATAATTATTTGTGTTATACTGCCTTAACCGCTTTAAAGGCACTTGATTCTTGTCTTTGGTATTTGGCTAGTGGTTGTTCCAGGCATATAATAGGAAACAAAGGATTATTCAAGACTCTTTTTGAAGGAAAGATTGGTACAATCACTTTTGGAGATGGAAGCAAATCTATCATCAGAGGCATTGGAACTATGGACATCCCAGGGTTACCGGTCTTTGAAGATGTTTGGTATGTTGATGGACTAAAGGCAAATTTACTCAGCATCAGTTAGATTTGTGACAATGGACTAAATGTTCTCTTCACTAAGCATGAATGTGAAATACTTGATGGTGGAGGTGGCTGTATGTGTGTTGGTGTACGACCGGCGGACAACTGTTATGGATTGACACCAAGCATAAGCAACAAGTGTTTTAGTGCAAAGATTGATCAAGTTGATTTGTGGCATCAATGACTGGGGCATGCAAGTCATAAGCAGTTAGAAAATATTTCAAAATGTGATGCTGTTGTTGGTTTACCTAAGTTTGAGAAGATAGACAAGTGCATATGTGGACCATGTTAGATAGGTAAACAGATAAAATCTAAACATCCGTCTATGGCTAGTGTTCAAACTTCAAGACCTCTGGAGTTACTGCACATTGATCTTATGGGTCCTGCTAGAGTTCAGAGTTTAGGAGGAAAGAAATACATTCTAGTGGTTGTGGATGACTTTACCAGATATACTTGGGTTGTGCTCTTGAAAGATAAAGTTGAAGCTCCTGAGAAGATGATACATCTGTGTAAGAAATTGCAGGTTGAAAAAGATACAGTGGTAGCCAGAATCAAAAGTGACCATGGAAGAGAATTTGAGAATACCAAGCTAGCTACTTTCTTCAATGAACAGGGCACACATCAAGAATTTTCATCACCCAAGACACTGCAACAAAATGGAATAGTTGAACGGAAAAATAGGGTCGTTCAAGAGATGGCACGTGTGATGTTGCACAATACAAAATTGCCAAAATCTTTCTGGGGAGAAGCAGTTAACACTGCTTGCCATACACTAAACCGGGTGTATTTCAGACCTAACTCCAAGAAGACTCCCTATGAACTTTGGAGAGGGAAGAAGCCAGTTGTCAAGTATTTCAGGATTTTTGGTAGTGATTGCTACATTCTACGTGATAGAGAGCACCTAGAGAAAGTACTACTCAGGTTCAAGATAAACCAATGGAGGTTAATGACTCTCTCCCTGATGATTATGTTGTGAAACATAGTGATGAGGAGCTAATGGTGTTGAATGATGCAATATTTGTGCCATCTAGTCCTGAACCATCCACTCCAGTTCATGAGACTCAACAGGTTCAACATGAGTTTAGCCCTTCATCAGAACAGAGAGGTACTTCCAGATCTCTGGTTAAAGGTCCTTCCTCTAGAGTAAGACTGAATCATCCCTTCTCAAATATATTGGGAAGTCTGAATGACAATATGAGATTAAGGTAAAAAGCCTTAAGTGTAATTACACACTTATGTTATCTGTCCCAATTTGAACCGAAGAAGGTAGATGAAGCCCTTCAAGATGCTGATTGGGTGAACTCCATGCATGAAGAACTTCATCAATTTGTTCGGAATGATGTGTGGGAATTAGTTCCTAGACCAAAGGGTGTGAATGTAATTGGAACTAAATGGATCTTCAAGAACAAGTCAGATGAACATGGCACTGTCATCAGAAATAAATCAAGACTTGTTGCTTAAGGCTACACACAAGTGGAAGGGATTGACTTTGATGAGACCTTTGCTCCAGTCGCAAGATTGGAATCCATTAGGATATTGCTGGCGATAGCTAGTCATCTAAACTTCAAGTTATATCAAATGGATGTTAAAAGTGCTTTCTTGAATGGAATGCTGTAAGAAGAAGTTTATGTTGAACAACCTAAAGGATTTGTTGACCATCACAGACCTGATGATGTGTACAAATTGAAGAGAGCACTGTATAGTTTAAAACAAGCTCCACGGGCTTGGTATGATAGATTGACTGCATATCTTACTGAGCACGGCTTGAAAAGAGGATTTGCAAACACTACTCTCTTCATAAGAAATGATAAGAATAGTTTTGTTATAGATCAAATTTATGTAGATGACATTGTTTTTGGTGCTACTAATGACTCTCTTGCTCATTCTTTTGCAGATGAAATGAAGGCAATGTTTGGAATGAGCATGGTTGGTGAACTAACATATTTCTTGGGATTACAGGTGAAGCAAACGGATTCAGGGATCTACATCAACCAAGCCAAATACGTAAAGAATCTAGTCAAGAGATTTGGACTGGACCATGCTGCCCATGCTAGAACACTAATGGCCGCCAATGCAAAACTAACAAATGATCCATCAGGTGAGTCTGTTGATGTTACACTATACAGAAGTATGATTGTATGTTTGTTATATTTAACTACTAGTCGGCCTGATATTACCTTTAGTGTTGGTGTTTGTTCTAGATTTCAGTCTAATCCTAAGGTTTCACACTTAAATGTTGTAAAAAGAATAATTAAATATGTTGCTGGAACTTGTGACTATGGATTATTTTATAGCAAAGAGTCTAATCTGTCTCTTGCTGGTTTTTCTGATTCTGATTGGGTTGGTAATGCTGATGATAGAAAAAGCACCACTGGTGGATGTTTTTATGTTGGTGCTAACCTTGTTGCTTGGATGAGTAAAAAGCAAAATTCTGTGTCCTTGTCTACTGCCGAGGCAGAATATATTGCTGCTGGAAGTTGTTGCTCACAACTTCTTTAGATGAAAAAGGTTTTAACAGACTATGGGATATCCCAAGATACTATGGTGGTTTACTGTGATAACTCTAGTGCTATTGACATATCTAAGAACCCTGTTCAGCATTCTAAGACTAAGCACATAGAGATTAGGTATCACTTCATTAGGGATCTTGTTGAAAGAAAAATTGTGTGTCTTAAGTATATTCCTACAGAGCGTCAGAATGCTGATATTTTTACCAAACCACTTGATAGAAGTAAGTTTGAGACTCTTCGTCAAGTGATTGGTGTGATTCTGTGTCCCTAATCTGTCTCTGTCTTTTTGGTCCTTGTGCTTCATTGCTATACCCTTTGTGACCTTTGTTATTTGGTTTTTTTTTTGTTGTCTCTAGGATTTGCACTGCATAACATTCATGCATTTCATTGTAAGTGTTTTTATTTGTAATAAAAAAATAATAAAAAATAATAAAAAATGGGAAAAGGAAGCACATTTTGTTTTTGCACTATTCTTCTTGGTTTTTGAGAACAAGGTTGGTCAAAATATTTTCACATAACATGTTGTTTGTACCTTGACTAGCTTTGGTGAGCTTATTTATTGCACTCTACTAGTTGAAGATTTGTAGTGCATGTTGTGTGGGAAAGATGTGTATGGTTTTTTATTACTATGTCTTAATCTTGAAGTCACATGTTTTTAAATGTTGGACTTGAACTTTTAGAGAAAGGCATAAATAACCATCTCACCACTGTTCACTAGCCAATCATGAACACCTTAGTGCATATCATAAGATTTTGTGCTCGAGAAAGTGTAGCACATGCACAAAAAGAACATAAGGTGAAGCCTCGGTAAAAGTGCTTAATTCTTGAAATCTAATTGGTGTGTACTATTAGGCTTGATGCCAAACTCACATAAACTTAAAATTGGAATGTATATTATGAGGCATAAATACAAGAAAATTACATGATTGCAAGCTTATGATCTAGGAGATGTGGGAGTTATATGATGTAACTCTTTAGGTGATAGTCTCTTTTAAATTCCTTGTGATGAATTTTGTAGACTTTGTGATTGATTGCTATTCACATATCACCTCACATGTATCTCATGTCTTTGCTAGTGCACACACTACACGAGTTACTCGTTGCTAAACATTGTACATGTTATTGTGTGTGTTTATGGTCTGACCAACCAAGTTTTTGCAATCACTTTGAATTATGTGTAAACTAAATTTGTGGCTTGAAAATTTGTGAAGAATGCAAAATTTTGTTTTTGGGAATATTGGGCTTAAAATTCTTGTTTGGAAAATCATATCATCTCATACTCATGCATTTTTGGTCTTAAATTTTAATGCTTTGAGTCAAATCTTTTTGTTTTTCAAAAATTGTGTTTTTCCAGAAAATTTGGTGAGCCTCTGCCTGATTCGATCGGTCCATCCTGTTTTTCGACCGATCGAAATTTTTAAAAATTTTAATTTTTTTAAGAGAGGGAGCCTCTGTCTGTTTCGACCGGTCGAGGCTGATTTTCGACCGATCGAAACTCGTGTTTCTGGTTTTTAAAAAAGGCAGAATAGGACTTTTTCAAAGTCACTATTCAAACTTTTTCAAAGTTCCTCTCTCTCTCCGCGTTGGCACTTGGCTCCACCATCAATTTTTGTCGTTTTCCTTCAAGATTCTTGCTGGGTTTTTGTCTTTAGAAGCCGGTAAGACCCTTTTGCCCATCTTTTTCAAGTTTATTTCTTGATTTCATGCATTTTTCATGCATTCTCATGTCTATTTTCGGCACTTTCAAAATTATTGGGGTTTTTGATGATTCAAGCCAATTCTTGTGTAATTGATCAATGAGTTTTTGTGCCATGATGTTATATTGATGTTCCCTATGATTTAATTTGATCAATTTGGTGGTTTTTGAAAAATTGAAAATTCTAGGTTTTGAATTTGATCCGAATTGGGGATTTTGTCAAATTAGGCTTAAATTGATGAAATTGGCTTCTCCAATTGATGTAATTGGTCATTATTATTGTTATTATTATTGGGGTTTTTGTGTTAAAAAACCTTTATGTCAAGCCATTTTTGTAATTTGAACCTTTTTGACTTGATTCACTGCATTAGCACATGCATCATGACATTTAAACTTGTTCATGCATCATATAGATTTTGATTTTTTTTGTTTTTGTGCTAACTTGCAGTCTGCTCTTGGTTTTTGTTTTGTGGTTTTGTTCTTTCGCTCTGTGTTTTGATCCTTATCTTAGCACCATGCCTAGGAAAACTAGAGCTAATAGGACCACTTCCACTTCCTCTGAGTCTCCACCTAGAGTAGAGCTGTTTAAGAATGATAAGTGTAGAGAAGCCTATGACACCTTGATCTGTAGGCGTAAGATCTGGTCTGAGCGAGCTGTTGTGTTAGATGCGCTTGATCCGGCCATTAGGGCTAATTTTGAGTCTAGGGGTTGGTTGCCTCTCGTACAGATAGATCATCCACCTCCGACCGCCCTGATTAGAGAGTTCTATTCGAATCTCTCTTGCCACATCTATGATTCCAACACCCTTGTTAGGAGTTGGATACGAGGTGTAGAGTTCACCATTACCCCTCGGGTGGTGGCTGATGCTCTAGGGGTGCCGGTAGTTCGGGATGCTGTCTATCCCTATGATGAGTCACCTTCTTTAGATGTAGTCATGTCTTACATCACTGGGTCATCTATCCAGTGGGGTTCTGATCCTCGGATCACGTCCGCTGAGCTTACCGAGACTGCCTATCTCCTCTTTAGGATTGCGTGTCATTCTGTGTGGCCTATCTCTCACTTCCACACCATCCCTTTAGAGCGATGTGTGTTTTTGTCGCCTTAGCTTCTGGAGCGTCTATCAGTTTTCCTCACTTGTTCCTTCGTTCTTTGAACGAGGTTCATAGGAGTTCTGCCGTAGGGCATGCGCTGATTCATCCTATTTTCATTCATAGGATTCTGCTCTATTTGGGTTTAGATGGTTTTCCGTCAGGTGAGCCTGTTCATGTGATAGCTCCTATAGGTGCCACCTTTCTTCGTCAGAGGGCTGCTCAGTTGAAGGGTTCCTCCTTCTCGTCCTAGAGGTGCGTCGTCTAGTAGTGTTCCCCCTCCTCCCTCTTCTACAGGTACAGATGCTGCTGAGCCTTCAGGTACTGCTGCTGATGCTGATGCTGCTGCTGTTCCTCCACCGACTGCTACGGATGATTCAGACATTCGTCGCACGTTGGATCATCTCTTGACCGTTCAGGCGGCTCAAGGACAGATTTTGGTGGACGTGCTTGATGAGATCCGTGCCTTGCGTGCGGAGTTGGCGCAGTTTAGACCACCTCCCTTTTGATGATGGATATCTTGTGTGCCCTTTGGCATTCCGTCACAAAAAGGGGGAGTACTTGTAGAGTTTTTGTTTTCAGGGGGAGACTTTTTGTTTTTGGTTGGAGCTTGTGGAGTTTTTAGATTGTATCTAGGTGCTTCACTGTGTACTTAACATTTTTAGCTCTTTCCTTGTTTTTGATGGATATTCATGTTAGGGGGAGTTTTATGTTTTTGTTAGTACTTTATTTGTTTCTTGTTTCAAACTGCTTATTGATTTATATTTATGAGTTATTCATTGATATATGTCTTTATTTGTGTGTTGTTTGAAATCAAGAAGTTATTTTGTTTACTTGTATTATTTCCACACATGCGGTTATGCATTTTGTTTAGTGTTTCAGGAAATATACAGGTTGATTCAATTGAGCTGCTGTCTACACTTGCAACTGATGGATAGTAGTTAGGATTGAATTTTTGTTTATGAGCATTATTTTGTAAAGGGCTTTTTCATGTTGTAAACTTTGAGCTTATATGTTGTGTTTTGTCACGGATTGCCAAAGGGGGAGTTTGTTAGGTTCTAAAGTTTAGAACTTTATGTATTTAGAACTCTAATTTGTAATGTTGGCAAACCATGATCAAAACAATGTGTTTAGAAGTGTTTAAAACTAGCTCAAAGTTGTATGTCAATGTAAAGTTGGAATCGAGTGTAAAGCAGAAAGCAGTGTGGCTTTCGGCCTGGCTCGATCGATCGAAGCTTATGCTCAACCGATCGAACGTCGGGCAGATTGCTTTTCTGCAGATTCGTCCAACTCAGCCCTATGTGTTTAAAACGTTTTTAGGGTTTCTTATTTGTCCTAAGTATAAAAGGCAAACCCTAGCCACGTTTTAGTGTTGCTCATATTGCGGTTTGTGTAAATCTCTTGTGAGATCTAGAGGAGCTTTCCTTTACACAAACTTAGGGTTTTCAAGGAAGAGACATTCTCTAAACCTTGATGATCAAAACAGTTGCTGCCTTAAAGAATACACAAGCAGGGGTGCTTGTAGCTGGTGGAATCCAAAGAAAGAAGGAGTTCGTGGATTCGGAGCTTGCACGTGGTCGTGTCAGTAAGTTCTACTGGTTGGTAGCATTAGGAAGTCGAGCGGGGGTGCTTGTAAGTCCTTTTGTATGAACTTCGATTCTTTCTGATAGTGGATTCAAGTTTACCTTAAGGATAGCTAAGTCAAATCCTCCCCAGGTTTTTACCGGTTTGGTTTCCTGGGTGATCATATCGTGTGTTATTTATTTTCTGCTGCTTTGCATGATTTGATCTTTATTATTGTGATAACCTAGACTTGTTTAATTGGACTAAGTAACAACTTGCTAATTACCTAGGTTTAATCAATTGTTTAAGGGGTCTAAAAACTGTCAATGTTGTTTTCTTTATATAAAAAAAAATCATGTGAAAAATACGGGTTAACTAGACCTGACTTGACTCGACCCACAACCCAATTGACCTAAACCGTTTTTTAACTCGCTTAAAATGACCTGTTTTTAACTCTTAACGCATTTGATTAATAATTCGATTAACCTGAACTAGCCCACTCGTTTGCCATGTCTATCTTTGATTACTTCAGATTCCTTCTTAAAAAAAGACTTTATAAGTTAAACTTTTTGGACTTGAAAACAATAAGTCGCTCTTATCATGTTTGATGATTTCAGATTCTATCTTAAAAGAAGACTTTAGATTGTCGCCATGGCAATAGTGGGATAAAGCAGAAGTGGTAGGCAATGGCCAAGCCCATGTGATCACCTCTGTTTTTGCTTTCTATAGTTTTATCTCTTTTCTCATTTGAAACACTTTTGCATAATCATGTTTCTTTATCTCCTCTCTTCAATTAGAGAGTCTTCATTTTCCCTTTTACTTTTCCATTATTACCTTTCATTGCCCATCAAATCAATCATGTTGCTTTAGTTTTGGCCAATCACTCAATAGAGAGGACTGCAAAGTTCCTATCATTCAACTCAAGAAAGGCAACCAGCTGGACTATGTGAATCATGCTAAGAAACCTTCGTAGTTGTTGCATTTAAAAATGACAGTGAAAATCAGATCCTATCCCATCAATTGACAAGAGAATTAAATAGCAATTCTCGAATTTTCTTACACAATTTTTTTCTCGTGTTTAACGACATTAATAAAAATATTTAAATATTTGTCTATCTTTTAGGTATACACAGTCTTCTTGTCAATGAACATCAGGTATTAAAAAGAAAAATCCCTTACAAATAACCTATGTTTTTATCTAGAGATTTCGAACATAGAATTTCATGACCAACTTGTACGATGCATTAATGAAAAATCATATGCTAAAAAGGTTTATATATAATCTTATATTGATCACTAATAAATGAAGAATAATTAAGTACCTATCTTTACACACCCGAACTTACTAAAAAATTGTTGTAGAGTATCCCCGGGGTGCCCGCTCTTAAAGACAATAATAATCCAACAACATGGATGTTAGAAGTTACTTCAAATTCTATTGAATCTGAAATTTGTGCAGGTTTAACGAGATTACATGAAAGCAAAAGGGTCCTTGTAATTGTCACCTACCAGTTTGGGTTATTTATTTATTTATTTATTTTTTTACTAGGAGAGTTTTGTAAAACTTATTGTTGCCATATTTGCTGGTCCCTGAACATCTTGAAAATCAGTTAAGGAGCAGCTTGGATGTGTGTTAGGTTCTAAAAGTTTAGAACAACTGACAAAACTTGAACATAAACTTGTCTAGATATAGATCTTAGTGTCTATAGGTATTATTAGACAATGCTCAAGGTGATACAAGTCGAGATTCAAGAATATATAAGCTGCTGAAAAAAGAGTTTAGAAACTGCCTGGTTCAATCGATCAAAAGACAGGCTCGACCAATCGAAATACAGGTCTACAGAATTCTATTTCAACCCAAACTTTGCTTAAATGTTTTGGTTTCAAGTAAAACACTTCTAATATATAAAGGCAACCCTAAGCATGTTTTTATAAGGCTTTTCAGAGAGAGAAGAGTGTTTCTCTTTTGTATCTTGGGTTTTGTACCCAAAAAGCTCTCCCATATCTTCTATCAGTGTTATTCCTTGAAGAATCTCAAGATTCGGTGTTGTAGAAGTTGCTACCTTCTCTAGTCATCAAATGTGCTGATGATCTAGTCCTTCAAGGGTGGTCTTGGAGTCACAAACAGGAGAGTTTGTGTATTTTTAATCACAAGTGTGGGTGCTTGTGTTGCAAAGGCCTAATAGAGAAAGAGTCCATGGATTCGAAGCTTGCACTTGGTCATGTCAGTAAGTTCTACATGTAGTAGCAATAGAATGTTAGTGGTCTAAGTCTTATTGTAAACTTTGATTTTCTATAGTGGATTTGCTTTTTATCTTGAGGATAGCTACGTTAAATTCTCCTCAAGTTTTTTACGGGTTTGGTTTTTCTGGATCATAATATCATTGTGTTCTTTATATTTCTGTTGCTTTGCATGATATGATTGTTTTGTTTTATCCTAGATCTGAATAATAAACCTAAGTATTCATTTGGTTAATTAATTAGGTTAAACAATCTAGTTTACATGGGTCTAAAAACATACAAGTGGTATTAGAGTGGGTTAGCTCTTGATTTAGGTTATCATACCTAGAGTTGATCCTTGATCCTTGTAATCATGGATAATTTTAAGTGCCATACTGTTTTTTATTATGATGATTTGAATAAAAAGGACACTATTGTTTCAATTGATCTTTTTAAGGCTTGTGAAAGGAATTTGTAGGATTTCAGTCTTTCTCAGAAGATTGGTGTAATCCCTCAAATACACTCTGGTTCACATGGATTTTCACCTACAAAGCCGAAGACTCATGCTATATGGCTAAGAAAAGATTCTCTAAGGTGAGTGTTGCTGACTTGTCCCTGATTTAATTCTTTCAATTATTTGTGGACATGTTTACTTTTAGTTTTTGGTTGTTTTACTTTCTTAGATTGTTTTGATTATTCAAAAATCCAAAAACATTGAAAATTTTCAAAAAGACAAAAATATTTTATTTTGTGTCTTGTTTTATTTGTTTTGAGGATTACATGAGTTATATTATCTCTCTCTTGATTTAGAACATGCTTGACATTGTGGAGAAACTTGAATAGTGTGTGTTATATAAGTGCTAAGCTATTTTTGATTTTGTATGAGTATGTACTAGTTTGTACATGTACTCATGGGTTAATTAAGAAAATGATACTTGTTGTTTGTGTACCCTCTATAGCTTAGTTAAGCACTTTCATTCATTGTTTTTTACATTTTATTCATTTAGCATAATTTGTGCATTTTTGTTTTTGGTCATAAATATTTTTTTAAACCAAAATTTTTTTTATTTTTTTTGTATTACACATCATGAATATGTAATTGAGGTTGGCCTATTATCTTTGCATAACATGCCTATGTACTTTGTTTAGCTTGGATAAGCTTATTTTTTTGTACTTTGCTAATTTTAGCTATGTAGTGCATGTTGTGTGGGAGTTGTTTATAGTTTTTGATCACATGATCTTGATTTTGAAGTCACATGCTTTTGATTGTTAGGACTAAAAAATCCTAAGAGAAAGGTATAAATAACCATCTCACCATTGTTTACTAGCCAATCATGAACACCTTAGTGCATATCGTAAGATGTTGTGTTTGAGAAAGTTTAGCACATGCACAAAAAGAAAATAAGATGTAGCCTTGGAATAAAAATAATAACATAAAATAATAAAAATGGTGTGTACATTATGTGGTTAAAATAAAAATTACACATTGAAATAAAAATAGTGTGTACATCATAAGGCTGAAAAAAAAAAAAAATACATGATTGCAAGCTTGTTTTCGAGGAGATGTGGGAGTTATATGATGTAACTCTTTAGGTGATAGTCACTTTCAAATTTATGTGATGAATAATGTAGAGATTGTGTTTGATTACTATCTACAAATCACTCCACAAGTATCTTATGCTTTTACTAGTTGCACACACTTCACAAGTGATTTTTTGCTAGTTTTGTACATGAAATTGTGTGTGAACTAGTGTGGCCATCCAGGATTATACACTTTGTGATGTTTGATGCAAAATTTATTGAGGGTTGGTTTAAATTTTGAGAAGAAAAATCTAAAACTTTGTTTTTGATAATCTTAAGTTGAAGATTATGTGTTTTGAAAACTTTTGCAATCATTCCCATGCATTACATGTCATGAAAAATCTTTTCAAAACTGATTATGCAAAAAAATTTCTGTTTTTTTTCAAAAATTTTGAGTTTCAATCGGTTGAATGTGCTTTTCAATCAATCGAAAATTTCCATATTTTTCAAGTCTAGCTTTTGCCTGACTCAATTGGTATTCGATCGATCAAAATTGAAAAATTTTCAGTTTTTAAGTTTTAGGATTCACATGCATTACATTGTCTTCTGTATCCATCTTGCCGTTTTGCAATCATATCTCTCATTGTTTTCACACATAAGATGCATACACTTTGCTAAATTGGGTACTCAACTTGATTTAAAAATTGATTGATTAATTTTTTAGTCCTTTGTACATTTTAGTATATGCTATTTTTTGTGTGAACTACAAAAAATATTTTTCTTAAGAGATATGATGGATAATCAATGTGCAAATATTTTCTCTACTTACGCAACTGTTTATGAGTCACATAGTGTCAAGTTTGCATTTATTGAAAGAGAGAATATTTTTCTTCATGTGTATTCTCAACTTAGTTTTTTAGTTTGGTTTGTGTATTTTTCCCCACTTCCTAAAGGTAATCCAAAACTGTTTTTTCCAAAACTTGTTTTGTTTTTCCTATTTTTATAGGGGGAGGAATCTGTTTTAAAACCTATGTTCTTCTTAGGGGGAGTTGTTGCTCTTCATAAGGGGAGTAAAGCTGGATTCATTTGTTTCCTTGATTCTTTATTTTCTCTTGATTTTTGTTGTGTATGTTTTCTATTTACTCTTAGTTTAAGTTGTCTTTGTCAATACGTGACAAAAAGAGGGGGGGGGGCGAAATAGATGAAATGTGAGAATCCCATTTAAAAAGGTTTTTAAAAATGTTTTGTTTAGGGAGAGATAAAATTGTTTTTGAAAGGGGGAGAATATAAAAGTTTTTGATGTATCTAACTTAGGGGGAGAGTTAGTTTACTTTTGTTTTTATATTTGTGTTTCATATTGTTTGTATGTCTTTCTTTCCACACATGCGATGATATGTTCTTTTGAGTGTTTTCAAGAAAGACAAGTACATTCTGATCAAGACCTTCTACCTCTTATCGCAACTTCTAGGTTAAGAGTTTTAGATTAAGATTTGTGATGTAATTGGGCATTTTATTGTATTGGGTTGTTCTTGTATTTGAGCATTTCATAGTGTATGTAAGTTTTGTCATGAATTACCAAAGGGGGAGATTGTTGGCAAATCGTGAACACAAACTTGTCTAGATATAGATCTTAGTGTCTATAGGTATTTTTAGAATATACCCAAGTTGATACTGAAAGTTCAATAACGTGTATAAACACCTTTGAACGTTTAGACCCCCAAATTACAACTTAACCAATTCAAGCAATATGTCAAACAACTAGTGTGCGGAAACTTAACATATGCTATAATATGAAATTGGTTAAAAACTATCTAAGCCAAAACAAAATAAAATCCACAGCAGATAATAAAAAGGCAAAGATAGAGAGGAAGAAAGATGCAAACACAAAGACAACACGCGATGTGTTATCGAAGAGGAAACCGAAGCCCTCGGCGTAAAACCTCTCCGCCGCCCTCCAAGCGGTAAACAATCCACTAGAAAATACAGTTGGGATACATGGACAGCAATAGACCCTCCAAACCTAATCTACCCAGTGCATCTAAGCCCTTCAAGCTTCTTGCTCCAACGAGGTTGCGCCGAACCTTTTTCTTTTCTAGCTTCCCGGATTCCGCTACTAGACAGTAGCATCAACCAATGAAGATTGGTTCCTTCCTAACTGCTTCCCAGAAATCCAAACAGCTGTCTCACAGTGATGATGATGGTGAGAACCAGGTTTGGTATAACGCCTCTCAAGGATTTGACAATGGAGAGGAAGAGAGATGAGGAATTTGAAGAGACTCTAAGGTATAGATTATGGGTGAATCAATCTTGTTTTTCTTTAGGGTTTCTCTCTCAAAATTCTCTCTGGAAGCTCTCTTTCAATCGTGGGTAAAAGGGGTATTTATACTGGAGTGGGAGAGGAATGTGAAACGTCAGGTTTTACAAAACAGGGGTGGCTCGCGGCTTGACCTCGCGGCTTGACTAAGTCGCGAGATCCAGTCACGAGATAACCGTATGGCCAGTTGTCCTGTTTTGTCCTGTAGTACTCCAGCTTGCATGACTGTTCATCTTCCAGCATGCTTGGCACGTGTGCTGCGTCTGGCGGCTTGCAGCCGCGAGTCACCCGCGAGTCCCAGCCGCGAGTCTCTGTTTTCTTGCACACTCTTGAGCAATCTTCACTCTATCTCACTCACTACCCTTACATCAAACCCACCTAAATACAGTGTTACTAAATGCTGAATTACAAGCAAATTTGGCACGGAATAAAGCCAATTAAATGGTTGAATAAATTCAACCTTACAATCTCCCCCTTTGGCTATTCCGTGACAAAACCCTAAAACAGACTCTAGACTTAATATGTGAGTTGGGAACAGTTGAACAAAACTCACTCACTCCTAACTCTAGAAGCTGTGAAGCACTCGAATCATATGGACATAATACTCCTGAAACACAACAATACACCATGATCATTGTAAGCAGAAAATTATAATTGCATATGAAACAGGCAATATGTGATCAAGCAAAGATGGAGTTAAGAAACAAACCATGGCTTGATCAACCAAGTGAACACCACAAGGTAGTGATCACAGTGCTCATTCACACTTGGAATGAACACAAGGACATACAAGTTAACAAGCACAAGGCAAGACACTTGTATGTTCAACACTCAACCAATGCATAATACACAAGGTATATGCATCTAGGAACAATCCTACAAGGGCACAAGAGTGACAGTACATAAACCAAAATGCAAGACATTTAGATTAAAGTACTGATTTCAACATAGCATAAAGGCTGCAATAAGGAAGATACAAACCATAAAGCCTACAAACTATGCATAAAACATTAACCCTAAAAGCTTACAAAAGCACATGGGTACAAAACACAAAACTTCCTGAATAACATCATCAAAATATATAAAAGATTAAACCAAGAGTATAAGTTATGAGTTAGAAACAACTATACACCAAAACATAATGTATCAAACCCATAAAAACACTAAAAGTACCCAAAACATAAACATATATAAACAAAGTCTCTGATTTTGACAACTCCCCCTCAACACATTACTCCCCCTTAAGAGCTGCTTTTCTGCTTCTCAATCATCAATGTCATTATCAACAGAAAGAAACATCTCCCCTTTTTTGACAGGAATGGCCAAAGGGTCACTGTTCAGGCTGAGTGGTGAAGCTGTCAAGTTTTGCAGACAAAACATCAATCTGGTCCTGCATGGTTCTCATCCTCTCAGAGTGCTCAGTCTGGACTTCTCTGATCCCATCAAGTTGTTCCAGAATGATTTGGAAAGCATCTGGAGGTGTATCTGAAGAAGTTGATGCTCTAGACCTTTTGCCACTCCTCCTGGGTGTTGAGGTTGATGCATGCCCTGCTGCCTCTGCTTCAGTCTCCATTGGGACACCCTCTCCTTCATCACCTTCATCTTCTTCTCCTGGAAGCCTAAAACTAATCCTTTTGCAGGTAAGCTTGTTAATTGCAGAGGGTGTGGACATGGGACTGATGTCTTGAGGGATTGAAACACCCTTCCTTCTAAAAATCCTCATTAGTAAACTGGGAAAGATCAATTTTGGCCTAGAAGTTATTCTTGTCTCATCCACAATGGTGTCATATATATGGGAACTTATGTCAATGAAATTCTTTTCTTTGAGATCCATTAGAAAAATTGCTCTAGCACAGTTAATTATAGTCAACTTCTTTATGGGATAGAGGTTAAACGTCATGATTATTGTTAGACACCTCATGTCCACTGGAAAGGCAGTGGTATTCAAACATTTCCCTTCTCTCTGCCCACCTATCCTTTGTTGAACTGTTTCAATAGAAACACTCCTATCCTTGTAATTGATAAATTCCTCATCTTCTAATCCTTCAAGCCCTAGCACATCATCTACGACATGTGCATCCAAAATGAATTCTTTACCTCTAACCCAGCAACTTAACTCATTCTCTTTTATCACAGCATTTGAATAAAATTCCCTAATCAAGGGTTCACACACTACAGGGAAATCACTCAAAAGCTTTTCCCATCCTCTTCCTTCAAAACAGCTGGGGATAAAGGATTGTCTTAAGTCCTCCAAATCCACAAATCTTTCTTAAATAATTCCTGCATTCAAGAAGATATCCTTGTATCTCTCAAAGTGATGAACTGACCTAAACAGTCTAGAATCCATTTTCAATCTTTTGTCAGCCTTCTTTGCAGGAGTTTTCTTTTTCGGAGGTGAGGGAGCCATCTGTGAACAATCAGAAGAGGCCACAACAGCATAGAGCAATATATGTGCAGAACTAGTCAGTACCATGTAATTAACAAAGAGATTTCAGCCACACAAATGAACTTTGAACACTTAAACAATAAGCTACTTAGATCAATCACATGGATAAACAAGCCTAAGATAGGAAACACATATAAAATCATCAGATATAGAAACTATCCTAAAAGCAGATATATGACAATGAGACAGATAATGGAAAATGATATGGCTCATAAACAGCATTGTGAAGCAGACATATGCTCCCAATAGATTTACACAATAGAGCATGCATATTCAGCACAGTAAAACTCACAACCTCAAACGGAACATTTTGAAACAGCTCAACAGCTCAAGTTCAGATAAAATAAAAGAAACACTAAGATCAAATCAAACTTTAGCAACAACATCCGCAAGCTAAGCATAAACAAAGAGCAATATCCGAAGCACAAACCCATTTCTAAATCATAAACATATGCGAAAAATCAAGGGAAAAACAAAAAATCAAGTAGAAATGAGTTCAAAACTGAAAACCCATACCTGAGACTTGAAGAATTTGAGCAGAAAATATGCAACAATGGAGATTGGAGATGGGAGCACGGAGTGTTTGGGAGGGAGGTAGTTTAGAGAGAAGATGAACAGTCACAAATGTTCGAGAGAAAACTGAAAAAGATTTAAAAACTGCTCCTGTTTCTGCCAAACACGCGTTTTTTGTGACTTGATTAAGTCGCCACACAGTCGCCAGTTCAAGCCGCCAAGACACTCAAAGACAAAAATTTGAAAAATTCTTCTAAGTGTTTTTCGCGACTGGAAGGTCTACCCGCGAGTGAGTCGCGAGCTGAGCCGCGAAAATCTCTGAGTAACCCTCGCGACTAGACCTTCCACTCGTGAGCAAGTCGCCAAAAATGATCTGCGAAGACGCGACTTGACATACCCGCGACTTAGCCGCCAAAACAGGGCAAAACTGGATTTTTGAAATTTTTAGATTTTTCAAACAAAATACTTTCCAAAAACACCTAAAACACTCAAAAATCTTTTTGTGCTTGATTTAACAAAGATTGAGCATGTGAAAACACATTTCATCAAGTACAATCACATAAATGAATATGGCATTTATTGAACATAAACTTGTGTGTTGTGTGTGGATATCAACAATGAGATAGTCCTTAGTCTAATGTGAAACTTCAATGATCAATTCAGCCAAGACATACACAATTAGCACTAGATCATGTGACCCATCTCAATTATAAAAATGTATATATATGACCTCCCACAAAACTTGATAACATAATTTGGAGCTTTACATTTGACTCCACTTTTAATCATAACATTTGATCTTTTTGATCTTTTGAGGCAATCACCTCTCATTGTGAGAGTGATATTTGACATTTCACATTAATGAACAAGCCTTTGGCTTTTTGAATAAACATTTTCTTTAATTTAAAGTCGCTTACCCTTTTTCCTAGTCGAATACTAGAATGTGCGACAGATTTTTGCAGCTCAATATCTCTTTTCATTTAGAGATTTACATTTGGTGAGCTCTTTTTAGCAAAACAAAAATAAAGAGTGGGAAGATATATAGACACAAGTCTATGCATGTCTCAAGATCAGCATAACCATTCACTAATCATTCATGACAAGTTTGAAGATCTATTTACAACAATCACATAGATTTCAAGATTTTTCCCACAGTGATATGAGTGCATGAAAACAAGCAATGCTCAAAAATGCACAAAGCCATTAGCACAAAGGTACAAGGCAAAACAAGTTTTGAGACAAAAACTCAACAAAGACAATCAAGCTTTTTGATTTTCTAATTTTTTTTATGTGACTTTTGGATTTTTGACACAAGAAACAAAAAGATTGATAAGACAAAATTAAAAAAATGCACAAGTAGACAAGCAAACAACCAATAGCAAAGACAGTAAACAAAACAAACAAACATTGTCACAAAGCATAGGAAGTATTAATGCATGGACATGTTGTAATGCTTATGCATGAGTACCCTTTTTCACCCACACGTCACTTGCGTTTGGGGTGATTTCCTTATAGGATTGGGTATGGGAGTTAGGGCTTTCAAACCTTCGTGAGAAGCTTTCCAAGCAGTTGGTGAATGCACCAATCATCTTCATCACGTTCATCATTCCGGGATCACCATTCTGATCTCTAGATTGATCACCTGCCCAAATACTTCTATCATTTCTAGGTCCTCCTGACCTTTGAGGAGTTGCACTATTCTTTGCTCTCAGCTTTTGGCAATTTGGTCGAGTATGCCCTTGAAGTCCGCAATAATGACACACATAAGTTGCTCTGGGACCTCTTTGTGGTCGTGGGCGTGACTTGGCACGAGATTCAGACCTGCCCACAGATTGATTACGGGGATTCAGCATCCGTTGGTTCACCACATTCTTCTTATCCTCCACCTTGAGCTTCTCACCAATAAGGTCAGATACAACTGGATCTTTGGCCTTTACAAACTTCACTTCTTTAGTGACATTTCTAGATGAACTACTTCCTCCGGTATATCCCAATCCGGATTTGTCTGAAAAGCTCTTTTGAGATGAGATAACATCATCTAGCTTCTTGGTGGTGACCCTCTCTATTTTAGCATTTGCTTGCACAACCTCATTCTCAAGAAATCTCACTTTTGTGTAAGTTTCGGACAACTCACCATTCAGTGTTTCTATCTCACATTTGGCCTCCCTATATCGGATTAGGAGACTTTTGTAGTCCTCCTCAGCCTTCTTCATTTTTCTCACAGCAGCCTTGGCCACCCTTGTGTACTCACCCGACTTCTCCAAGAGTAAGTTATAATTCTCTTGAAGATTTGCTGTGCTTTCATCTTCTTCAGCATCTGATTCTTCAACAATTCCTTGTGATTCATCATCACTGTGTTCTCCAAGGTCTCGTACAAGCAGATTCAACTCATCTGAAGACTCAACATGAGCAATAGTCATAAAAGCCGAATAGTTCCCCTCTCCATCACAGCTCTCTTCAGATTCTGAGTCAGACGAATCCGAGTCACTCAAAGTCGTGGCATACACTTTACCTTTCGATTTCAAATAATTCGGACATTCCTTCTTAAAGTGTCCATGCCCGTTACATTTGAAACAAGTGACACCTTATGTGGGTTGGGATTCTTTTCCATCTTTCTTTTTGAATTCCCTTTTCTCCCTTTCAGAACTTTGGAATTTTCTTTTATCATCAAATTTGCCATTATTTTTGAATTTCAAGAACTTTCTGAAATTTTTGACAAGGTATGCAACATCTTTGTCAACCACATCTTCTCCCGATGAGTCTTGATCTTCCACCTTCTCATTAATGGTCTTTAGAGCAAGAGATTTACTCTTCCGTTGATTGGGCAGCGACATCTCATAAGTCTGCAGAGAACCAACCAGCTCCTGTACTTTGATGTCATCAAGGTCCTTGCTCTCTTCAATCGCTGTCACTTTAGCACGAAAACTTTCCGGCAATGATCGAAGGATCTTCCTTACAATTTTTGAATCCTCCGTTTTCTCCCCCAAGTTGAACTTACTGACAACCACCTCATTTAGCTTCCCATAGAAAGAGTCAAAAGACTCATCCTCACTCATTTTGAGCTCCTCAAACCGAGTGGTCAGCATTTGCAACTTGGTGTCTTTCACTTTCTTCGTGCCTTCATAGGTGGTTTCCAAAATCTCCCATGCTTCTTTGGCAATGGTAATGTGAGAAATCCTGTGAAATTCATCTGGAGACACACCACAGAAAATAGCATTGAGTGCTTTACTGTTAGCATTAGATGCAGCAAGTGCTGCCTTATCCCAAGTGGATTTGGCTGCCTCAGGTCTGGTCCAACCAATCTCAACAGCATCCCAAACGGATTCATCAATAGAACACAGAAAAGCTCTCATGCGAACCTTCCAAAAAGCATAATTACTACCATCAAAATATGGAGGTGCATTTAGGGATTGAGACCTATCCATCTCAAAAGGGAGTCAAGGATCACACAATGGTAATGAAACCAATAGCAGTGTACCCGCTCTGATACCAATTGAAAGTTCAATAACGTGTATAAACACCTTTGAACGTTTAGACCCCCAAATTACAACTTAACCAATTCAAGCAATATGTCAAACAACTAGTGTGCGGAAACTTAACATATGCTATAATATGAAATTGGTTAAAAACTATCTAAGCCAAAACAAAATAAAATCCACAGCAGATAATAAAAAGGCAAAGATAGAGAGGAAGGAAGATGCAAACACAAAGACAACACGCGATGTGTTATCGAAGAGAAAACCGAAGCTCTCGACGTAAAACCTCTCCACCGCCCTCCAAGAGGTAAACAATCCACTAGAAAATACAGTTGGGATACATGGACAGCAATAGACCCTCCAAGCCTAATCTACCCAGTGCACCGAAGCCCTCCAAGCTTCTTGCTCCAACGAGGTTGCGCCGAACCTTTTTCTTTTCTAGCTTCCCGGATTCCGCTACTAGACCGTAGCATCAACCAATGAAGATTGGTTCCTTCCTAACTGCTTCCCAGAAATCCAAACAGCTGTCTCACAGTGATGATGATGGTGAGAACCAGGTTTGGTATAATGCCTCTCAAGGATTTGACAATGAAAAGGAAGAGAGATGAGGAATTTGAAGAGACTCTAAGGTATAGATTGTGGGTGAATCAATCTTGTTTTTCTTTAGGGTTTCTCTCTCAAAATTCTCTCTGGAAGCTCTCTTTCAATTGTGGATAAAAGGGGTATTTATACTGGAGTGGTAGAGGAATGTGAAACGTCAGGTTTTACAAAACAGGGGTGGCTCGCAGCTTAACCTCGCGGCTTGACTAAGTCGCGAGATCCAGTCGCGAGATAAATGTATGGCCAGTTGTCCTATTTTGTCCTGTAGTGCTCCAGCTTGCATGACTGTTCATCTTCCAGCATGCTTGGCACGTATGCTGCATCTGGCGGCTCGCAGCCGCAAGTCACCCGCGAGTCCCAGCCGCGAGTCTCTGTTTTCTTGCACACTCTTGAGCAATCTTCACTCTATCTCACTCACTACCCTTACATCAAACCCACCTAAATACAGGGTTACTAAATGCTGAATTACAAGCAAATTTAGCATGGAATAAAGCCAATTAGATGGTTGAATAAATTCAACCTTACAGATACAAGTCAAGATTCAAGAACATACAAGCTGCAGAAAGAAAAGTTCAGAAATTGCTTGGTTTGATCGATCGAAAGACAGGCTCAACCGATCAAAATATAGGTCTACAAAATTTTATTTCAGCCCAAACTATGCTTAAACGTTTTGGGTTTCAAGTAAAACACTTCTAGTATATAAAGAAAACCCTAAGCACGATTTTATAAGGCTTTTCAGAGAGAGAAGAGTGTGCCTCTTTTGTATCTAGGGTTTTGTACCCAAAAAGCTCTCTCTTATCTTCTATTGGCGTTATTCCTTGAAGAATCTCAAGATCCGCTATTCTAGAAGTTGCTACCTTCTCTAGTCATCAAAGGTGCTAATGATCTAATCCTTCAAGGGTGGTCTTAGAGTCACAAATAGGAAAGTTTGTGTTTTTTAATCACAAGTGTGGGTGCTTGTGTTGCAAAGGCCTAATAGAGAAAGAGTCCATGGATTCGAAGCTTGCATGTGGTCGTATCAATAAGTTCTACATGTAGTAACAATAGGATGTTAGTGGTCTAAGTCTTATTGTAAACTTCGATTCTCTATAGTGGATTTGCTTTTTACCTTGAGGATAGCTAGGTTAAATCTTCCCCAGGTTTTTTACCAGTATAGTTTTTCTAGCTCATCATATCATTGTGTTCTTTATATTTCCGGTACTTTGCATGATATGATTGTTTTATTTTAACCTAGATCTGAATAATAAATCTAAGTATTCACTTGGTTAATTAATTAGGTTAAACAATCTAGTTTACAAGGGTCTAAAAACGTACAATGTGAATGTGCCTAATCATCTTTTTTAATGTTGTAATGTCATCCATGATGGGAACATTCTCAAAGCTAGTAAGGCGATGTGTTTGAATTAGCTTCACTTCTTGATTTGATTTTAGAAATAGGATTATTTCCTTGAAACTTTGTTTCCTTGCCTCATGTAATGCTTCTCTAATTGTGGATAATTGGTTGTTCTCATCATTGCAAGAGTGCCATGAATAACAACCTTTACGAACGGGCTAGACTAAATGATTTTTGATCACAAAGGCACCTTCATTCCAATTAGCTTTGCACGAACGCTTTTGTGTCAACTATTCTTATGGCTTGCCAATTCTAATTTTGACATGAAATCTGGTTTTTAGCACTTAATGCGGTTGTTGAACCATTTTGGAAACATTCATCTAAATCTTTGGTCCATTCCGTCAAGAGTTTCTTGATGCATCCTAATTGCATAGCATTTTTATATTCATATGTATATATCTGTCTGCATGTGTATGCAAATTAATTAATTTAATATGAAAATATTAGAGCTTGGAATATACATAATACATGAATATTGCTATCCTGAATGTAGGCAAAACAAAGACTTGGTTAAGCAATTGAGTTCACCGTCTCCTACTACTAGTTCAAGGGAATTGCATTTTCCACAAAATGGTTGGGAGCAGTTCAAAGCGTGCTTGTGAAAATAACATTTGTGTCCGATTGGCGTAGTCCTTCATACAATGAGCTTTATTTTGCTGTCCGTCTGATCTTCGCTGTTTGGAATATGGTTCTAGAAGAAAGGAGAGAAAATCTTAGTTGTAACAATTGCATTTATATTTGCATTGAAAAGAATATCTGAACCCCTTGGTTGATTTTGAGTGGAATTTAATCAATTTTTACAAACGAACAGGTTATGCAATTTCAATTATAATTAATTGGACATACTGGTTAATTATCACATATTATAAACTTCACTAAACAAAAAGCACAAAGTAGTAAAGTAAAGAACACAAATAATTAAAAGGAAAAGTATTGTATATTAGCCAGGAGTTTATACTTCAACTAGCACCTTGGGATTCTTGGGATTTTCAACAGCAACATTCAAGATTTAAATTTGTCAACCCTCAACTATCGATGTATCTTAAAGGATTTTATATTAAATTATTGATCAATGCTGTTAAAACATTGACCAAGATAACCTACTGTGTGCTTTTTGTCATTCAAATTTCAAGCGAGCACTATTGTATATTGTTTCCTCCATCAACTTCCAATAATTTTTTTTTTCTTATGTGTCTGACAAAGAAATTACATGCTAGCAAACCTCACCACCCTCTACATCCCAATCTCTCTCCTCTAATTTCCACCACCTTGAATTTGCTATTGTCTTCAGAGCTAGTGACGACTCCACCTTTATGTCAGGGTGGTCACAAGATCACCCTAACTTGAAAAAATATAGTTGTAAAAATGTTGAATACCTTGACTTGAGAATCACAAGAATTTGGATTAAAAAAAAAAAAAAAGTAATGCTAAATCCGCAACATTTTTCACAACAAATCATATGCGATATGTCGTTATCGATTATAATTTAAGCCCAATACTGATATCATTTTTTTATCTACTAATAATAACTTGTTGCATAAGATTTGTTGTGAAAATGTTGTGGATATAGTATTACTCTAAAAATAATTTTGGCTCCCCAAACAAAATCCTTAACCCCTTAAACAAAGGGGGAAAAAAAAAAGCCCAAATAACAACAAAAATCTCACTTTATTACTCTTATCTCAGTATTCTCAGTTCCCACTTTGTCACTTATCAGTCATTTTTTTATTATTCTTTTTCTCTTTGTTAAAAGAAAGAAATTGTAGTACTTCATGTATTAGCATTTTGTTGTTGTTGTTGTTGTTGTTGTGTGTGTGTGACATTGACAAATTCAAATTATTTATTTTTTAGATTTTGTATAATTTAAGTTTCTTAGTGAAAGCTCGAATTTGTGTGAAAACACGAGCTATTTAGACCTCCAAATTAAAATTACGGCTCGGTTGATTTTACTCTAACTTAAACTAAGTGCAGAATAGAGTAAATGCAAGCGGATAAACAAAATAACTACTCTAAGTCATATTCATTAAATCACAGCAATAAAATGAAAGCTAAAAGAGTAGGGAAGAAGAATGCAAACACAAGATAACACGCCGATGTGTTATCGAAGAGGAAACCAATGACTATCAGCGAAAAACCTCTATGCCGCCCTCCAAGCGGTAAATCAATCCACTAGGGAATAAGTTGGAGTACACAAATAACAAAAGACCCTCCAAGCCTAGTCTACCCCATGTAGTCAAGTCCTCCAAGCTCCTGCTACCAATTGACTTCGCCAAGCCTTGTCTTCTCTAGGTCTCCGGATCACGCAATTCAACCCGATTGCATCCACCAAACATATGGCTTCTTCCAATACTTTCCAACAACACCAAAACGTCACTTTACACTCAGAATGAGTGTGGTAAGTGTTTGGGCTATCAACCTCTCAAGGATTTGGAAATAGAGAGATAGGAGTTGAGGAAAACCACAATGGATTATGTAGAGGATTGTGGGTATAACAATCTCTATCTCTCAAATATTGTGGCTAGGGTTTTCTCTCTGAAAAGCACTCCTCTTAATATGTGGATAATGTGGGTATATATAGTGTGTGTAGGGACCTGGTGTATCAGATATGACAAATTGGCAAAACAGAATGTTTCGTGGGTATTTCACGGGAAGGCCTTACCTGCAAGACACTCACAAAAACTAGTTATCACCATCTGTCATGACTCTTCACATTCTAGTCATGTGCGGAGCACATGCTTCACTTTGCAGGAAGGCTTCTCACGAGCTACCCGCGAAAACTTATTTGCTCTTCACTTTGCCTTAAGTCTTTACACTTTCTCTCTCACACACACAACTCTTACAAAGAAATCCCATATAAAATATAGGGTACATAAGATTTAACAAAATTATAATCAAATTTGGCACGGAATTAAAGTTAACACAAAATAATTGTAAATCACAACTTTACACTTAGTAACTACCTTAAGAAAAATTCCTAGTTCCTAGTGCCATTACTGTTCGGAGCCACCATTAGCTTTGGCAGTACTTCATCTCCCTCCTACTCATTCCAAATCTTTTTTTTTTCTTGCACTGAAGTAATTAGATAAATGGAATCGGGAAAGTTTGTCAATTCAATTTTTATTTTTTATTTTATTTTATTTCATTTTTTCGGGTGGAAGTTGAAAGCATTAAACAAAAAACTAAACATCGATCAAAGAGTTATTATGTACCCGAAGCATCTGCGTTAAGTTAGCTTAGAAAACTACCGAGAGAGTTCGACTACAATATACAAGGAACATTAGTCATATGACCTTTCTTTGCAAAGATTTTAACACAAAAATGTTTCCTTCTCATCGTGAGCGATCAAGCTGAAAGATTTCCAATTGTGACATGAGTGTATCGCCCTACAATCATTAACCATAGCACTTGATACGTGAGAGTCCAAAATGAGGTTAGAATCTCTCTTGAGGAAGGATTACTGATTGGGCATCTACTTCTAAGAAAAGCTTGGGGACATGTATTGGATATAACCGATTACCATATATTTTGAGATAATCATTTAGAGCCCGTTTGGATTGAAAGGGAAGGGAGTAGAGGAGTCAGGAGAGTAGAGTTGGCTGAAAATAACTAATTTTCAGCCAATTTTACTCTACTCCCCCTCCCTCTCCCTCAATCCATTAACGTTCTGGCCTCCTACTTCTGGGTTGCCTAAAACTCAGCAGTCCGTGCCAAGCTTAGAAAAATCCTCCCTTTGATGTAAATCCAATTGTGAAGGTAGACACCTTTTAATTGAGAACAACTGACCATTTTCATGAGAAATTAAGAACTTGAGCCATTATGATTTCATGTACAAAACTACAAACTAAGATTACCTCAGTTTGTACTATGTAAATTTTCATGAGTATATCTAATTATAATACTGAAATTATGCTAATTTGCACACTGAATGTTTATTTGAAAGATTTGAAATTACAAAATGGTTACTATTATGCTCAATTGTAACTTGAGGTAGGTGATGATATCAATTAAAATTTAACATTGCGATGGGCATAGATTGAAAGTCTCAATAATTTTTTGCAGATGTAAATTAAAATTTTTTGTTCAAATGTAATCATGCGGAGATACAAATTCTAAAATTTTTGTTACAGCAATTTACTTTTCCTGTAGTATTTACCCACTATTTGGTGAGTGAAAAAATTTGAATCAATAAACATATAAACTAGCTGATGAGAATAATAAATACCAAAAGTTTTACAATTATACAGGCATGAATTGAAAGTCATTAAATTTTCCTATAATACTTATCATACAACCCCTTTTTTAATTGTCAATTCAATGGATTTGGATTATGAAGTGTGTTCTAGAACACTTGACATCACCTTATATTTTCACAAGACTTCATAACAACATAATTATAATAATTAATCTGCTTAATAGTACAACCTAGATTGAGAACATTATTTATGAATCTAAAAGTAAATAAAAGAAAAGACAAAAACCCATTTCCTAAACTTTAGTGGAGTTTATGAAAATGTCTTGTGAGATGTGATACTATCCATCTCAAAACTTGAACATGTTAACCCAGTCCCAATCCCTGTGCTATCCGATGTCATCCCGTGTTCCTTGTGAGCATTAGTAGCCCAAAGACCATCATTTGTAACATCAATACAAAATGATAATGTATCCAAGTAAATATGCTCACCACTAGGATTGATACTCTCTTTCTCAGCGTCCGCATTCTCTTGCAGCTCCAACGCCAACTTGAGCTTTTCCACCACATCACCCATTTTGGGCCGTTGGATGCCTTGATCACGCGTGCAACTCTCTGCAATCTGCATGAACACTTTGAAACACACTGGAGCTATCTTCCCCTTCAAATATGGATCAATGATTTCATTGATTGTCCCTCTCTCAATGCACTTTCGAGCCCAATGGGCCAGGTTCCATTCTTCTTCCTCTAGTTTTTGATTTAGTGCCTTTCGGGCACATAATACCTCCAACAACACTACACCAAATGAGTACACATCAGATTTGTCTGAAAGCTTTTGACAACGTGCGTATTCCGGATCCAAATAGCCCCAGGTACCTTTAACCATGGTACTAACTGCAGTATTATTTTGATCCATTTTAGACAATCCAAAATCTGAAACCTTGGCAACCCATCTGTCGTCCAATAGAATGTTGGTGGTCTTCACGTCTCGATGGATAATAGTATGCTTCACACCTCTATGAAGGTAGTCTAATCCACGTGCCGCTCCAATGCATATGTCGAGCCGCTTTTTCCATGGGAGTGCGTCATTGTTTGTGTCATAAAGGTGTTCACGGAGAGTTCCATTAGCCATGTAATCATAGACAAGGATCATTTCACCCTTCTCGTTGCAGTATCCGATAAGAGAGACTAGGTGAACATATCGGAGCTGAGAGAGCATCTCAATCTCAGTTTGGAACTCGTGGGCACCTTGTCGCGACCCAGGGTTCAAACGCTTGATTGCCACGGTCATGGTTTCCTCATCATCAATTTGACCCTTATATACGTTGCCAAAGCCACCTTTTCCTATAATTAAATCTTCATGGAAGTTGTTGGTTGCAATTTTGATGTCGGCAAGTGAAAAGTGATGGCACTGTTCTTTCCTCAGTGAGGATGTCTTTTTCCCTGTTTGCTTTCCTTTGTATGGATTGAGCCTCAGCCAGCACAAGCACCAGCATCTTGATGGTGGGTAGTAAGAAACGTAGCGTTTCGACTTCTTTACTTTCCAAAATACCATGCAACCCATAAGAAAGAGTAGGACCAAGAAACCGGTACCAATTCCAATGGCAATGAATTTCTTTGTCTTGGACATCATGGTTGTTGGTTGATGAAGATCGATAATTTCCGCACCGTGTTTAGCAAGATTGCCGTCAGTATTGCTCAGTTTGAACACTTCCAGACCGTTTAAAATGGCATCGTCGTGAGAAACGCTGGTAACAGGGTGTAGATCAATCGAGAGAATATGGCTGTTGTCCTCAACTCCCTTCTTTTCGATCATTGCTAAATAGTCTCTGTAAATAGGCGTACCGATTTCGTCAGTCCATAATATTACATCAGCATCCATTTCGGCAAAAAGATAGTCTATATATATAATGAACCGCCTTTGACCAACGAGATTCATATTGGGGTCTATTTCACAGAAATGAAGCCTCACCAGGTAATAAAATCCCATATCAACTGGTAATTCCCACGTCAAATTGGAAAGCCTGTTCTTGTTGCGGTTAAAACCCATTGTCCTTGCATACCGATAGACATCATCTGGTGCAGTGTAATTTGGTACTTTTGTGTAGTGGAGTACCATAGATTGGTCGTTTGTCATTTGGCTTCCACCCATGAAATAACTATCATCTGTGGACCATTCTCTAAACAAGCCAGTGTCGTCCGTTTGTCTTATCAAGATCCCACCGACGTTTAATCGATAAACCATCTCGAGTGCCATGTCATCGTTTATGTAGAAAGGACTTCCGCTGAGATTCGGAATGCCTTCCTCACTTTTACCTCTGTAGTACAGGTCGTCAGGCATGGACACAATCTCAATTCCATTAATGAAAGCATGGAAAGTAGTTGAAAAAGGGATGAAGGTTAAGTTCAATTTTTTATCCTTCCCGACATTGATGCAGAACTCTTTGAAGAAAGGTTTTTCCTGCAAAGAATCATCAGGAACGAGAGTGAAGTTTCTAAGTAAGGTAAACGAACCTGCTATGACAGTGAATAAGGCCTTAGACCCTTCAAAACCTGGGTAAATGACTGAGTTAAAGTGCAACCGAACGAATTTCGGACCAACGGTGACTGGAAAGACGTACGTGAATTGAGAATAAGATATACGTGCAGTGGAGTAAGGGGCTTTTGTGATGATGCGTTCTCCTGTGGCATTAGAGATCTTAGATTTGAGATTATCAAGTTCTTTGGGAAAGTACTTGGACTGAAAGTCTCCAGTCCAGTCGCGCCCATTCAAATCCATCGACTTGCCAGAAGTGGCACTGCCACAGTCGAGGGTAATATCATCAATAGGGACATAAAGAGGAGGTGTGGAAGAAGCTACTAGTGTGATTTGATAAAGAAGGAAGAATAAGCAGAAGATGGAAACAATAGGGGTAAGCATCGAGGGATTCCTCATAGGAGCAAGAGACAAATTAAGGAAAACAAAAATAATTGAGAGGGAAAGCTGCATAATTTTAATCCTACTTTATAAAGGTATATAACACCATAATTGAGTTATGGGTTGTTCTACGGAGTACCCCTATGTTTTTTTAGTGGGTACAGTACCTACTAAGATCTTGACCATCAACTCTAATGCTTTTAATCCAACCCATTTATTTAAGTTTAGTGGGAAACCAATTACTGGTAGAGCAAGTTACCGTGTAAAAACAAAAAACAAAAAACCCAAAACAAGAAAACAAAAAAAAAGAGCCAAATCATCTTCACTCTCGTGTTTTATGAGTTTTGGGGGGCGACCAAGCGCTTGTAAGACATATAGCTCCTTCTGAGTATATTTGTTTCTTCTCTCCTGCGGACGTGTTTTCTGTGTTATTGATTTTCTTGTGTTCTTAGTTTTTATTTTTATTTTTTATTCTATAGAGAAATAGCCTTGATTTATTCAAAATAGTTTTGTAATCTGTCATGTGATAATAGTTTGGCTATTGCTAGGTGCTTTGATATGTTAAAGAACTAAAATAATTTCAACCATATGGGTTGGAGAGTTCTTATTGTGGACATCAGTTTTGGGAAGTGTCTGAAGTATTCGGATGTACCTCACTCCTGGTTTTGATTATTTGTTATATGTTTTATTGGCGATGAACTACTCTCTCTTAAGTCTCAACTTTATCTGATTCAATGGTTGAAGAATGGGATTGGGATATATGTAATGCAGTAGAAGCACTTTTTCCTGTCCCATTTGATCAGCTTTTCATCTTTGCAATACGTTTTATTTTCACTTGTTGCTAAATGAAGCTTCCTCGTACGTGTGACCCATGTGCAAGACATCTTGTAAAATGGTGAATGGCAATAGGAATATAACCATATAAGCTATTAATATATTGTCTCCTTTTTTCACTTTTTTTAAGCATGTTATTAAGATGAAAATTGCAATACTGCATAAATGATCAAAATCTAAAAAGAATGCTAAGAAAATGCCTGCATTTAAATGTTTTGTTATAAATTTAAAGGATACTAATTTATTTTTAATTCTTATATTCCTTTTGTGTTTATCACTTTAGTCATAATGTCTATATGCTATATTTGATAAATTCGACTTTGACGTGCAGAAAAATACCAGTAGTCTACATATTCCCCTTAAAGGCATTTTCTCTTGACAATTGTGGTTTTTTTTTAAACTAACCAAACATGTTTTTTTATCTCAAAAATACAAAAAACAAAATCTTTATATTTCCAAAAAAAAAGAATTTGAAAATAAAAAATAAAAACAGTTACCAAACCAAACCTAAACTTTTTTGACTTAAAAACAGTAAGTCGCTCTTATCATGTTTGATGATTTCACTTTTCAGATTCTATATTAAAAAGAGACTTTAGATTGTCGCCGTGGCAATAGTGGGATAAAGCAAAAGTGATAGGCAATAACCCGTAGACGATGGCCAAGCCCATGTGATCACCTTTGTTTTTGCTTTCTATATTCCTATCTCTTCTCTCATCAGAAACACTTTTGCATAATTGCATTTCTTTTTCTCCTCTCTTCAATTAGAGAGTCTTCATATTCCCTTCTACTTTTCCATTATTACCTTTCATTGCCCATCAAATCAATCATGTTGCTTTAGTTTTGGCCAATCACTCAATAGAGAGGACTGCAAAGTTCCTATCGTTCAACTCAAGAAAGGTGACCAGCTGGACTATGTGAATCACGCTAAGCAACTTTCGCAGTTGTTGTGTTTAAAAATGACAGTGGAAATCAGATCTTATACCATCAATTGACAAGGGATTAAATAGCAATTCTCAAATTTTCTTACAAAATTTTTTTCTCGTATTTAAAGACATTAATAAAAATATTTGAATATTTGACTATTTTTTAGGTGTACACAGTTTTCTTGTCAATGCACATCAGGTATAAAAAGAAATATCCCTTAAAAGTAGTCTATGTTTTTATCTAGAGATTTGGAACATAGAATTTCATGACCAACTTGTATGATGCATTAATGAAAAATCATATGATTTCAAAAACAAAAACAAAAAAGAAAAAAAGAAAAAAGAAAAATCATATGCTAAAAAGGTTTATATATAATCTTATATTGATCGCTAATAAATAAAGAATAATTATCTATCTTTACACACCCGAACTCACTAAAAAATTGTTGTAGAGTATCCCGGGGTGCCCGCTCTTAAAGGCAATAATAATCTAACAACATGGATGTTAGAAGTTAATTCAAATTCTACTGAATCTAAACTTTGCGTAGATTTAATGAGATTACATGAAAGCAAAAGGGTCCTTATAATTGTCACCTACCATTTTGGTTTACTTATTTATTTTTTACTAGGAGAGTTTTGTAAAACTTATTGTCGCCATATTTGCTAGTCCCTGAACATCTTGAAAATCAGTTGATGAGTATCTTGGATGTGAATGTGCTTAATCATCTTTTTTAATGTTGCAATATCATCCATGATAGGAACATTCCCAAAGCTAGTAAGGCGATGTGTCTGAATTAGCTTCACTCCTTGATTTGATTTTAGAAATAGGATTATTTCATTTAAACCTTGCTTCCTTGCCTCATATAATGATTCGTTGATTGTGGATAATTGGTTGTTCTCATCATTGCAAGAGTGCCATGAATAACAACCTTTAGGAACAGGCTAGCTTAAAAGATTTTTGATCACAAAGGCACCTTCATTCCAATTAGCTTTGCGTGAATGCTTTTGTGTCAACTATTATTATGGCTTGCCAATTCTAATTTTGACATGAAATCTGGTTTTCAGCACTTAATGCGATTGTTGAACCATTTTGGAGACATTCATCTAAATCTGTGGTCCATTCTGTCAAGAGTTTCTTGATGCATCCTAACTGCATAGTATTTTTATATTCATATGTATATATCTGTCTGCATGTGTAAGCAAATTAATTTATTTAATATGAAAATCTTAGAGCTTGGAATATCCATAATACATGACTATTGCTATTCTGACTGTAGGCAAAACAAAGACTTGGTAAAGCAATTGAGTTCACCGTCTCCTACTAATAGTTCAAGGGAATTGCATTTTCCACAAAATGGTTGGGTGCAGTTCAAAGCGTGCTTGTGAAAATAACATTTGTGTCCGATTGGCGTAGTCCTTCATGTAATGAGCTTTATTTTGCTGTCCGTCTGGTCTTCGCTGTTTGGAATATGGTTCTAGAAGAAAGGAGAGAAAATCTTAGTTGGAACAATTGCATTTATATTTGCATTTAAAAGAATATTTGAACCCCTTGGTTGATTTTAAGTGGAATTTAATCAACTTTTACAAATTAACAGGTTATGCAATTTCAATTATAATTAATTGGATATACAGGTTAATTATCACATATTACAAACTTCACTAAACAAAAAGCGCAAAGTAGTAAATTAAAGAACACAAATAATTAAAAGGAAAAATATTGTATATTAGCTAGGAGTTTATACTTGAACTAGCACCTTAGTATTTTCAACAGTAACATTCAAGATTTAAATTTGTCAACCCTCAACTATTGATGTATCTTAAAGGATTTTATATTAAATTATTGATCAATGTTGTAAAAAACATTGACCGAGATAACCTACTGTGTGCTTTCTTCATTCAAATTTCAAGCGAGCACTATTGTATATTGGTTTCTAACTTTCAAGATAATTTTCAATAAATTTTTTTCTTATGCATCTAACAAAGCAATGATATGTCAGTTTTTTTAATGATGTGGCAATTATTTTTATTATAAAGAAATTACATGCCAGCAAACCTCACCACCCTCTGCATCCCAATCTCTCTCCTCAAATTTCCACCGCCTTGAATTTGCTATTGTCTTCGAAGCCAGTAGTGGCTCCACCTTTATGTCAGGGTGGTCACAGGATCACCTTGAATTGCAAAAAAATGTATATATATAGTTGTAAAAATGTTGAATACCCTAACTTGAGAATCACAAGAATTTGGATTCAACAAAAATAAGAGTAATGCCAAATCCACAATATTTTTCATAACAAATCATTCGTGATAAGTTGTTATCGATTATAATTTAAGCCCAATACTGATATCATTTTTTTTTATCTACTAATAATAACTTGTTGCATAAGATTTGTTGTAAAAATATTGTGAATATAGTATTATCCTAAAAATTATTTTGGCTTCCTAAACATAATCCTTAACCCCTTAAACAAAGGAAAAAAAATCAAATAAAGAAAATAGAAATTAGCCCAAATAATAAAAAAAAAATAACCCCCCCCCCAAAAAAAAAAAGAAAAAGAAAAAGATTAGACCAACCGAGTGAACAAAGTATTCAAACAAAAGCCTATTCAAAATAAAAAAATGAAAATCATAACCATTCAAATTTGTAATTCGTTCAACCTATTACATAAAGTAATCATTAATTTCATTTTTTCTTAAAAAATGTACGAAAAGAAATATTAAGGTTGTGAGTTCTCCTTGGCGGTGTCAATAGTTATGCTATCTTGGACTTTACAGTTGCAACAATTTTGCTCTTCTTAGCAGCTTCGCTCGCAATTATAGCAAATATAATCTATTGCTCTCTCTCTCTCTCTCTCTCTCAATTTTTATTTTTTCTATTATCATTTTAGACTCTCTCTCACTTTATTACTCTTATCTCAGCATTCTCAATTCCCAATTTGTCACTTATCAGTCATTTTTTTTTTAATTCTTTTTCTCTTTGCTAGTAGAAAGAAATTGCAATACTTCATGTATTAGCATGTTTTTTTTTTGGTGACATTGAAAAATTTGAGTTATTTCTTTTTTAGATTTTGTATAATTTAAGTTTCTTAGTAACTATCCTAAGAAAAATTCCTAGTGCCGTTACTGTCCAGAGTCACCATTAGCTTTGGCGGTACTTTATCTCCCTCCGGCTCATTGCAAATCTTTTTTTTTGGGCTTGCACCGAAGTAATTAGATAAATGAAATCGGGAAAGTTTGTGAATTCAATTTTTATTTTTTTATTTTTTTATTTTATTTCTTTTTTTCGGGTGGAAGTTGAAAGCATTAAACAAAAAACTAAACATCAAAGAGTTAATATGCACCCGAAGCATCTGCGTTAAGTTAGCTTATAAAACTACCGAGAGAGTTCGACTATAATATACAAGGAAGATTAGTCATATGACCTTTCTTTGCAAAGATTTTAACACAAAATTTTTTCCTTCTCAACGTGAGCGATCAAGCTGAAAGATTTCCAATTGTGCCATGAGGGTAGCGCCCTACAATCATTAACTATAGCACTTGATACATGAGAGTCCAAAATGAGGTTAGAATCTCTCCTGAGGAAGGATTACTGATTGGGCATCTACTTCTAAGAAAAGCTTGTGGACATGTATTGGATATAACTGATTGCCATATATTTTGAGATGATCACTTAGGGCTCATTTGGCTGAAAATAGATTAATTTTCAGCTAATTCTACTCTTCTTCCCCTCAATTTATTAGGTTTCGTTTGGTTGGAGGAGTGGAAAAGTGGAAAGATAGAAAATTGTGGAAGAATGAAAAAGTGGAAAAAATGAAAAAATTTTAATTTATCTCCTTCTCGTTTAACGGGAAGTAGAAAAATGGGGATGTATATAGAAAAAGTGAGTTTACATAAATTAAAATTATAAATTAAAATTAAAAAGTGAGTTTACATAAATTAAAAGTGGGTTTATATATGGAAAAAGTGAGTTTACATCAAATTAAAGTGAAATTGCCGTCAGTGTTGCTCAGTTTGAAAACTTCCAGACAGTTTAAAATGGCATCTTCGTAATGAGAGTCTGTACGAGGGTGTAGATCAATCAAGAGAATATGGCTGTTGTCCTCAACTCCCTTCTTTTGGATCATTACAACATAGTCTTTGTAAACAGGCCTACCGATTTTGTCGGTCCAATAATCATCAGCATCCATTTCGGCAAAAAGATAGTCTATATATATAATGAACCGCCTTTGACCAACGAGATTCATATTGGGGTCTATTTCACAGAAATGAAGCCTCACCAGGTAATAAAATCCCATATCAACTGGTAATCCCCACGTCAAATTGGAAAGCCTGTTCTTGGTGCGGTTAGAACCCATTGTCCTTGCATACCGATAGACATCATCTTCATCTGGTGCCGAGAAATTTGGGATTTTTGCGTAGTCGAGTATTAAAGATGGCTTTTGTCGCATTAGGCTTGCACCCTTGAAATAATTATCATCTGTGGACCATTCTCTAAACAAGCCAGTGTCGTCCGTTTGTCCTATGAAGTACCCACCAACGTTTAATCGATAAACCATCTCGAGTGCCATGTCATTGTTTATGTAGAAAGGATTTCCGCTGAGATTCGGAATACCTTCATCAGTTTTACGTTCTGGCTTGTAGTACAGGTCGGCAGGCATGGACACAATCTCAATTCCATTAATGAAAGCATGGAAAGTAGTTGAATAAGGGATGAAGGTTAAGTTCAATTTTTTATCCTTCCCGACATTGATGCAGAACTCTTTGAAGAAAGTTTTTTCCTGCGAAAAATCATCGTGAACGAAAGCAGTGAAGTATCTAAGTAAGGTGAACGAACCTGCTATGACAGTGAAAAAGGCCTCAGACCCTTCAAAACCTGGGTAAATGACTGAGTTAAAGTGCAACCGAACGAATTTTGGACCAACGGTGACTGGAAATACGTACGTGAATTGAGAATAAGATATACGTGCAGTGGAGTAAGGGGCTCTTGTGACCATGCGTTCTAGTGGGGCTTTAGAGGTATAAGATTTGAGATTATTTTCTTCTTTCGGAAAGAACTTGGACTGAAAGTCACCAGTCCAGTCGCGCCCATACATATCCTTCGACTTGTCTGCATTGGCATTGTCACAGTCGAGGGTAATAGCATCATCAGGCACGTCACGAGGAGGGGTGGAAGATGCTACTAGTGTGATTTGATAAAGAAGGAAGAATATGCAGACGATGAAAACAATCGGTGTGAGCATCGAGAGATTCCTCATGGGAGCAAGAGACAAATTGAGGAAAACAAAAATAATTGAGAGGAGGAAGCTGCTTTTATTCCTACTTTATAAAGGTGTATAACACCATTATTGAGTTATATGATCAAGCTATATATCTACCGTTTATTTTTCTTTCAATAAGTGGCTTTGTCTTTTAGGTTTCTCATATAATATTATTGTGGCGTGTGAGAGCTTGAGACCAGGTGAGCCGAGTACGCGAGAAGATGGTCTTAGTGGGAGACCACGTCTTGCCTTTTAGAGCCAGTCATAAGCACTATAGTTTTCTTTATTATTAATTTTCAACCCTTCTTTTATTCTAACCAGACATGGTGTTCCCACAGAATAGGGATCTTTTATGCGTTGAATGCAGCCATCAGTTTCATACTTTAGAAAGAATATGCATAAAAGAAAGGCCCACTAATTATTAAGCTAAAAGTAGTTTAAAAAATTGAAATTATAGACTTTTAATTTTAATTTTTTTTTAATTTTTATAGAGTAATCTTTCGTATATAATTCGTTATTGATTTTTCCATGAGCCCATTGTTGATAGCAATTTATTGTTTACCATTGAGAACTTGTTATCATAGCAATAATGCAAAAAAAAAAAAAAAAAAAAATCATGAAAGAATTTGAGTATGTAGACTTGTAACTTACTTGTGATTGGCTTAGGTAACAACCTAGCTATAATGACTAAGTTAAGCTTACGGTTTTTGAAAAATCTTATTTAGTCATGATATTTTTACAAACTATATAAAAAGAGCCAATGGCTCTAGCTACAGGACCTTTGATTTATTCAACATTTTTTTATTTTTTTATTTTTTTTTTTGAAACAAGCCAAAAATGTGAGTTTAGGTGAGAAAGAAAATTTTTAATATTAAAAAAATTTTATGCCCACAATATTTTCACAATAAATCTCTTATCTTAAGTAGCAAATTTTTATTGACTATTATTGGTGATGAAAAACAATTTTAGTAGTAGGTTCAAATTAGAATCATTAATAATTAACTTACCCTAAAAATTTCTTGTAAAAGTATTGTAGAAATATTGTAGATATAACATTTAGTATTTAATATTATTACCTAAAAGCCTTAAAATAAGGAGAATTGGTGAGCTCTCTTCTTCTTTTCTTTTTGTTTTTTTCTTTCAAGTACGCCGGTTTGGTTTGAGCTTCTTTTTGTTTAATGATTTTTATATGCTTACTTTGTACTTTTACAATGTAAGCTTACAGTGTAAAATTTAGACACAAAAAGTGACAAATATTAAACATATTTGTAAAAAAATGGTAAACATTGTACAAATTTTGTAAATGTGTACAACATTTGCCAATTTTTGTATGTCTACAATATAAATTTACATTGCAAGTACACTATAAACATAAATATATTGTGAAAATGTTGTGACACATGTCAATTCCTTTTGGGTCAAACTAAAATAAAATAATAAAATATCAAACTGAGATCTAACACAACTAAAAATAAATGTATTATATTATGAAAATGTCGTGACATTCTGTTGTTATCATAATATTTTTCATAATTATTGAGGTGTAAGCTCCTTATAGGTCAAAATAAGATAATAAAATATTATTTAGAGTTCCACCACAATTGAAAATTGAGGTATTGTGAAAATGGTAAGACTTAGGTATAATACTTAAATATTTTTCCTTAGGTTTCCCTTTTAAAATTCTGCTATATGGATTTTTTCTTATGGGATGGAGATGTATTTTTTAGTTAAGCAGCTACATGACAGAATCTTAAGAAGGAAATGTAAAGAACAACACATAAGGTACTGTTTTTAAGTTTTGTCCTTGTGAAAATGTTGTGATTTTTGTTGTATTCCTAGACTTTTTTTTTTTTTTAGTCAAATTTGGTAAGCCAAAGTTCACTTTTTCAAGCACAAACATTTTCTAGGTTTAAATATTTATGCTTACCAAAACATCATTCCAAAACATTTTCTATGTATCTTGAGTTTTATGTGGTAGTCATACTTGGAAAGTTGGAAGGGTGATATATGATGTTCTATTTGTTAACTAAAGAACATTGATTTTCCTAGGTTTAAAAACTCTAGACTCAAAATTTTATCTATTTGAAACTTCAATGACACATGCCTTTGTTATCCTCTTTTTTTTTTTTTTTCCCTTCTTACTTAAAAGGGTGTTCACTAAAAACTAAGCTAAATATCATGGTTAGACTCATAAAATGTAATATAATAAAAAATGACATATGAATAACAAAATATTTATTGTGGATAATTGCAAGTATTTGATGAAAACCTTCAATTGTAGTATATGATCACATCATTCATTACAAAAATTTATATATTGTGACAATGTCTTTGCAAAACTCAATTGCTTACTATCTGAAGAAAATAATATTCATTATCACTCTTAGAAGTTTTTAGTGAATGGATATTGTCTTTAGTAAATAGATTTTAAGAAACTATCATGCCAAATAAATACTCATATATTAAAATAGTTACCCTAAATTTAAATACAAGGTTTTCTTTTTCTTCAAATAGAAGTTTAATCTTAATTTTTTCTCTCAAAGGGGCAGCACGTGCCACCCAATATTTATTTTTTTTTTTTAGTTATAGAATAAAAGTTGGGTACTAAACCATGGTTTCTTCAAGTAGACATTCTAATTAATTGCCACACGTGCAACAACTTTTACTATTATCGTAATCACATAACTAAAAGATTTCTAAGAAGAAAATATTTCTCAGTAAAAATCTTATAGCATTAAAGTACCAATTTTTTTAGTTAACGGTTTTGCAAAGCCAAAAATCATATGTAAATTTGCCGATTTAAATTAAATAAAGTATTTAAAATAAATATAAAAATTTATTAAATTATTAGTGAGGGGATCACACTTTATTTAAAATAAAATATTGAAAATATTAATTCTACAAATCAATGATGGGATTCACAGCAAGGCAAATGTTGAGGATGAGGATTATGAAGATACAAATGAAGTTGGTCTCAGAAAAGCACTCAGATTCTCTCTCCTATTTTTTCTCAGAATTTCAGCAATGGTATTATCTAAATTCTCTTCTCCCCTCATTTGTCCAAATAAGTTTGAACAGTACCCGTATCATAAATATACTTTGTTTTCTACAATATTTAGCCAAAAGACTCACACAACAATAGTGTGAAGTAGACACTGGAGTTTAAAATGTTCATCATATAAGTAATTTTGAAATTGATAGGGCAAATATGTATTGACACCTTTGGCAAATCAATTAATTAATTATCGAAATGAATTATTTAATTCAATTTAACATGCAATAGCTTGGTAGTATAAACAAATCACCAACTAAACTAAATGCAAAGGAAATTAAATTTGACACATGTGATTTGTTTACGAATGGGGAAAACCATTGAGGCAAAAAGCCACCGGATGAATTTTGAGGTCACCACTCTCAAGAATCCACTATTATCAAAACAAGTGGTTACAAGTAAAAGAAATCCTAGCACCTAATATCAATCTACAGTTGAACCCTTACCCCAATACACAATTGAACTTATATTGTAGTAGTAATCTCTCCGTTCAGTGGACGAATCCTAATTCGTGACTAACACACCAACTTGAGAAGGATTGTTGGCTGCAAAGTTCTTCAGTTCATCAACGATGAAGATCAGGAAGCTCCTTAGCCACAAAACCCTTGGCGTAAAAACGCAGTAGCTTCTACAAAAAGAAAGATGAACTAGGGAAATTTTTGTCTTTGGTCACAAAATGCATGTAACAACAATTGCAACAACCTTTGCATCTAGTGTGACAGCCCTTAAACTAATCCTTATATATGTCTAGGGTTGTAAAAAAAGAAATCCTACACAAATACTCAAGGATATGAGTGTTATCAGATTTGGAAATTTTGATTTCATAAGTCTTAATAAAATCTCGATAGAAAGGATTCTGTTGAGACTTCTATCGAGTTTTAATGAACAGCACTTCTTCACTTGTAATTGGATTCAATACTCAACTTAAATACTTGTTTCTTGAAGTACTAAACCTATCATAGATCTACCCAATTACAAGTAAAGTGTGTTTTGTCAAAGGATTAGCCAATTACATTAATATGATCCTAACAATATCCCCATTTGGCAATCTGTGACAAAATCACAACAAACAAATGAATCATGAGAGAAGTCTTAAATCACTAAACTCACAATCACCTGTTGAATTACAAAACAAATCTAACCCTAACACAAACTTTTGAAAAACTTTGCAAGAAGAAAGTTCATGGCATGGTGGACTTTCACAACTTGTCTTTCTGAAACACTTAAACAAAACTCATCAAGGCATCATGTGTGAAACAGAAATAAAAATTGTGTACATATAGAAACATGTGTAAAAAGAAAGAAAAGAAATAGCAAATGTAGAGATAGGTAAAGAAAAACATACATCATCATATATATGAAAAGATAAGTACAATGTATGTCAATAAGTGATCACAAGACTGGTATACATGAGGCTAAAGTAAAAAGAAAGAAAAGAAAATACATAAGAACCTCACTACATCCCTCAAGATCTATAAACACTCCCCTTAAACAAAATGTCCTAACCTAACTCTCCCCCTTAAGTACAAGACTACTCTCATCCTAAAACTACTCCCCCTTTTTGTCACGAATGACAAAGGGTAAGTCATTGAGAGGTTGTCATCTTATCATCACTAGAAGAGCTAGCATCGTCCTTATCATCACCTTCCTCATCTGTCAAAGCCTCTAGAGAAGGAGATGGAAAGGAGGCGAAACCACCAAGGTGTGTAGGGAATTTAACCAAAAATTCCTAACCTGTGAGAAACAAAACAAATAGAGAAAACACACGTCAAAGAAAAAATAATCACACGCACAAGACAATATTTACGTGGTTCGGCAATTTGCCTACGTCCACGGAGTTGCAGGGATTTCTCTATTATCAGGGAAAATACAATAGTGCACAAGAACACTCTCAAGAAACCTAAATCCCAATTATACCCTAGCACTCTCTCACAGAAAAAATAAGAATAGAAGCTGACTGCCTCTCTTTTCTCTATTTTCTCTCATGCGGCTTGCTCACTAGGTTAATTGGAATTTTTCTATATATGTTCTCACGGCTACACTTATGCTCACAAACCTAATATACATATATTTATATATATGTGTGTCAAAGTCGGCTGCTTTTGGAATGCTATTCCTTGTGAAATTCGGTTAAAAGGGACCAACTTAAAGTGGACGTGGGCTTGTGGCAATTCAAGCCACACATGGCCCACTTCAACAAATCTCCACCTTGGCTTGAATTGATCAAGCTACACGAGCAAACTCCTCCATCAGCTCCACCTTAGCCCTTAAGGGCTCACAAGCTGCAAAAATCAGCCACAATACCTCCATAACACAATCCCTCATCCCTGCAACTCATCCTCCTGTCCTCAAGCTAGAAGACCAATTGAAGCTGCGCACAGCTTCAACTTCTCAATAGTGACACCCTTAGTCAACATGTCTGCCAGGTTCTTAGATCCACAAATCTTCTC